>NC_063217.1:28815135-29121035 GCF_020740725.1 Corvus hawaiiensis
ACTACCATCTTATAAACAGTGTGCCCTGAGCTCTGTGCACTTGACAATACTGCTTCCACTTTGGCATGGTGGCCCTTGTTTTCCCAAGTTCTTGAGTTACTAATCTTTAAAATTACTGTAGTGCCCAAGATTTTGTCTTTCCCGTATCAGAGAAAGCAACTCAGGCATCTTCAAGAGAACAAGCCGATCTGAAATTTATCTCCATATATTGTCTTGACATCAAGCAGTATAGCGTGTCATGTGTATTAATCATGCTTTTAATGCATTGTAGAATTTTAAGGCTTAGTTAATATTGAAGCTTCTGTATTTAAATAAAAACACTGAAATGTGATGTCTAATGTGTTTCTCTGTTCAGTCTAGATAGAATCTTTATGTAGTGTGAGGAACTTTTCTGAATCAAGTGAATATTGCTAATTCCTTAATTTTCTGGAACTTGGTGGAGTTTTTGGTTTTGTTTGGTTTTTTTTGTGCTTTCTTATGTGATTGAATTCTACAAGCTTGAGCATTGGATGGTCCTTTTGTTGTGATTCCAGTTTCAACTTTTTTTATGTTAATGCGTAATATTTCCCTTTACTACAAAGAAGCTTTTTGTACTCCATTAAATTAAGCTGAAGGATCATCCCAGTGTTAATAAATTACAGTTGTCTAATTGAAATAAGAGAGTAAGCCTCTTTTGGATTTTTTCATAAAGTGGTGTGGTTTTCTACCCAAGTCATTCCTGTCTAGATTATGATTCATTAAGTTACTTGTAAAATTGAGTTTTAAGATTCTGTAGTTGCTGTAGGTACATGACTGGTTCTTTTTTTTGTGTGTGTCTGTTAAATGTGCTTGAGTTTATTTTTACTTCCTAAAATCTTTCAGCTGAGAGAAAATGACTGCTATCAAGCATGCTTTACAGAGGGATATTTTCACTCCCAATGATGAACGTTTATTGAGCATTGTGAACGTGTGCAAAGCAGGCAAAAAGAAGAGGAACTGCTTTTTGTGTGCCACAGGTACATAGGAATACCACACTGTATTTCTTGTCTTCACCTTTGTTTTTTATTTGGTTGCATTTGTTTTAGCTTTATGTACAATCCTTTTTCTTGACCTGTATAAAACAGGTGCTTTCCATTCCTAACGGAGAAAATTAGCTATAGCTTGTACTTTCATTATTGCTTCTACTAAAAAAAGAAACAAAGTCCACTACTTTTATTTACAGATCTCATTGTAATTTGTAATGAAAGAATCAAAATTATTCTTTTGGGTCTGGTGGGCTTTTGAAGCAGGCTTAATGTAGTGCTTAAAACAGGGTTTAGTAATGATCTGGCCTGATAAGCCTAAATAAAATGCTTTAAAGAATATTGGTTAGAGTCCAAGGAAAGGCACAGCAACTGAATTGAGTTCTAATGTTCCTTTAAGTGTATGTTTATTACATTTTATCTCTTCAAAAAAATTAGGTGCTTTGGGTTGATCTGTCAATAAATTAGCTTGCTAGAATATTTTTTTGACTAAAAAATGCCTGAAAATGTTCTTATTCTGACTATACTCTCCATTTGTGTCTGTGCTTGTCAGTTAAATGGTCATGGTCCAAGATGTGCTGTATCAAAGAAATAGCTGTAAATTGGGTTCATTACCTCACAAGCTGTATAGAGATGTATACCTGTTTGACTGAGACTTAAACTGAGCTATGGTTATTGTGGATGAAAATGTTTCAAAGGGTCTCTTTCCCTCAAATAAATACTATGAAATCTCCCCCACAGATAATTTGTTTCAGAAGTTGAAGTACAGCAGAAACAGATGTGAAAGTAGCATGTGTGTTTTGAAATTACTCTCTTACTTCATTTAATAGTGACAACGGAACGACCAGTCCAAGTAAACGTGGTAAAAGTGAAAAAATCTGACAAGGGAGATTTTTACAAAAGGCAGATTGCATGGGCACTTCGAGACCTTGCTGTTGTTGATGCCAAAGATGCTGTTAAAGTATGTGTCACTTTTTTGTTTAGTCCTCTGCTCATAACATCCTCTTGGTTCCAAATTAGACTTAATTTCTTTGATATAGGCTGCTTTAGAAATTAGACTGATAACAGGTTAATTAAGATGATACATTCCTGTGCCGCCTGTACCTGCATTTTCTTTTAGCCTTTGCAAGAATACAACCCTGGTAAATTGAGTAAGAGTAGTCTAGATATGCTGGAATAGCAGTAGTCTCAATATCTGCCCTGTTAGTTGTAGTGATCTCTCAGTGACTGTAGAGAACATCTGTTTCAAGTCTTACATAAATTTTTTCTCCCAAGCTTAATTTCCAGTAGGAAAATTTATGACTGTTCTGCTAATGATAGTCATAAGTTTGTCAAAATGTCAAAAGTGTTCTGCCACATGTAATGTTTTTTTTTTACTGGGACACTTAAAATGTTCTTAATGAGCAGTAAATAAGCTTGAGGGTGAGCTGGAAGCACACAGTCCTGATATGGTGGACTTTTCCACAGAACAACAGGAGCAACCTATTTTTGACCACTTAAATTCATTTGTTGTCATAAACTAAGATTTACAAGCAGGAGGGGAAAAGCCTTCATCCCATGATGTTTGGTTTTATGTTCTGGTAACTGGTTATTTGGAAGAATAGCACAGAAAACTTCAAAGTTGAAAAATCTTTGATTTCCCCCTCGCCAAGTATAGGTTTGTTATTCCAGTAATGGTTGGCTAGATTTTAGATGTTCCTAAATACCATGTTGGAGTATTGCTTCCATCAGGTTAAAATTTTACTGTCTTTCAGGGCTTTTTATTGCAAAACAGAATTTGGCAACAGTTTTCATAAATATGCTGTGATGTGTATACCACTGTAATGACAGATTTTGAAATTTTCATTTAAAAACCAAATGTGGAATGCCAAACTCCTGCATTAAAAAATGGTAGAATTAAAGTTGATAGGTACATTGTGTGTTTTGCTTTCCAAACATGGACCTATGCAACTGTTTTGATGCAGGCATTTCCTGTGCTAGTTGTGAGACAAGTCAAATTTTACAAAAGAATACTGTTTCTTTAGAAATACATGGTACTTGTATTTATCAATATAAGCTACAAAAAAAAGAACTGCTTTTATTGTAGTATACAGAAAATAAAATTTCCCATCGTGTGGTTTCTTGTGCTGCCTGCTTCTACAGATAGTAGTGACTATATAATAAGTAGCAGCAGTAGCAGATTTTACAAACTATATGTAAGTAAGAATTTAACATGTAATTGAGGCAATAACATTTTTCATCAAAAGGACCATGTAAAATGCTTGTAATTTGATATTTTAAACAGGCTTTTACTAGTTACAGTCCATACTGAGTTCATAAGTGATTGTGGAAAGTATAGTACTTTATTCAGTTGTTTTCAAAATAATGTTCTTGTCAAGCAGTAAATCTATTTGAAAATACGTCTATAATTGTTTTTTGCTATTAAGATGCCATTTTTTTCTATCCTGTTCAGTCCTATTGAATACTGTCATACCTCTAAAATGTGTAAGGTGCTCATATTTTTTTTTTTCTTCTTGCCTATCCTCTTAAGTATCCTTGAATTGTGCTTTATATGGTGTCAGTCCAGTTAACTCCAGTTACCATTTTTATATTTAGAAGGCATTAGTTGTTCTGAGGATGGTGTTTCAGGGCAGACAGCACTGTCAAATGTTTGTTGAAAATCTTACACATCTCTGTATTGTGTTATTTTCATCTTACTTGGCTTGACAAAATGCTTCTGTCGTAGCCTGGATTCTGCTTTTTCACTATCACTATTTTAGCACCTTTATTAAGGTGCATGAGGGCCCTAAAATTGCTGTATGACCTTAAGGCTGGCATCTGTGTAATTTCATTTTTATCCTGTCATCTCAATAATTAAATGCGTGGACAATCTCTGCTACTTAGAGAATCATTTGACTGCGGAGCCTGTAACACATCTCATCTTTTGCAGGAGAGTCCTGAATTTGATTTGCATTTTGACAAAGTGTACAAATGGGTTGCAAGCAGCACAGTGGAAAAGAACACCTTCATTTCGTGTATCTGGAAACTCAATCAGAGATACCTTAGAAAGAAAATTGACTTTATTAATGTTAGTTCACAGCTGTTGGAAGGTAAATTTCTACAACTATATTTGAAGTATAAAGTTTAGTAATTAATGATGTAAAACAGATATACTAACAAAAAAAATCTTAATCCTGATGGGTTTTCTTATTCTTATTTCTTCTTAACTTTATATTTTCTAAGTCTTCAGATAAGCAAGATGACTATATAACAGATTTTCTGTTGGAAAACTGAGAACCAAGGCAAAATACTTCATTAACAAAGTTCTAAATATTGATAAACTTTCTGTATTTCTAAGACATTCTGTTTCTTGAACAAAATAAAATCTACCTCCAAGATCTGCTAGGTCTAAATGTGTAACAAATCTGCTTTTGTTCTCATTTTCATTTCCCTGTGAATTAGAAAAATGCTTTAAAAAGTGAGCATCTGTAGCATTCTAGAAATTAGTGAGGTTTTATCTGAGATTTCTAGTTCATTAGCTGTGAGGCATGTGCTAAGTTCTGCTGGACCCTATTACAATTTATGTGACTGATTGGTTGCGAGGAGGGCTTTGCATCTTGTTTGCTTATCCTGTAGTTGGTATTTTTATGGTCACGTTATCTTTCCATAGTTGTATTTTATAGTAAAGCCTAGTAAGTAAGAGTATATCACGTGGAGTCTGTCAGAAGTGGTGAAACTACTGGTATTAAATACTAGACTGGTGTGTGCAGAAAAATTTGACTTAGAAATGTGAAACAGGAAGGATGACGTTACTGTGTTTTGGTGTTGACCAGAATTTGTTTTAAACCAACATCTAACATTTGAAGTTTGTGCAATAATAAAACATTCAAACTTAGTGCCACTTGAAAGTGTACACACTGTTCGTGCTTTGTCTAGCTAACATTCTCTGCTTCCTTTCCTCTGCTTTTCCATACCTTTTAATTCTTCAGAACTTCCTAAAGTTGCGGAAGGTGCGTAACACCTTTTTCCTTTATTTTGCCTTGTAAGCAATTTTCTTAAATAATATTCTTTTTGTTTGTTTGTTTTTTTAGTGCTTTGGTTAGCTTATCAAGTTTCTAGAGATAAGAGAGATGTTTCAAATGTCCTGAACACTTTCTGTCTGGACTGTGTTAATATTCATTTGTCAGCCTTTTGAGTGGCTTGTTAAATTAATTGAGCACTGCTGTGAGAAATCATAGTTAATAAAAGCATTGTTTGTTTGATTTGCACTTACCTCAGTACTGATTTTCCTGCTGTGAAACTCATCTTGAGCATCAAGATAACATATTTATTGAGTGATATACATCTTAATCAACATCTGTATGTTTCCCTTATGCTCTGTCTACCAAAAGAGAGAATCTAACTTGCACTGATTTTCCACTAACAAATCAGTGTAATACTGTAATATATTCTGATCCTGATTACCAGTGTAAGAGGTGAATAAACTGAGACTAGATTTGTTCTTTGCAATAAAGGAAGGTGGATATTTATATTTTGCTTATGTTGCAATTTGGAAAACATTGCTGTTCGGAATCAGTTCTGGAAATCGTAATGAAGCTTGTGGAAGACTGAGACTTGAAAAAAGTGTTCATAGGCAGCAGGTGCTTGTTGGGAGAGTTGTTTAATGGAGTAATTTACTTACAGATAATTAAACATACTTAAGTACTCTTGAAATGCTTGTGACTTTCTGGACTTGATAAGGTGTTTTATTTTCCTTCTCCGCCTAAGAATCTGTTCCAAGTGGAGAGAATCAAAGTGTAGCAGGAGGTGATGAAGAAGCTGTGGATGAATACCAGGAGTTAAATGCAAGAGAGGAACAGGATATTGAAATAATGATGGAAGGGTGTGAATATGCTATTTCTAATGCTGAAGCCTTTGCAGAGAAGTTGTCAAGAGAGCTACAAGTGCTAGATGGGGTAAGCATTCCTTCTAAGGTACAGTGTGCCAGCATGTTCAACTGCTCTCTTTGATACTGACCACATAGCATTCTTTGAAAAGGTAGTTAATGTGATCTGTCACATATTTAAATGTAAATGTTTCTTAGACAACCCAACATTCTAGAGGTCATTTGGAAAACTTAGGAGATGCAGGGGGTACACATGTAAGGGAACCATCAACAGCCTGCTCAAATTATCAAGTTGTGTGTTTCTTGTATATTTGGAAAATGGCTGCTGTCATGGAGACAGCTGATCTTGCAACAGAAAATCTGACCTTATCACCTACACTGGTTTTTTTGGAAGTAAAAATGTTCTGGTATAGTAGGGATTACTGTTGGGCTTTTTGTTTTTCTGCAGATCAATACTTCAGCTCTAAGAACTTGAACAAAGTTTTGGGTTTATATCTTATCTTTTTGAAATAAGGAAGTGTCATAGATTAAGGAACTTCTGTGTTCAGTAACACTATGGCTTATCTTACTTTGTTGATTTCATCAAGAGTTTTGGAAACTATTTTACAGTAATAGAGGGAGAAGGAGATATCAGAATGCTTTTGAGATATAAACATGTCTTCTAAAACGTGGCTTTATTTTCTGTACAGGCAAATATTCAGTCCATTATGGCCTCAGAGAAACAGGTGAATATCTTGATGAAGTTGTTGGATGAAGCTCTAAAGGAAGTTGACCAAATCGAGCTAAAGCTGAGCAGTTATGAAGAAATGCTTCAGAGTGTAAAAGAGCAGATGGATCAAATTTCAGAAAGCAACCACCTAATTCATCTCAGCAACACAAATAATGTTAAACTACTGTCAGAGATAGAGTTCTTAGTGGTAAGCATTTTTATTATGTTTATTATGGTTGTTCTCTTAAGGTATAAAATTCTTTCGGGTTGCTACCGTCTTTAGTATGAGGTTCCTTTAAATAATGAGCTTATTTTTTTGTTTCATTGTTGCACTAATTTCAGTAGTTATGATGATGAAATTGTATTTATTCTTCTTGGTTCACTAGCATAGCAAACCAACTTTTTTCCAGCTTATGGACAATACTATCCATTATTTTGTAGAATCACATGGATCTGGCTAAGGGCCATATAAAGGCCCTTCAGGAGGGAGATCTGACATCTTCTCGAGGCATTGAGGCCTGCACTAATGCAGCAGATGCCCTTCTTCAGTGTATGAATGTAGCTCTTCGTCCAGGTAATGTTTTTGTTAGACTACCATCTGACAAACAAAATTTATTATGGTAGTGCCTTTCCAATTAGTAGCAAGTTTTGTTCTGTTGACTGAAGGAATTGTGACCTCTGGTCTTCTTGGCTCCCATATAGAATATATTACTTTATATTTTGCACAGTCTAAAGTCCTTTTTGTTTGTAGGACATGATATGCTTCATGCAGTGAAGCAGCAGCAGCAGCGGTTTAGTGACTTGCGTGAGCAGTTTGCACGGAGACTCGCCAGTCATTTGAACAGCGTATTTGTTCAGCAGGTATTATTTCTTACTATTGAATATGAAATTTTGGGTCACAAACTTTCCTGGAGAAGAAAAACAGTCTATCTAAAATTGTACATGTTCTGTGCTGTAATCAGTAAATGCTAGAAGCTCTTCAGGCAGAGATGTTGCTAAGCATACCAAACTATAATTGCCTACAGAAGTGTCTTACATTTGAGAAAACCCCCAAACATCTCTTTTTAATGGGGTTGCTATCTGAATTAAATGCATTTTGTGATATATAAGGATTTATTTTAATTGTAGAGCTTGATTATTGAGGAGAAGAAGCACTGACCTTTTTTTAAGGATGTTAGAGGCTGAAAACATGGAAGGTCTTGCTGTCTGAAATTCAAGGACTATAAAAAAAACCCCCAAAACAAAACCAAACATACAAAATAAAATGTCTGAACCCTGGTTTTGTTCCTTAACTTAAATTGTTCACAAAACACTGTCCTGACACTTGTTTCTTAAAGTCTGGGTGGTTTTTTTAGCTTCAGTTTTTTAATTAATGTGTTTTTTATCTTCAATTAGTTTACTCAGACCCTCCTTCAGCTCTATAACAGGTCCTCCTATCATTCAGTTCCAGTGAGTACATTGAGTTTGGTACAAGATTTTCTAACTAATTTTTTTTCCTGAGCTTGAATTATCTAACTAGCAGCTGCATTTTTGACTTTGCAAAAAGAAACGTGTCCTTACTGATTACAGAGCATCAGACTTGCATCCCTTTTCACTTCTGTTATTTTTGTCAGCCCTTAAGCTTTATTTATCTGTTTATGAGCTAACATTCCTCTGATCTGATCCCCAGAGATTGCTGAGAGACAGATGGAGATGCATGGAGGAAAAATATTTTCAGTAGCAATATGTATACAACAGTACAGAAACTGCTATTGTGTGAAATTGCAATATTTGTAAATAAAAAGCAGTAATTCTGGTTTTATACATACTAGCACAATAGAAGTTGAACAGTTCTAAATTTAATGTATTAGACTGTGTGCAGAAAATGGAATAGAGTAACACTGGATAATTGTATGGAAAATGGCATTTAGAGCCTGGCTTTTTATGGCAGAGATAACTGCTTCCTACATTTTCTTCACTTCGCAGAAGAATTCCAGCTCCGCAGCATATTAATTTTTTTTGCCTTTAGCTTCTTTTCTTAAGAAGGTATTTTTCCTCTGTCACTTTTCATATTTTGAAAACCTGAGTATAGACTATGTGTCCCAGCCCTTAAATGACCAAGTAGAAGCTATGTTGTGTAAGTCCTGTGTAAATGCATCCACAAATTTGAATATTGGACTTGTGTATGGAAGTGGCTGTTTAGCAGAATGTCCTTCTGATGTTCTTTTCTGAGGATTTTATTTTTTTAAAAATGGTAAGCGATTATTATTACTGTGTAATATTATGTGTATTAGATGAAATTCTTATTCTTAAGACACAGTTCAGTGCTCTCTTAAGGTATATTGGGAATGCTATTACCAACGGGCAGTTTACATTTTTAAAATTCTGATACTAGTAGTGGCCTCACATTGTTTTTCATACAAACTTGCCCTTGAAAAGTTTTGCCTTGCTGTTAGCTGTGAGGTATTAATCAACAGATAAAACTTAACGACTTTGCTGTTAAGTTTAAGCAGGAAGAGTTCATTAACTGCAAGAGATGAGACTCTGCAAAGCTTTTTCATTGTTGTAAAAGAGGAAAAACAAAGGTTTTGTACTTCATTTTGAGATACACGTTCAAGTGTTGGAGGTACAGCAATGTTTGTGTTCTATTACTAAAATGGGCTTGTTTTGTTACTTTGAGGAATATAGCAATTTCTTAGTCTGATGATGTTGAAAACTCCCAGCTCCAATACTTTACCTTTAATATCTGAAGAGTTGCATTATTTGTTTAGAATATTTCTTAAAAAAATACTTTAAAGCACTTCAGAAAAAACTAAGATAAAGGTAAAGAATTCGAAATTAAAAAGACAAAAGAAAACATGATGGTGTCTAGGCGGCTGTTAATATTAGCAAGACATTCTGATTTGGAAATCATTAGATGGAAAAACATAGTTATGTTTACATTTGGGCCTAAATATATTTCCTTGAAAGTATGAAATTGCTCTTTATTTTTTGAAAAGCAAAATAACTCAATGCTTGATTCAAACTCCTCTTGTAAGGTACTAAAGTCCTTTACCTCCTTTACATTGAAAAGAGAATAAATATTAAAAATTTTAAACAGAAATGCAACTTCGGATTGCCATTTGCTGCAGTGTTAAAGACTGTTTACTAACAGTTAATGTCTTTGTGTTTATTGTGTAATACTAATAATTGATTAAGCTGTGTGTCTGTTACTTTAAAGATTTTTTAACAACCAAGTTCAGCACTCAAAGGCAACTCTGGGCTTTTTGCCTTTGAGATATGAAGTAGGTTGAAGCTTTGAAACTGTGAAATAGTTGAATAGCAAATTTGGGGTTTCATTTGGTAATGATTTACTTTATGCATAATGAGAGAAAGCCTGTTAATTAGGTGGGAAAGGTACATCAAGAAGCTCCATAAGGTTTTAGAGAAGGCTTGAACAGGACATAATTTACTGTAACCAGAATGATGAGTCCTGTGGAAAAGTTGGCCTGGAGAGAGAAATTTACCCTGTCAGGGAATTTGTCATCTAGCTTTATGAAGAAAGCAACTACTAACCAGAAAAGTTGTGTGCAATAAAGGGACATGAATAAAATGTTTGCATGAAAGAAGCAATAAAAATTTAGATAGCTGAGTATTTCTTAGCAGTAATATGAACAAGCATTTGGACTGATGTAGTTGATGAAAGCTGTGAAAGCCACCAGGTAAATTACAGTAAACCATAATGGACTTGAACATTAAAAATGCATGCTGTAGGAATGTAACAAACCAGGGGTAAGTGAGTTTCTCTAATTTCTTCTTCATAGAAGCATATCAAACATTTGTTGAAAATATTTACTATATGTATGCCCAGAAGCATGCCCACAGTATCAAGAATGACCTCAGTAATCACAACAGCAGCTGTGTTGCTAATGCTGGCTGGATTCCAATTCCAAATTATATGTTCCAATAATTACACTGTGTTAGCTTTTTGTTGAAGTCAGACTACATGATTGTTTTTATAAGTGAGATTTATAGTGTTATCCTTCGCCATTTTCTATGAGAATAAATTAGTGAAGTTGGCCAGGACTTGTTTCTTTGGGTCTATTTGTGAGTCAGTTTATGTAGTTAAAAGGACAGGGGTCAAAGTAAGTTCACGCTCATGTTAGATACAAAAAAGTCCTGAAACAGGTTGCCAAAGAACTTGTGGGTGCCCCATCGCTGGAAGTGTTAAAGTCCAGTTGTTCAAGGGTAGCCTGGTCTAGTGAAGGTGTCCCTGCCCATCATAGGGGAGCTGGAACTAAATGGTATTTAAGGTCCCTTCCAACTCAAACCGGTCTATGATTGTATCTAGTAGTTCAGCTTTATCCACAAGCTGGCAGTGTTCATGTCACATTACTTAGTAAAAGTTAGTATTTTACAAATTAAATAATAGAATTTTTTTTAAAACAAGTCTGTGAATGTATTGTGGAAGAGCTTTCTCTAACCAAAGGCTTGAACTGATTAGTACCTGGTAGAACAGAAAAAGGGTAAGACAGAGTTGCTTTAGTTTTGATCCAGACTGGCTTCTGTTCCAACTTAGAAACATGCAAAGGCATTTTAAATGGTATGGCTTATTCTGCTAACTTGTCATATCCAAGATGGAACTATCAGGAATGCTCTCAGGGACTGACATTGACTGACCTGCATAAACCACCTGCATGTGATGCAGGAATTGGAGACCAATTAGTACAATCTTTGTGTGCTGCCATGGCACAAACTATACTTAATGTAAGTTCTGTTGCTGTATTTACTGCAAGCCCAGTAAAAAAAGACTTTACAGAAAATATTAAAGCCATTTGGAAATTAAGTCTTGCCCTCCATTCTTTTAACCTAGGGATAGTGGTTGTGTGTTCTGCTGTGTGGCTGCACAGAGGTGTTGCCTTGCTTGCTCTTCCTGAATTGCTCGGGAAGCTTGAGTTGCTCAGTAAGCAAGTGAAAGCTTAAAAAAGCTAAATCATATGTTCTAGCAATATGATGGGATCTTTGCTTAGAGGAGGAGCATGAAGTTAATAGCTTGTGTTAAATGGATTGGTTTATGCTGCACGTTGTAAACTGTTTAGTAAATGTTCACTGACAGTGGTTGTGTGTGTTTGTTTGTGTGGAGAGAGAGAGAATGTGTGTGCACTGATGTCTTTAAGATTTGATCAAGGAAAGCTTGGCCAAAATGAACTAAAGTATGTTGAATTGGAGCAGGCTTTCAGAGGAGAGGTGTAATGCTCATCATTAACACCTGTTTACTGGGAACTTGAAATTTGTATATGAGAAAAACATCTTTAAACAGAAGCAGCTATTTTTTTAGTTTAGAGGAATAAAGTGATAATCTCTTAAAATTTTTCAGGAACAATTGAATGCTGGTCATTAAATTTTCATTCAGGTGTACATTGCATTCTTGTCCAAAAAGTGGCAAAGCAACTCACCCTGAAGGCAAAGAGCCTTAAAATGAACAAGCTTATTAGGATGTACTACCTGCCATGGCTGTAATATCTTGGTGTGTGTATTATGTTTGGTGTCCTTTTCAGTCTGCATCTCTAGACCTTGCTTCTATGCAAGGTATTTTGAGGCTTTCCTGTTTGTCTGAAGGAGATACTGTCTTCATATTAAGTTTTTCAGGAAACTTCTAGTACATCTGTGTAGTGCTTCCGGATTTACTTTAATACTTTTTCTTGTCAAGGGTCACGATCAGAGTTCCACTCTTGCCCAGCACTCTGCTGAATTGACATTACCCAATCATCATCCATTTCACAGAGATTTACTTCGATATGCTAAACTGATGGAGTGGCTCAAGAACACAGATTATGGAAAATATGAAGGGCTAACAAAGGTATGTGAAGTGCTCAAATGATGCTAGAGAATAGACATAATAGATTGGGCTTGAGAGTCAAAAGAATTGCCTGTATGTACATGTCATTCTAATATTGCTATCTATTAAATATAACTCACTGCTCCTCTTTTTTTTAATTCCTTTTTAGAATAGGAAACTTCATTTTTTAGTGTTTGTGGTATCCTGCTCTGTTTGTTTTTTTTCTCAAACATCCTATTCTGAAGTATCATAAGATACTTGTCTTAATATTTATGTAAAACAAGTTTGTCGTTGTACAGCCTAGTAAGAAAAATAATTAAGCTAATTCCAAATTGGTGTGCTTATTGCCTGTGTAACATCTCTATTTCAAGAGACCTTCATTTCACTTGGGAGTGTCAAAAACTTCAGAGGTCTCTTGTACAGTAGATTAAATAGAAACATTTTTCCCTTGTATGTAGGTAACTTTTAACTACCTTGTTTAAAACTAACCTGCAGTAAAAAAAATACTACAAAAATATACAAAATGTTCAGGTAGAAGTAAAGGAAGAGTTAGTCCTTCCAAAACAAGTCTTTTTCTTTTTCATTTAAGGTACTGTCATTCTTAAATTGAAAGATTTAAGTTAGACTTTGAAAATGACTTTGAAATAGTTATTCATTTGCCTTCAGTGTAAGCCAGATAGTGAATGGTTGACATCTTTGTGATCTTCTAATAAAAAAATGTGAGAATTGCATATATATGCGTGCTTTTGGGGGCACAGTAAGAGTCTGATAAAAGAGATTTTAGAGAATGGTGCTGAATTCTTACCATTCTACCCGTGAATTGAATTCTGTGATGCTCTACCACTAGTAATCCTATTTACTTGTACTACATTACATATTTTTCCTTGTGGAGAGGAAGTAGAAGTTTCTGATTAATGCTCAGTGAACTCACTATGAAAATGAATATAAGCTGCTTAAATATCACTACTATAATTTTGTGCATGCTGCATAAATATATAGACTTATGTAGTTCAAACCAGTTTGTTATTTAGTAGGACTTGAAAACTCACAGGTTTTTAAGAATTGTTTACCTATAATAGAAGAAAATCGGCATGAATACCTGTTAACTAAATATACATTTTTCTTTTAAGAATTACATGGATTATTTATCACGACTTTATGAAAGGGAAATAAAAGATTTCTTTGAAGTTGCCAAGATCAAGATGACAGGCACAACCAGAGAAGGAAAAAAGTTTGGTAAGTTTCCAGAAGGCACATATCTTGCTTTGAAATCTTATTATTTGCATATAAAACACTCACTACGACACCTAGGGCTAATTTTGTAATGGTGTAAAATTCTTTACTTTTGGCAAAATGGAAGAAGTTGGATGAAAAATATGATTGGTAAAACTTCTGACTTCCACAAGGCCAAAGTAGCACAACTGAAATCTTGTAAAATTGGTCAAAATAAAAGTATAAAATACAATATTTCTCTCAGTGTTCAAATCTACACTCACTTTTTATTACTTGAACTATCCCACTTTATTACCTGAACAAATTTGAACAATCAGCTCTTGTAGTTAACAGAAGTTTGGGCAGCGTTCTTTTGTGTTCCTTCTGCTGTTATTTCTGCTTTTGATAAATCTTGGGTGGATTGTAAGAAGTGGTTTTAATGCTGATTCTGCCTAATAAAACTTATGTATTTTAATGTGTTTTTTCAGGGGGATTTACCTATGTAGCCGGAGACTAGAAATCATAATTTGTTAATGTGTAGGTATTTATATTTAAGGGAGTATGTATTCCTGCTAGGATTAGTCTAGCATGAATATGGAAGTGAAGCTTAAACACAATAACCTGGATACTTAAAAAGCAACAGTGGTATAGGCATATTTATGTATTGTCTGTGTTTCAAAGCTTTTAAAAATATTTATATTTGCCACGGTTCACCAGTTTGCAAATTCTGAATTCCAAAATTATGTGCAGTAAGTAGTAAGTTCTGTCAGCCTCTTTTGGCTTTGAAGTTTGACGGTAAAAACCAGAAAAATGTAATGAAAGGAAGAAAGCAGGAAGGTGGTAAGGCTTGTTTGAGAGAGGGAAAACTGGAAAGATAAGTTTTGGCAAGCTGTTGGACATGGAAAGCAAGAGGCACCGTAAGATGTCATTGTCAGAACATTTAAAATCATAAATCTTAAAAAGCAATCTTACTGCAAGAAAAAAACCCCTTTAGCCTAATACAAATTGACTTCTGAAACATTCTAAGCACTTTGTCTTGACACTTGTTTTGTGATTTGTATTTGTGAAGAGACAGTTTTCGTGGCCGTTCCCTAACTTGTGTAAATGTTACCAGCATATCAGCAATCAGGCATTTTGGAGAAAGAGGTCCTTCAATTCACCAGAGTAAAAGCTGCACTTTGAGAAGACTTCTGTCATGTATTTGTGCAAATTTATTTATCTTGTAACGCCTTGTAAGGGTGTGCAATTTTGAAGGCTTCTGTGTTCATTGTAGTGATTGTACTACTTCAAAATACCTCACTTCTAAACTTTTTTAAGGAGTAGTGTAGGTGCATAATGCTCCAGTTGTACTCAGATACGAAAGATGACGTGTTTCCAAGCTGTGTTGGTGTGTGTTCTTGCCTTTTTTTTTGTGCTTTGGGAGTAGCACTGCTGTTTGAATGCGTCAAATGCAGAGGGGATGCTGGGAGAACTCTGGCATTCTGTGCTAGCGCAAGGTTCTTTGTCTGCATTTTTATGGCAAAAAAACCCAGCCTGGGTCATGAGCATTCACACTCGTCTTAAGTAGACTTTTTTCTTTTTTTTTTCTTTTCTGATGAAGCCAAGACTTTGATACTTAAATACCATAAAGTCAGTGTTGGAAAGAGTGCTACTACTGTCATATGTTTATATGATGTAGCTTGCCAAAAGCCACTAAGGCTCCCTTGATTGTCCACGGCCTGATCTGTGTAGTTCATCACATTCTGTAATAGGTCCCATGTGTTTAGAAATTGGGGATGATGAAGAACTGGGACCAATGCATGACAGTTGCATATGCCAAATATATCATACCTAAACCTTTTTTTATTCAAAATCTGCCAAAATCCCCAAGATCTAAAAACCAGACTGGAATTAAATTTGAATTTGATGTTACAATTATCAGTAGTGTTGCCTACTTGAGAACATCTGGTATTTAAGACATGTTTGTGGCATTTAGAAGTATCTACTCATTCTATTACAGTAGGTTCTGCTTGCCTGCTCCATTTTGGGGGGCTTGTAGCATCCATCCTCATCAAGATCTTTTTAATACCACATACTGCTTTTAGTGTATGTATGCAAATGCCTTTTACTCTAGGGTTTCTATATTTTCTACAAATGCCCATTTACTTTAAATTTTATGTTGAAGTCCACTTGAGGAAACTTCAGTTCTGAAAACAAACAGGAAAAATATAAAAACCTCTTCATAAATTTTTTTACTGTACGTTTATTATTTTTATCCTCTCCAAATTTGCAGTCATCTGTTTTTGTGCAGCATGAATGCAAAAGATGTATTCTCTATGTAAACACCCTGATTTGCAACAACTATGAAAAGGTTAGCCAGCTTACTGTCAATATGAATTACTCTGCAGTAATGGTACGTGTTTTAAATTGAAAAGATGGACGATATCTCCGACTCAGTAAAAAAATTCCATAAGTACATTTTAATTTCTTCAAGTCTATTATTGATATGATTTATCTTGGAAACTGAGTCTGACAAATAATTTAATGGACTTCTCAATCTGGGAGAACTCAGAGTGTGTTATCAAAAATGTTTTTCAAACATACTATATAAGAAAAAGCAAATTTTAATACCTGGAAACTTACTCTATTTTCCGTGTAGTTTAGATACTGAATTTCTAGCATAGTACCTCTCCAACTAAATGTGTTTGCAATGTAGTTACTTGCTGCTTATAGTTCTCCGCATGTTTCTTTCCAGTTAGAGCTTAACTTGCATCTTGTGCATGGTTTGTGCAAACTGCATTTTAACTTGTCTTTGTCTTTGATGCTTGCAACCTAATCCATCCCAGCTACACTGCCTCGAAAAGAAAGTGCTGTCAAACAGGAAACTGAGAGTGAGTATAACTAGTTGCATTAGTTGGTATTGTCAATGCATGTGTGTCAATGTTACGATGTAGTGCTGCATCAGGGAGAATCTACCTAACACTGAAGCACTCTGTTCAGAATGAAATAAACATTAGCAGAATCACCAGGCTTGCAAGGCAAAAAGAAAGCACAGCTGTAAGTCCCAACATAGAATTTGAGAAGGTTTGCACATAAAGGCAGTATCTTTTGGTTTTCCCATGCTACTGGTTGATAGCAAAATACGTTTGTGCCTGAGAGCTTGTCATAGTTTTCCACTCTACCAGTAGGTTGAAGTGACAATTTAGATTAGATCTATAGACTTTGTCTTGTGTCCCTAGACTAGATACCAACGCAGCAGTTAAATGAAGCTTGCAGGATTGCTTTTAAGTTTCTTTGTGGCTTAGATATGACAAGTTTACTTGGAGATCTAATATTGATAATTTTTTCGTCTTTTTTTGTTATTAGCTTTCTCTGTCCTGGTCCAACATTTCTGAAAAAATTGGGGGAAAAAGAAATAAAAAAGAAAATACATGCTTCCAGGAGAAGGCCCAGCAGTATCATGAAGAAATGATTGAATGTTAATTAGGATCAAAAGGAGGGGAGAGCATTAGCAGCAGAGTTACTATGGGATTGTAGATCCAGCAAAACAGCTGGAACAAACTGTGTAGATAAAAGGATGTTAACAGCAGAAAGATCAAGTTCAAGATGAAAAAGTGTCTGTGTATATAAAACTTTTTAATATTTTTCCCTCCTGTGGTTCAGTTCTTCTGCTTCTGGCAACCTTTGCCCAAAATACATTCACAAAGATCATAACTGGTCTTAGCTTTCCAATCTTCAATCCCCATGTTACTGTATTTTAG
Source organism: Corvus hawaiiensis (assembly GCF_020740725.1). Classification (NCBI taxonomy): domain Eukaryota; kingdom Metazoa; phylum Chordata; class Aves; order Passeriformes; family Corvidae; genus Corvus; species Corvus hawaiiensis. The sequence continues at coordinate 28,832,459 of NC_063217.1, forward strand.
AGTTTTGTTCCTTTTATACCTTTTTTCCATACTTTACGAGAGTTTAAATAGTTTTATTGTTCTTTGAAAATTGCTGAAGAATCTCAGTTACCTTACATTGAGAAAATAATAACGTTTACAGCAAAAGCATTATAGCTTAGACAAAAGTTGTTTCATTTAATATAGGACTACTAGCAGCTCTTGATCTCCTATGTTCTGTAACAAACCTATTCTTGAGTACTTTATTCTTCCTTCACTTTCCTCCTTCATAGTGTCTTTATTTCACAGGTCTTCATGGAAGTTCTGGGAAATTGACCGGGTCTACTTCTAGTCTAAATAAACTCTCTGTTCAGAGTTCAGGAAACCGTAGGTCTCAGTCATCCTCACTGTTAGACATGGGAAACATGTCTGCCTCTGACCTGGATGTGGCTGACAGAACAAAATTTGATAAGGTAAAGCCAAAATATCACATAGAATTCCTGCTTAGTTTTGTATTAGAAGTATCTTACATATCCTTCTTGTATAGTTCAAAAATCTGTACTTTTTAAATCTTAAAACATGTCAATTTCAAAATTTGTGTGTACCATACATCTAATAAAGGCAGTTCCTAAGAAATACGTAGATCACAGTATTGTCATCAGATTATACGATTCTGTTTAGTTCCTTTATATGCTGTGTATGATCTTTAAAGAATATCAAGGATAAAAAATGGTCTGTTAAGTTTAAGCCAAATACGAGTTTTTAAGCAAATAGGAATGGAACTGATGGATTCTCAACTGATTTTATTTTTCTCAATTCATTCAGTGTTCTAGGACATTTTGCCAGTATGTAAGCAAAAGTGAAAGACAGGGAAGATAAGAATTTTAGCCAGGACTTGAGAGTGACCCTAAAATTTTTTTTATACTGGTTTCACATTAGTTACCATCAATTTTAAATTTTAACCAATAGCACTAAGTTATTATTGGGGTGTCCTTATCCTGTTTTAAAACCTGCTGTCCTCAGCATCTGTTGACTTTTTTTTTTTAAAAGTGACAGTGCTCACCATTTCTTGCGGAATTAACTCCTCGGTGCTGTGGAAGGAAAACGAGCAGTTATCAGTCAGAGATAAAAATAATTTTCTTGTTCTCTATTGAATTACTTGATGGAGATGAATGTTTTTCTTCTGACCTCTTCAAATCATTGCTCAATCTTTTTCTGGGAGGAAATAAATGCCTGAAACAATATTAACTGTGAAGTTACTACAAACCGGTAGCAGCAACTTGTCTAGAATTAAAAAACTAACTTGTTAAAACAGGTTTATACAATTATTGTGCTATTATCTTCAATTTCTCACTTGTATCTCACACCCATTGGGGATATGTGAATGTGACAGTATACATGGAGTTGTAAGCAATTGAGCTGACCTACTAGGTTGTTGGGGGTTTGTTTCCTATGGGAATTTTCATCAGCATGGATTTCCTATGTGCTTAGATTGCTTCAATTTATGTAAATTATTGCATGTCTTAATCTTTAAGTACTTGCAGAGGAATTTCTAATAGACGTATGTCTAACATCTGACTTAGAATTTCCTTATTTTGTATTTATAGAATTAAATTATTGTAATTAATTATTGCCAAAATACTGTTTCATTTTAGTTTAAATCTAAAAATTGTGTTGCATACTTCAGTACAAAACCTACTTGTTTGTTTCTGTAGCAGCTATGTGGAAACTTTTTCTACTTTTTCTACACAGCAGTTAACTTCTACATACGCAGTTGACCTGTTTTTCTTCCCTGAAGATTTTGTCTTCCTCCACTCAGCAACCCAGGCAGAAAAGATGGTGGCAGACCCCATGACTTACTATGAAAATGCGAATGTTTCCAGTATAGCACAAAAGTGCTTCCTCAGGCTGTGACTAGAAAACTTCTAGTTATGGAAAAACATAGATTGTTCTTTTCTTCACAGTATTACATGGATAAGAAAGGACTGTGTTGAAGATGCAGCTATTGCTTTTAAAGATCTAAGTACAAGCTGTTTCCATTTCTGTTAAGTTGTAGTAAGCCTAGTAGTAAAGCTTAGTGAAGATAGAAGGTCTATGCAACAAACAATTAAAGTTAGTATTGCTAACTGTCCGTAGTATTTGGTGTGTTGATAAAATATTTTGACTTTCTTTAGATTTTTGAGCAAGTATTAAGTGAACTAGAGCCTCTGTGTCTGGCGGAACAGGACTTCATTAGTAAATTTTTCAAACTGCAGCAACATCAGAGCACGTCTGGAACAACGGTAGGACTTATATTCTCTGTCACTGAAGTAGAAAGTATTGACCAGGCCTCAAAAGAGACCTGTTTAAAAGAGGACTTTGGGATTTATCGGCAATTATGTGATCCAGGTGATAAGTAATTTCTTTTTCTTCAGGAACTGGCAGGATCTTTAATTTTGGCTGATCAATACAAAATCTGTGAAAGAAGGACTGACATGTTTCCTTTGCTATGGCTTTGTCTTCTCATAAGATCTCAAGAAACACTTCATCATGCATCGTAGGAAGACAGTAGGGAGTAATCGTGGATAGTATTGTATTCAGTGGAACATGACTGGAAAATTACCAGAACCTTGCAAACCGCTCAGTTTTCCACTCTGGAGGCAGGGGGTGGTGGGGGTATGGAGCTACTACCTACAGTGGTTTTGTCAGATACAGTAACTGCTTAGATATAGAATTGGAGACAAACCTTATCGTTACATACATTCCTTGTTCTTACAGAACGAAGTGGAGGAAATGGATGGAGTAGCTTTCTCTCGTTCGTACACTTCTGGTGTTCCACAAACAGTATCATCGGAGTATGTGCTGCTGTTTATTATTGATTCTTAAGCCTATGTTTGAGTTTATCTGGCATATAAAACTTTTTTCTCTAAAATCAGAAACTACTCCCTTTCAGTGAAAATGAACAGTGAACTTTTAATTTTTACCTAGACACTGAGTGTCAGTAAAAAGAATTTTGTTTTATATAGGATGGGTGTTCCTGTATATAGTTGTTTAATTCTCTTAATAGTTTGCAAATTGAAATTAGGCACTATAATATAGAAAATATGCTTAGCAAAGTTCTGAGAGTGTGTGGCAGCTTCCACAGAGAAAATACTTTTTGGAATATTTTACACCTGTGACTATTGATTTTTACTGTGTGGTATTGACTTTCTGAAAATCATGAGACTTGTTGAATGCAAATAAGACTACTATATCAAATAAATATATCAAAAACCATGTAAAATAGCCTAGTAAACTGTCAGAGTAATATTTTCCTCTTATGCATTTTTAATAGGAAGGACATGATCCGACAAATGATGACAAAAATATTTCGTTGTATTGAACCTGAGCTGAATAACCTTATAGCACTGGGAGACAAGATTGATAGCTTTAATTCCCTTTATATGTTAGTTAAGATGAGTCATCATGTATGGACAGCACAAAATGTGGACCCTGCGTCCTTTCTCAGCACAACACTTGGAAATGTTTTGGTGACTGTCAAAAGGAACTTTGATAAGTGCATTGTAAGTTCTTTAGTTATTCTAATTAAGCTAATGGTAATATTATAGGAAGCCCACTCCTACCCAGTTTGATTTTACACTTCTGTATACTTAAATTCTTGCTTTAAATTTGAAGTGAAAATTAGTAACCTTATTGCTTTTCTACTGGCCAAGCCTTCGAATAAAAGGTGGTTGTGTTTCTTTTTTCCTCTCTGTTCTAGTTTTCTTCAATAAGTAGCTATTTGTAACAAATAAGACCACTCAGTCACGGTTCTGAGGTAGTTGACATTTTTAGTTGTTTGTTTAAACTTGTACTCCGACAGAGATTACTAAAGTCCATTAGGTAAAATATAGCTCTCTGCCTTTTTACTTGCCGAAACCAAACCTTGGGGACTTACGAGGGTGTGAAGTCTTTTGGCAGTAGCAGAGACAGCCTCTACTGTCTGAAACTTCCTTTTACTAATAAGGTTACAACCATTATATGGAATGTGGCAGGTTTACTGAAAACAAAACTTTGTTTTATTGTCATAAATGTAATTTGACTCTAGGCAAACATCATAAAACTGACCATTCTTGATCAGTTTAATACTTAAAATATTTTGAAACAGATTTTTTTATTACACTCAGAAATAAAATTTCAATAGAAGACTAAAGAAACTTCCTGCAGCAAAAGGAATTGTTAGCTTGGCTGAACCAGAAAAGTGGAGTTCCTTGTTAGATTATAAAATGAAAATTGTTAATTGCTTCTGGTGCATAAATTTGGTGTTTTTTTTATTGGGTGTTTTTTTGGTAATACTAAGTAAATAAAGGAGAATAAAAGACCATCTTTCCTTTTTCTGTTCAATTATTTTACTTAACAAGTTTTTAAGCGTAAAAAGGGTGAAAGGCTGAATAGATGTACTAATTGAAAGAACTATTTCTGTGTTTGGATACATGTCAATTTTTCAGTATGTCTGCATTGTTTCTTTTAATACTTCTTACATGATCTGGAGCCTAACACTTGTTCTTCTTTTAAATTAAAGAGTAATCAGATGAAGCAGATGGATGAAGTAAAAATCTCAAAGAAGAGTAAAGTTGGGATCCTTCCATTTGTTGCTGAATTTGAAGAGTTTGCAGCCCTTGCTGAATCAATTTTCAAAAATGCAGAACGACGAGGAGATCTAGATAAAGCCTACATAAAACTTATTAGAGCTGTCTTTGACAGTGGTAGGTCTTCCAAGGCTGTCATAGTTTCTAAAATAATTGTTTCCACCTGTTTACATATAATTTTGCCCCAAGTAACTGGTGATTTTTTTAAGACTGTGCTGAAATTTTGGTTGTCTCTGTTACTGTGAGCAAGTGTAATCCTTTTGATTGTAGTATACTTTTTAGATACTTCCCTTTGTACATACCTGTAAAGTAACTTTGAGTTGTGTCAGAGGGAAGTGGTTAAGACTTTGAAGAGGGAGAGGAGATGGCAGCAACATGGCATGCTCAATTTGAAGTGGTTTCTTGTCTTTTTTTCCCCCTGTAAAAAGTCATATAGGAAGAACAAAAACTGGCAGTAGCAGATCTTTCCTAGTTGGTAGTTCAGTGTTCTGACTGGAATGAATCTGTGGTCATTACTGATACTCTGGTGCCCTGGATCACTTTGATGGGCATCCCGGTAGTCTCAGCAAAATGATTAATGGATGAACAGGCACAGAAACTTAATTGCTCTTGGTTGAAGCTATCCTCTTTCAGCCCACTTTTAGGTGCAGTAAGGGAGGGATAGGTAGAATTTTTTTTGCCTATTTGTTTTTTGTTTTTTTTTTTTTTAATTTTTTTTTGTCAGGGGAAGGGGGAAATAAAAAATTTATGTGCAGGATTATCCATTTTTATTGTTAAATTTAGGGACTGACAGTAATTTTGACCATAAAGCTAATGAGCAAAAGCTGAGATTAAGAAGTACATTTAAAAAAACCCCTCTATTTTATTGAAGATTTTTGTCCTAGTGAAGATGGGAATCGATTTTGCTGTGACTTTTCTTAAAAAGGTCTATCACATGAAACTTATTAGGGGTACTGAAAGCATGCCTGTAAGCCTCCCCAGAATGTGACTTGTTCCTCACATCTGTAAATGAGACCATACATACTCACTATTTTGTACCTTTTTATAAGTGACTTTTTTGCCATATAAATTTCATGGTCTTAGAGCCTGTATGAATTTGTTTCTTTTTTTGAAGGCTCTTAGGTAGCATTTTATTTAGTGGCAATTCTGACAACTACTCATACAAATGTTAATCAGTTACATGAAATTCAAAATTCCTTTTTTGATAGCATTATGGTTATTGGTTATGTTTTTCTGAATTTGGTTGTCCTTTTGTTATTTTAAGTATTTTGCTTCCTGTTTCTTTCAGTTGAGAAAGTAGCTAATGAAAGCCAGAAGACACCCAGGGATGTGGTCATGATGGAGAACTTTCATCATATTTTTGCAACACTTTCTCGCTTGAAAATTTCTTGTCTGGAGGCTGAGAAAAAAGAAGCCAAACAGAAATACACTGATCATCTTCAGTCTTATGTAATCTACTCACTTGGACAGCCTCTTGAGAAATTAAATGTGAGTATATCTGAGCATTCATTTAAATGGTACAGAATAGTTTTTGAATGTTTAATTTGCATTATTTGATCTCTTTATCACTGCATTTATCATAATCTCTTATTTTATTATTTTGGACTGGAGCATGTCTGGCAAGAGTACTCATGAGGGTAACAGTCTTGGATGAAAATAACCAAATTTTTCATGGCAATTAATAGTACTGACTAAACATCAGTGTCTTAAGCAAATGGTTTTGAGGAAGAAGAAAGTGAGGGGGAAAGTAATCGTGAGTTTTGGGATAATCTTCGTCATCTCAACTGCAGAGAAATTTGCTGTAGTTTCTGAGCAGTTAAACAAGAAGAAAAGTTATAGGAAAATTCTGTATGTCTGAAGTTGAACTAAATGTTAAACTGAGTGGTGATTTAGGTTCAGACTCAGTTCTGTCCTCTTGAATGTCTCCCACTGTTCATGGCTTTTTCTATAAACAGGATTTCAGGCATCCATTTTCTGAGACATTTAAGATCTCTTTTTGAAAATTAAAATGCTTTATTGCTGTTTCCCACTTTCGGGTTGACTCTGACCAGCACCTAAGCTGCCACGTAACTAACTGCTGCTCAGTCCCCCCTCTCCAGGGGAGACAATAGGAACAGCAAAAGTGAAAAAACTTGGGGGTGGAGATAAAGACAGTTTAATCAGAGAAGGGAAGAGAGGGAGACGGGAAAAAAAATAAAGTAAGTGATGCAAAAGCTGTCATTGACTACCTCTCACAAGCAGACTGATGCCTGGGCAGTTTCTGAGCAACAGCCACCGTGAAGCCAAATACCAACCCTAATTTTTATAGCTGAGCATGATGTTATGTGCTATGATTTGATCAGGTTTGACCTGTTCATCAATAACCAAAACGTTGGTATCAGCTCTGTTTTAGCCACAAATCCAAAACACAGCATTATAGGCTGCTGTGGAGAAAATTTAATTAGAGAGTTAACTCTGTCCTAGCCAGACCTGATGCACTGTTGAGGCTGAACCTGCATGTTCACAGAAATACGTCCCTCTACTAAAATATTTTATATTTACTATGTTGAGAAAACTGGTCAATGGCAATGAGAAGGGAGGACAATTGTGAACAAATATGCTCGTGTGTAATTACGGTTTAAATAAAGATGCTCAGGTGCTTAGTGAGTTTATCCAAAAGATCCAGTATTTGGATCCCTGGCTATTAGCTCATGGAGTGAGGTTCTTAAGGCCGATTGGTTATTAGTTACAAGGTTGCAAAGAAAAGCTTGATTGCTTCTAGAAATGATTGGTTTCAGTTTTATGCTAGTTCTTGGAGTGCTATATTGTTGGTCTGTGTTTTAATTTTTATAGCTGAGCAGTACTTCATGCCCAATTACAAAACAAAAATTGGGAGAACACAACAGTCATGAAGCAGAATCAAGATTTAACCACACATATCCTTGTCAAATTAAATTAATTAGCTCAGATTTATGATAGTGACTAATGCTGTTACTTGTTGTTAGCATTTTTTTGAAGGTGTTGAAGCTCGTGTGGCACAAGGTATACGAGAAGAGGAAGTAAGCTATCAGCTGGCTTTTAATAAACAAGAGCTTCGTAAAGTTATAAAGGAATATCCCGGTAAAGAAGTGAAGAAGGGCTTGGATAATCTCTACAAGAAGGTAGATAAACATCTCTGTGAAGAAGAAAACTTACTTCAGGTAAACTAAATTATGTCTTAAAAACCCTATAATGTTACAGGGAGGCTTTTTATTACGGCTTTTGCACATGTATTCTGTGAAAATTTCAGCATAACTCTGAAAACATAAATTTTGAGTGCAGCTTTTTGGTTTTTTTATAATCCCGCTCTGTTTCTATTTCTTTAATATTCATTTGAACCAGAGTGGTGGAGATAAAGTTCAGAAGGAAACTTCCTTTATTATTTCCTAGCTGATCATTAATGGGTGACGTCTTCTCTGAAAAATATACTGGAAATGGAGAGAACTAGATTTAAATGAATGAGTAACCTGATGTGAAATTTAGCTGGTGCACTATAGCAGAATACTTTCAGTTATATATATTTTCTGATAGTTGTATTATCTAATGTTTTTCTTATATTCCATAAACTTTCTCACTGGAGTAAATGATAAGTAGACTTGAGTTAAGCTTGTTTAAACAGCTTTTTAAAGTCTGAAACATGAATTGTTGCACTCTTCTGGTTCAGGGTGTTTTCCTGAAAGACAAAGCAGTGCCTCTGTTAGGAAAACCTCCCTGTCTTCTTTACTATTTTGTGCTTTGCATGTTTATTACAGGTCATGTCAACATTACCAATCTTAATGGGTAAAAACATCCATCTTTTTTTTTAATGCAGCAACCCCATGTATTGAACTTTATTAGCAATCTTCGACTGTAAAATGACACCTGAACTGAGAATTGATTAATGTAGTGTATTGTGCCAGTTGACTTTTTCCTAAAGTTTTGTCTCTTTGGCAGGTTGTGTGGCATTCCATGCAAGATGAATTTATACGACAATACAAGCACTTTGAAGGGCTGATAGCTCGCTGCTATCCTGGATCAGGAATTACTATGGAGTTCACTATACAGGATATTTTAGACTACTGCTCCAGTATTGCACAGTCCCATTAAGTTCTAGAAAGGGAAAGAGAAGCTAGCAAAGTGTGTGCCTGTGTACAAGGGAATCAAACACTATAAATGTTACTGGGTTTTAAAAGGTGGATTTCCACATGTGTGTAGTTAACTGCCCTATATGTTGAGTTACACTCCTGCTTCAAATGCCTTTCAGGGCAAAATGAAACCTTTGGGGATTTGTTGTGCTTCTCCTGGGCTGAAGTACTGTTTGAAAGCATTAATTCTGTGAAACACTTTGGATACAGTTTTTCCCTTCTGTAATATTCAAATACTTTTATTTATAATCCCTTCTCTTGCTAAAAGCAGTAAGCACTACCTTCAGAGTATGCCAAAAGAATACTACTGTTTTCACTAATATTTTGCATCTTAGAAATTATGTAAGCATTGAAGACTGCAAGATATTTTCCCTTCCTTGTTCTAAGAAGTATGGATATAGAACTTTATGCAGTGGGAAGACTGAATTGATGTTGAGATGTAATGTGACTATGGCTAGAATTCTTAATTAAACTACGTTCATCATATTCTTTATTTCTGTGGAGTGTTATTTCAAAAAGGTGAAAATGCCTGAAGGAGTGAATGCCATTGTTTTGCTTCTGGCCATTGAAGAGTTGCTTCATTTCTGCACGCATGTTGTTTTTCTTGCTTTTAGTAAGTATGATGTAGTATCAGTATACTCCCATGTCATGTAAGCCCTTCCTCCTCTTGGAGCTTCAGCTGCCAGGAATTCAGGACCTAGGTTTTCTGTACAGCTTGATGAAATTGCCAAGATGTTGGATAGAGGTGGGGTGTATATAGGATAGAAACAGGCACATTAAACATGCTGACAGAGGTAAAATGTTTTTTGAGATGTAGATGCAAAAATAAAACACCGGGATGAATGAGTTTTTCTGCTGAGTTTTGTAACAACAGTTACAAACTGTAACTGTTTGTAACAGTTCCACCTGCTCGGTGGAACTCAGGACCACTGGGACCTGGATTTCACAGATGCATAGAATTGCTTTTGTTGGAAGGGACCTTAAAGATCCTCTAGTTCCAACCGCCTTCCATGGGCACGGACACCTCCCAGTAGACCAGGTTGCTCAAAGCCCCATTCAGCCTGGCCATGAACACTTCCAGGGATGGGGTTTCCACAGCTTCTCTGGGCAGCCTGTTCCAATGTCTCACCACCCTTACAGTAAAGAGCTTCCTCCTACTCTCTTTCAGTCTGAATCCTTTGCCCCTTCTCCTGCCACTACATCCCCACGCAAAACGTCCCTCTCCGGGGGCTGGGCTGGGCCCTGTGCGCAGAGGGGAAGCCTGTTGTCCCGGGTCTACCGGAGCCCAGGAGCCTGCGGGACACCGGCTCCTCATCCCGCTGCTGGGCCCGCGGCAGCAGGAAGCGTTCCGCCCGCCGCGCGAGGGCTGCCGGGCCGGGAAGGGGCGGGCCGGGCCGGGGCGGGCCGGGGCGGGCGCTCGGCGGCGCGGGCGCGTCCCCCCCGTTGCTGCGGTGACGGGCCGGAAGCGGCCGCTGCTCCGCGCGCCATTTTCAAAGGTTCCCCAGCGCCCGGACATCGCGGCCGCTCCGCAGCGGCCCCGGCTGCCGGCGCCTGCTCTTAGTGGTAAGTGTGGTGAGGGCGGGACAAGTGGCGTAAACCTGTTTGGAAAGGGGCCGACCGCCCCTCTGTAGGTACAGACGGGGGTTGCTGGAAGGTCTGCAAGTCTTCCCTTTTAGGGAAACGGGTGATGAGCAGGCTCATAATCGGAAGAGTTTTCTTGTGCTCCAGTGTGAGCTTACAGGATATGGTGACAGGCTGCCCAGGAAGGTCGTGGAGTCTCCCTCTCGGTAGACATTCTAAACACGCCTGGACGCGTTCCTGTCACCTGCTCCAGGTGACCCTGCCTTGGCTGGATAATCTCCAGAGGTGCCCTCCAACCCTAACCGTTCTGGCATTCCATGACATTTTAGCGAAGAAATCTGTTTTTTCAGAACAAGTGTTTTCTTTCCATTGGCAAGGTGCTGAGACTTCACAGCAAACGTATTGTACGAATATCTTAGTCAGAAATGAACTCCCAGCAAATCCAGTTGGGAGCAAACTTTCCTAAAGCAGGTGCTGGCTCACTGGGTGTATCTTGAACATGTTGTTAGAGCAGCTGCGGGTCACGGCACAGCCCTCAGCTGTACAGAGCCACGTATTAAGGCGCTGCAGTAGTCAAATGTTTGGTACCACTGCCTTTGGTACCTGAGCGAACAGGATGTGAACAAAAAGGAAAAAACCCTTTAACGTGTAAGTTCTGTTGAATGAAAAACTGCATTCGTCCATGGCCAAGATCCATCTTTGCTCTGCTTTTGTATTATTACATTTTCTTACTGAAAACACAAGTGTTGCATCTGCAGCAGTTAGTAACCTTCACTCACCATCAATTTTGCTGCATTGTTCTCAGAATGAAAGGAGGGCTTAGTCTGCTAAACATTTTCTGTTTTGCATTCTACCTTTAATAGCTAATCTAATACCTATAAGCATTGCTTCTTTCACACAATTTTATGCCAGCTGATTCTCTACTTAAAGCCTAGAGCAGTTGGCTCCACTATTGCCCATCTTTCACCTCAAGGTTCAATTTTAGACATTGGTGACTTAAAACAATAGGAAACAGTTCTTAGGTGCTACATATGTCTATTTCATAAACATCTGTATCTTCAAAAGACTGCTCACAGCCATCCAGGCATGTCATAAAATGCAGCATGTGAATGTTGTCACCTCTAGCAGTCTTTATGAGCAAAGGGGGAACAAAAAATGAGGCTGTTGGCTCTGAGTAATCTTCAGCGAGCAACTGAGAGATTTAGACATATTAATAAATCCGATTTAGGAAATGCCTCATTTAAAGTACCATTCAATTTTCTCTTTTCTATTTTTCATTGAAAATGGAAATTTGATTTTCTTCACAGCAGCACTAAATTGCAGGAAATATTTAGATGATGAATGGTGTGAACTAGTTATGCAGCTAATGTAGCCTATCTCATGGGAAATACCAAAGTTGTTGAGAGTGCTTTCCAGTACTTTGCAAACTTACAGACATCTAGTACATGTGACATACCTTTCATCAGGACTCAGTTGTCATTCACAAGGCTATTAAGCTTCTTTAAAGAAAAGCATATTCTGAATTGAATTGAATTGACTGGGTGCAAATAATATAAAAAACTTGGATTTCCAAAAAGCTTTTTGAGAAGGTTCTTTACCAAACACTTAAGAAAGCAGGTCTCTGTCAGAAATGGAGAAAAGAAGCTAGTGATTAAAAAAGAGAGTAGAAAAGTACTACCTTACAGTGAATGTGCAGAAGATTGTCTGCTGTTTAATACTGACTAGTGATCTGAAAGAATGGGTTAAAGAGGAAGGGACAAAATTTGCTCATTATATGGATGTGTTAAGTGCAATCCAATGCAGAGGAGTTTCACTGGACTGAGTAATAAAATTAAAGAGTAGTGTTAATAAAGGCAAAGTGATACATGCTGTGGTCTCTAAAGTGGCAGTAACTGCTCAGAAAGTTGTGTCACTGTGAATGCATCTAATCTATGCTTTAGAGCAAACAGACAAAGTGTCCTGGTTTCAGCTGGGATAAAATTAGTTTTCTTCCTATTAGCTGGTGCAATGTTGTGTTTTGGATTCAGCATGAGAATAATGTTGATAGCACTGTGGTGTTTTGGTTGTTGCTAAGTAGTGCTTGCTCTCAGCAAAGGACTTCTCAGTGCCATTGAGGAACTGCACAGAAAGCTGTGGGGGAACATAGCCAGGACAGCTGATCTGAGCTGGCCAGAGTGGCATTCCACACCACAGAACTTCATGGCCAATATATAAACTGGGGGAGTTACCCAGAGTGGGGCTGACTGTGGTTCGGGGACAGGCTGGGCATCAGTCATCGGGTGGTGAGCAATTGTATTCTGCATCTCTTGTATCTCTTGGGTTTTATCAATCTCTCTCTCTCTCCCTCTCCTTTTTATTCCAATTATTGTGATTATGTTTTGTTTCAAGTATTAAACTGTTCTTATGGCAATCTACAAGCTTTGGTTTTTTTTCTCCCTGAATCTTCTCTCCATCCCTGTGGCAGTGGGGAGAGTAAGCAAGCCAACTGTGTAGTGCTTGGTTGGAAGCTGGGGTTAAGCCATGACAAACACTGATCAGTAATGTGAAAGAATGGGTTAAACAGCGGGGGACAAAATTTGCTCATTATGTGGACATGCTAAGTGCAGTCCAAGGGTGCCAGAAGACTGGACTGAGTAATGATGCAGGAATTAAGGAGCTGTGTTAATAAAGGCAAAGTGATACATGCTGTGGTCTCTAAAGTGGTAGCAACCACTCAGAGAGATGTGTCACTGAATGCATCTAATCGATGCTTTAGAGCGATCAAAAAGGCAAATGGTAAGTTAGGTATCAATATGAATAGTGAAGGCTGCAGCCAAGAGTCTCTATGGCTGCTCAGAGGAAGGTCTATCAGGTACTATTATAATTATTTCAGTTCAACTTTAGGCCCTTCAAGTCCCTGCATTATAGGCTTATACAAAGAAAATGTGTGTAGGAGTAAGATTTCACTCATGTTTTTTAGGTTTTTATATTCTTGCTGTGGCAATGGTCAAGAGACACAGGATATTGTGTCAGACAGGACTTGGATTCAACTGAATCAATGCATCAGTTCATATATTAATTTTGTATTTCCAGAAAAACAAATTTTCCTGATGTAGAAGTTATTAGATACTTTTTCATGTCATGGTAAGACTAGTGATAGACTAAGTTTAGGATACGAGATTTAAATTTTGGTAGTCTGTAATGACAGAAGTCTGAAATTACTGACACATAATTTCTTTCCAACAAAGGGTGTATGACAATTATTGTCTTTGAAGAGTTTAATATCTATTTTAAGCTTTCTGAAAGGAGATGCCTTTTGGACTTACACTACTACAGCTATTAATTTCCTGGGATTATTGTGGATCAGATGTAGCTTTGATATAAAATAATGTAAGATAATACCCTTTATGGTTTGATTCCAGTGGCAATAATGATAAATAAATGAAATAAATTTCAGGTTTTAGGAAGGAAAGTGATTCAACCAGCAGTTTGTCAGCACCTCCCAATATTAGATCATGTTTAGGTAACTGTACCTTAAATGCCCGTTGCAGGGGTTTAGTTAAATTATGTATGTACTTCCTAGCCACAGTTACTGGAGTGCTAACATATGTCCATTTATTTTTCTTTGCAGTTACTGCAGAAAAACTCCATTCCCGTACAAGCTGTGACAGTTTTGTTCTTGATATTTCTTCTTCAAAATTTTCTCAATTTGATTAGTAAAACAATCTTTGCTCTTTCTAAAACACAAGATTTCAAACAAATCTAATGAACAATTTTAAGGTAAACTAATCTTTTTAACTGATACAAGCCTTCTTAAAGAGAAGATGGGCTCAGGAGTTACCAGTTTTCTTCTGTAGTAATATAAGATGTATTCCTGAGACTCAGTCTAGACACAGTAACACAGTCACACTTTTCCTGAATTCAACACAGAATCTTCAACTTTAATGCAGAAATACCAAGAACTTGTCACTTTAATCTCTAATCTTTGGCTGTCAGAGGAGTATGAAGAGCATTTACTACACATCAGGACACTGACTTCCACTTAGCACACTGGTGGAAAGTGTGGCGCCGCCTCCTCCTTCAGCCATCCCAGCACGGTATGTAAGGGGTCGTTGTCCGTGCCATTGCTTAGTTAATATCCCAACATCCTGAATCTCTTCAAGCAAATATTTTTGGTAGTACCCAGAACAGATGCTGTGCTTATAGGGCTGGTGATTTTCTCTCATCTACAGAGCAGTACCCGGTTACCACAGGCCTGTTGCTAGACTTCTTTGTAGTGTTTTAATAGAACGAGATGAAATCTTAACTTTCCAGCATTAGATATGAGAGAAACACACACATTTTCCTCACTTTATTGTTAATAGTTAATTTCAAATACCTGCATGTATTTATTTCTTTTTAAAATCTGGAGGATTGTGATGATAGTTTGGATTATCTCTATATTCTGTTCCTTTTGTATGACCTGCAAACACCACCTCCTTGAATTGGTAGTTTGGCTGCTGAGGTCTTTGCAGCCAATAGGTTAATACTGAAACTTCTGAAGACATTTGAGGGAAAAGGTTTTACAGAAATAACTACTTTTCAAAAATATTTCTAACTATTGAAGAGATGTTTTCACATATTAAGAAACATAAGCTTTAGTACTTGATTTGTTTTCTCATTCTGTATCTAAATTCAGAAGGACATAATGATATAAAATTTCTTCTTGCCTCAAATGTACTTGAAAAAACCAAAATTATCATTTGGATTCAGACACAGTAATGCTGATCCAGTCCCCTTTAGATCAACTTAGTAATACAAAGATAATTAATCAGTCAATTGAAAAAACCCCAACTCTCGTCCTTGAACTGTATTTTCCAGAAAACGATACAAGTATGACTATAGTATGCCAGTATTTTTTATCTTTCCTGTTTTTTGTCATAGAAAATAGATGTTCAAAGTTAATCTGTCTTCAAGATTTTACATATTTTATGCGATTTTAGAAATGGTTGGCGTAAGTTATATTAAGTACTGACTTGCAAAATTTGAAAGTAAGATTTATATATGGAAGAAAAAAGTATGAGTTTTTGAGAATAATCTGTCAATTTGTATTGTGTAATATACAATGATGACCATGATTCAAGAAAATCAAATATAATGAGAAAACTAACTGCCAAGGCAAATACTTATTTTTAAAGGAATATCTAAATATGTTTAAAACTTTTCAGTTGCAGTCATCCTTTTCTGATTTGCTTAAATTTTAAGGACATTCTTATGCACTGTATTTCCTACAGAAAAAAAAGTTCTTTTCCATTACTTTTTTCTATATTTTTCCTTCTTTAAAGGGCAGATGCTGTAACCGACAATCTTTTGCAGGTGTCCTGTTTTTCTTGACTGTGGCAAAAGCAGCTTTGGAGGTGTGTTTACAATGAGTACAAATGCAGAGCGAAGGTTCATTAATCTCAGGAAACGTCTGGATCAGCTGGGCTATCGGCAGTCACTGGGAGTGGAGAGTTTACCTTTAGTGGAAAAGCTTTTTAGGTATTCAAAAGGAGATTCATTAAAAAAATAGTAATCATATAGTAGGTATTGTTTGATTTTTGACATGTAAGGAAGAAGGCTTAATCTGAGGATTATTTTCTAGCAATGTTATTTCAAGGGTAACATTAAGTTCCTGTAGTATGTACGGGATTATGACATGCATAAGTATGTACATACTTATGACTAAATATGATGAAGTCAAATGCGTTTGCTTAAGTGATGGTAACATCTTAAGATTTAATTTAATTCAGTAGAATTGCTTCTAAGGATCTGTGGTGTAGGAAAATTCAAGTTTTCTAACCTCATAAGAGAGCTGAGAATAGTCACTATTGATATGTGATTAAAAGGACACTTTTATAACTGGTTGTATAAACAATAATTACTATTGCCTGTTCTGTGACTTAAAATAAAACATTCACATCTCCATTTATAATGACCTTATTTAGAGAATTTAAAATTTGTTATCTCTGTCCTTTTTACAAGGCACGTAACAGAAAAACCATGAAATTTTCAGATTGCCTTCTTATTATATCTGCCATTTTGTGGCTTTGATATTATTAGGAATATAGTACTTTCCATAGTAATCCAGTTATATTTGTCTAAACACACAAATGTAGCTATTCTGGTTCTGTTGCTCTCTAGAATGCAATACAGATGGAAGAACCATAGCTAGGCAAATGTGAAGTAATCTGCCTTCAACATTAAGTCTCATTCTTGTGTCTGCCAGGTAGATTTACTCTCTCCATCACTACCTTTGATGCTTATCAGAGGTAAACTCCTGATATTTATCAGCTTTATAACTATTTTGTTTTCTATTTTTTCTCCTGTTCATTCCTATTTACTGTTTTTTTAAACAGATGGTTCCTATCTTTCAGTTTTTCTTACATGACATTAATGTTTTGTTGCCTTTGTTTGAACTCATTTGTCCCCCCTCTTGGGGAAAAGGTTTTGTTTCTTAGGTCATAATAAACATTTGCATCTGCAGCGTGAAGGCTGATAACATTGCTAAGACATCTGATATTCCTTTATCCTAGTGACTTAGTTCATACAACTGAGAGTTTGCGCAAATCAAAGTTATCTTCTGGAAAAACTGAAAAAGAATGCAGCAATTATGATACTATTTTGGAACCTTATAAAACAGAGAATGCTAGACTTACCAGGGAAAATAACGATCTACATTTAGAAATACTAAAACTGAAAGAGCATTCTGATCGTCATGTTAAAGGTAATATGCAAATGATGATGCACTTTTGTAATCCTTACATGCCAAAATAAAATTGTGGCTAAATCCTTGATCTGCAGATTCATGTATCTGTACTAATTAGTGAGTGTGAGTGGTCATGGAATTTGGTGCCTTCAAGGAATTAAGGTTCAGGCTCAGACATTTTTTTTGCTGTCAAAAAACTTAAGTTCTGCAAATTATTGTTTTAATAAGACATGAGAATGTTAGAAATCTTAACATATACTTTCAATACCTTGAAATGGTATTTTTTAACTGAAAATTAAATTCTGCTGTTAACTGTGCCTTTGTTCCACAATGAGTGTTTATCTGTAAAACATGTATAAATACGTATTTTTGTGTGTTTGTTTGTAAATATATGCACATATGTATGTGTATTTGATAGTTTTATGCTATGGAAAAAGAATACAGGATTCTCTTTATGCTTATTTTGGTGCTACTAGGAAAAACAATAGTGAATAAGAGAGATAATACTGCTTTTCTCTCCCTTGAAGATTTGAAAGCTTCCTTAAGGAGGGTTGAACATGAAACATCTGACTTGAAATTTTTGAATAACCAATATATACATAAAATTAAAATGCTGGAAAAAGAGACCAAAGCCAAGACTGAAAAAATTCAGCATCTTCAGGAGAGGAATCTGCAAGCAGTGGTGCAAACACCTGGTGAGTGTAAATAATCACAGATATTTCAACTTTTTTCTGGGCTTTTTTGGATCTTCAGAACATAATATTTTTTCCTCTAGTAAGAGGAGTTATTGTGGTAAAATATCCAGTAGAGTAACATTACCCTTTGAAAGTTTTGGCTCTGAATTCTGTAATTTCTCTATATGAAGTTTCATTAGGTCATCACTTGCATTAGGGACAAATTTGAATGCAAACATAGATTGAACAGAAGACTATTAAGTTAAAATGTGACCAGAAAGCTATTAATCAATGGCTATTTTTTTTATTGCTGCATCTAATTTAGTCAGAGGCAGATTGTTTGAGCCTTGCATATTTTTGACAGGTAATTGATGTGTAAGTGAGAAATTCAGATTTTTGGAACCAAGATCTAAACACAGCAAGATGCAAAATACGTCTACAAATATTCCAACCCTCTAGAAGCTTACAGTATTTAAAGGGTTTTTTGATAACTTAAAATGTTCTAGATGTTACTTTGAGGTTAATGTCTTTCTCCAGGGTGTCCTTTTCCTTAATTTTTTTCAAGCTAAGGGAGATAGAATTATTTTGTGACATTTTGAAACTGTCTTTTTTTTCCAAGTCATTGAATTATATACATATTTTTGGCATCTAAGGGAAATCAGTGGATTGCTAGGAAAAATTAAAAGTCCTCTTTATTTTTCCATACCTTTCTGCACTTCATGTCCTTTGCTTCAAAGATGACATATTATGCTTTTGTTTGTCTTTCTGCATACTTGCCCTTTGGTCACCAGTCTTCTAGGATTTTTCTATACTACATCATCCAATATTCCATGTTCTTATTTAATCATATGATGAAGAGTAAATGTTCTGTCTGGAAATAATACTATCTTTTGCTTTTTTCTAAATATGTTATTATTCAAGCTAATAGCATGCTCTGCTTGATAAGCAGTAGAATATGATATTCACTGAAATGACAACAGAGTAGAAGGAATAAAAATATTACTGAACAGTGCAGAGGTTAGTTCAGTCATAAAATAGTTCTTAAATGTGAAAACCAAATGTCTTTTGTGATGTTTTGATTTAGCTTTTTTAGTAAGCTAAATCACTAACAGCTTCAACAAGTTTGAACTATGGAATATTTGGGATCTTAAACACTGGGGAAAATTACTTGTACTAAACTTCCTGTGTTTCCTTACTATAATAGTGGACTTTGACAAAACTGATACTAACCTGCAAGAATGGTGTTGTCTAGAGTATGTGAATTTTATCAACTTACTGCAGAAGGATTAAAATGGTGAAATGTGCCCGTTCAGAAGCAGTAGAATAAACAGGAAAATTAATTTTGTATTAGAGAAGATGGTTCCCTTGCTTTAACTCCAAGTAATATGCCTCTGGTTTTGGGCTTTTAGGTGGCAGGAAAAAAAGCATTCCTTTCAGGCGTCAACGCATGCAGATAGACCAGCTTGTGCCCCCATCAAGTGTCAGTGCCTACCCAGTGCCTCAGCCAGAGGACCCTTACATCGCAGACCTCCTGCAGGTGGCTGATAATCGGTGAGCCAGAGAGCTTTGTAATTTTGAACTGTGGGTGTGTCTTCAATTCTCGCCGTCCTACTCTTTTTGGTTGATAAGTTAAATTAATCTGCTCCCAGTTGAGTCTGTCACTGGTACCAGTAATTGGTAGATGATCTCCCTGTCTTTATCTTGACCCATGAGCTTTCTCATCTTTTCTCCCCCATCCTGTTGAGGAAAGGAAGTAAGACAGCATCTGGGTGAGGGACTGGCAGCCAGGCAAGGTCAACATGCTACAGTATCTCAAACAACTGCTTCTGCATTAATATTTTGCATGAACAAAACTATTTCTTTGTGAAATATTTGGGTTCAGGAGCAAAGAGAAAATGCTAATATTGAATTGCGTGCATACAATTCTTCCATGAATTCACATAAAAAATACAGTACTACATTTCAGAATTCAAGAACTGCAGTCAGAAGTAGCAGAGCTACAGGAAAAACTGGAGACATCTGAATGTGGAATGAAAAATTATAGCAAACAGGTATGTTTATATCATCATTAGCAGTGGTATTATTGTTTTATTATTAATATTATTATTATTATTATTTGGGTGTCATAGCTATGGCAATGGCCTTTGTTTTAAAAACCTTCTTGGGAAGGCATTTGTAGGGCTTGTGAAATACAGTTATTCTAACTTGCCTATGTTGAGCAGTTTCTCTCCTCTGCTTTTGGAGACAGCAGCAATGACAAAATACTTGTCTGGTGATTTTGCTGATACATTTTGTGTATTGAAATTGCATTAAATAAGCTAAATTTGACAATCATAAGTAGAATTTGTCAACATTTTTTTAGTGCATAAGTGTTAACTTGTCCAAAATAGTAATTTGATCTACATAAATCTTAGGATAATTTTTTCACTGCTCGGACTGGTTATATTTTTAAAATTTTTGATAGTTAATTTATGAACAACAGATTTTACAATATTTTAATGAGAGTGGATTGATATGTACAATCTTTAAGTAATGGAATTACATCAAATGTTCTTATGTTACTTCTTTCAAAATCTAGGGATTTCTTCTTTCTTCACATCTTGGTTTTCCTCTTCCAATATTTCCTTTTTTCCAGTGACTGGAATAATCACTGAGTTAACTTACTTAGAAGTTTTTTCCCTAGCTTTAAGTGCTAGTCTCAATTAAGTTGCAGCATTCATTAACTTCACATTAAGTTAAAATTGTTTGGTTTTCTTCAAGAATGTAAAACAGTAGGAACTGTTTCAGTTTTTCCTTACAAATTGTATTTGATTAATTTATTTCTCTTTCTAAGATATAACTTTTTTCAGAAGAACTGAGAATAAAAAAAAAATATATATATATATATACAAGTTGAAATTGAATTTTTAGTTGCTTATCTTTTTACTGAATAATATGTGTGTGTTTATTTAAACAAAGGGTCTATTAAAGGGTGTATAAGATACTACAGCATTGATTTTGTCCCTCAAAGGTTGAGATAAGAGACAAAGAAATCGAGCGCTTAACACTGGCATTGGATGGTGGGCGTTCTCATGAGGTTCTCTCGCTGGAATCGAGAACTAAAAGTAATGAGAAGCTCATTTCCCACTTGAATTTACAGGTAATTCATTTGTTTAGTCAAACCTAAAAATATTGGTGATCCAAAACACCCCACAAAACTTTTAGCTCTACAAAAAATCACTATAGATATAAAATCAATCAATTGAATTTGCCTTTCTTTTTAGGTGGCAGTGTTTCTTGTCGAAGGAAATTTCATTTCTTGTTTTAAAAGTCTGTCAGAAAGGTTTTGGTAAAGAATTCCATGAACGCACATCTGTACGGAGTATGTTAATCTGAAAGGATGCAGCAAATTTTTGTATACACAGTTTTCAGCAAGTTTGAAAATCCTTTTATTTGGTTAGAAAGTTATTGCATACATGCCATTTATGCTTTAGAAAATAACAATGGTGTATGCAATTATGATAAGGAGTAACCCTGTAGATACTCTCATGAGAAGAGTGTGGAATCTTCCTTATGGATCTCAGATGGTCCCCACCTTTACTCCAACACAGGCTTGTGAGGAAAGGGTAAGCTTAGGATAAAGGTGTTTGTATTTACTGTGCATGTTAGCATGTGTTCAATACTGGTCTCCGAATGAGAATTTCAACGTGAGCTGGAGTACAAATCAAGTAAAGCATATCTCTGGATTTGTACCATCAATTCTCTGGCTTTTCTCACGTGAGTTAGAGGTTTTGTGTATGACTGTGCATGATGTACAGTGGCATGGGAGCCACGTTGAAGAGTTTGTTGGCTTAGGTTCAGTGCTGCAAAAATACAGAATGAGCTGTGACTTGGAAGCAGTAAAGCTGTGCTCAGTGATCCTGAATTAGTAAGTCATGATGAATACAAATTGATTGTACAGGGAGTGAGCCCAGAGCTGCATGAAGCTGGTTTTGTACCATCAAGACTATTTGCTCAGCCTCAGTCCCAATATACCACTTTCATTTGACAAGAAATGTATGGTTATCTTTCTATAGCAGTATTCATGACTATGAGAGAGCTCATAAAACTGTATTTCTTTTTCAGGTTGATAAGCATTAAGTTCTAAAACTAGAAAATCTGGCCATTTTTAACAAGATATCATTATTTTACTATGGATGTAGAGATACTGTATTTCAGAAGATTGAGAGGAACTTTTGCTACCTAGTTTAACAATGCATATTAATATTTTAACAAAAAATGTCTTTCAGATTGAGTATCTTCAGCAAAAAAACAAAGAACTTGAAAATCGCATTGAAGATCTCTTGGACACTGAACAAAATGTGACTAGTGAGGTAGTGGATTTAAGCAATAAAAATGAAGAACTGTGTCAAGAACTGAATGAAATAGATCACTTGGCACAGCAGTTGGAAAGAGACAAAGAAATAGTGCTTGAGACTGCAGATAAGGAAATAGGAGAAGCAAAGGTAATCACTAACATGTCACAGATTGAAGGATCTGCTCCATTTTATTTGGCTTTATATCTTCTAATTGCAATGCAAGACCTATTGGCTACTGAAAGGAAGATTAAAAAGATTTTTTTTCCAGTTTTCTTAACATCACACAGAATTTCTCACTTAAAGTCGATTAATCACAACAATTTTGTCTCTTTACTGTGTTAGGTTAGATGACTTTAGTTGAGGGTCAATCTGTTCTTTCTTCTTCTATTAGCTTAGTGTGAAATAAAATGCTGAGATACTTAAAGCTATTGCTAGGTAATGCATATTTGCAACAGCAATGAATATGTTTGGAGGGTTTTTTTCTATGAGGAGTCATGCAATGATTAATTTAATTGTTGTGCTTCAAATGACCATAGGTGTTTATACCACAAATTTTTTGTGCTTTCACTTCATAGGAGCTTTAATACTTTATAATAAGGAACTAACTATACTTTATTTCTTACCAAAATAGTCTGCTTCCTTACTTTTTTTGTAACAAAGGAATTGTTGTCATTTTGAATATGTAACTCTTAACATATAGGTTAATTTTGGTTGATAGAAAGAAATTGAAAGAAAACACAGTGAAATACAGGATCTACAAGAAACAATAACAAGGCTTAAATCAGTAAGTAAAAATATTTTCAGTTCTTGTTTGTACCATTTTTATCATGCTGTCATCCATGTGATTGTTTCATTTATTATAAAAAAATATCAATTTAACAATTAACAAGAGAACTTCTGTAGTACTCTGAAACTCTGTTGTAAGAATTACTAATTAATGAGTGAAAGAGTTAGAGAAGCTACATCATATTGTTGCAAAAATAAACTGAAAGAAATCTCTGTAGACAGTATGGTTGACTATGTCCTTATTGTACATTTCCTTATTTCTGAAGTTAAAATTTCCATTTGCCACAATCATATTTGTCACAAATGAGTTACAACATCCTAGAGGATCTTTATGTTTAGAAACTCCTTTGTCTTTTAAATGGCATGTGAAAAAGTATCCAGTATTTGGCTCGCTCAGAAACAAAGCATAGGGCCAGATGAAAAACATCACTATTATCAATTCTTTGAAGAATTGATAATAAACTCTTTCTTTAGGAATATATAGGAACTTGTGTATTAACTGAGTACAGGGTTTTGTTTCAGTCTATCTAGTGAACTTGCAAATACAAGACTACTTAATTTTCAGTGCATCACAGGAAAGATGTGCCAAATAGCATTTGATTGGCTTCAGAGTTGCATTGACTGAGATGCTGTATTGTAATGTACTTTAACACCAACACTGTTACCAAATGCTGTTAAAATTATTTATTGCTTTAGTTGTTAATTTTTTTTCCTGTGTTTGTATCCCACTATCCTACTGGTTGGTTTGCTTTTCTTGTTACTGATTGCAAACTGTGTAAAAAGTAATGTTTACTTTGATTTAATAAAATATAATATAAATACAGTGAGGGCCTGCAACAAATGTTAAAGCATGAAGCATCCAGGTCAACCAGAAGTAAACAGTGCTGTATATCAAAAGTTGAACAAAATGTTAAATTTTTTTCCCCAAATTTCTCTATTGGCACTTATAATTTTTATAATTTAAAATTGCTACTTCAGGATTTGTGCTCATGTCATAAGGAGAATGAGAGGCTGAATGAGGAACTCCTTGGGAAAACAGATGATAAAGTGAATCTTGAGCTGTTGTTAAACCAGCTTCAACAAGAGAAGCAAAGGCTGATAGAAAAAACAGAGAACTTAGAAAGAAAAGGTAAATCTTCAAATGTAGATTCTTGGAAATTACTTTCCTGTAATTTTTGAAATAGAATACTTATCTAGTTAACATACAGTTAATAATACTAAAAGACTTTTGATAGCTGTAAATTAAAAGAAGACTGTAGGTCTCCAGTCATAATTGAAGTGAAAACTCTTGTCATAGAAAGATATTTTCATTCTGTATGTGAGAACTGAAAGTTGAGCTTTTTACTGTGATCCCACACGACATCCTTATCCTAATTCTTTGGCAGTTTCATACAAAGTAATTTCCAAAACTCTTTTTATTCTCTGTTTTTGAAAAGTGAATTCAGACTGTTTCTTGAGACATCTATCCACTTAGATCTTGAAAACCTCCAGGGGTGAAGATTCCACAACATCTCTAAGCAGCCCATTCTAATGTTCCTCAATTCTCAGAGTAAAATATTTTTCCCTGTATTGTTTGTAATTGCTTGTAGCAATTAATTGCCACTGTTCCTTATTTACCTACTATGCACCTGTGAAGAAAGTGGCTCCATGTTATCTGTAAGTCCCTCCTGGTACTGTCAGTCTGCTGTTGGGTCTCCAGCTCATCTCCAGGCTGAATAAACCTAGTTCCCTCAGCTGTTCCCCCCAGAGCAAGTATTTTGCTCCCTGACAGCTTGCAGGGCCTGCCTTGAACTTAATTTATCTGCATCTTTCTTGTGCTAGGAGGAGCAAACCTTAGCAGTCTCGTAAGTGTGATCTAATGAGTGCTAAATAAAGGGAAATAATCACATCCCTCTGTCTCTGTCTCCATTGATACAGCCCAAGATGCTGTGAGGCCTCTGCTGGTCTTACAGTACTCACTCGTGTTTAGCCTACTGTCAGTCAGGACTCCTACATCCTTTTCAGCAGGATTGCTGCCTGGATGGTTGGTGGGAGTTAATCCATCCCAAATGCAAGTGTCTTTGAGGAAATTCATGACTTTCCTATAGAGTTGGGTTGTTTTTAGTCTTTTTTTTTTTTGTCTTCCAGAACGAGAACTTGTCCTAGAAATCGAAAGAATGAGATTAGACTGTGGTATTGCCCTAGGAGACAAATCTCCATCTCGTCTAGATGCATTTGTAAAGACCTTAGAAGATGACAGAGACTATTATAAGCGAGAGTTAGAATATCTTCAGAAAATGATAAAACGAAGGCCTAGCCCAAGCCGCAGGACTGCAGAGAAGGTGAAGTTCCTCCTGTCGATCAAGTGGAAAAAGTACTGTAAATACTGTAGAAACATTTAAGAAGCCATCAGATATACTCTCAACTTCAGTGGCATTAAATGACTGTAGTAGTTTTCTATATTACATTCTTAATGCAAAAAATCAGCTGAGAGACTCCAATGAACTTGCCTTTTTCTTTCCATGTTACATTTTTCAGTACCATTAATTATTGATCAGTTTATTTGAAATAAATAGAATTAGATAATAAGCAGAAAAAGGTCGAAATCTTACTGCTTGCTGCTTTCCTTTTTCTTTTTAACAGTTAGTTCTTGTTTAGATTATACCACCAGTGCCCGGCTTTTTCTTGCAATTAAAATTATTTTGAATATATTTTTTATGTATTACTAATAGAAGGAGTTCTTTTTTGGTATTAGTTCTCCAGATGTTTTAATTAGCAAATTTTAACATAAATTTATTGATCACTTTTCAGAGTGAAGAGCTTAAATCAATCTCCAGAGAAAGAGATGAGCTGCGGTCCATGTTAGACAGATTTGAAAAACACGTGATAGAAATTCAGTCCAATGTCAAATTATTGAC
The DNA here is from genome assembly GCF_020740725.1 of Corvus hawaiiensis. Taxonomy (NCBI): domain Eukaryota; kingdom Metazoa; phylum Chordata; class Aves; order Passeriformes; family Corvidae; genus Corvus; species Corvus hawaiiensis. Next base: position 28,858,147 of record NC_063217.1, read on the forward strand.
TGCAGAAAGAGATAGATTAAATGTTCTTTATGAGCAGGTAAGAAAAAATTGTTTATAGTTAACATTGAAATAACCAATTAACACTTGTTGTACTGTTGGATATTTAAAATGAAAAACCTAGTAGAATAGAACCAACACTAATAAAATACATACCTATTTTTATTACTAATTAATAAAATTACGTATTCTAGTTAGTTTATTAACTTGAAAGCCATTATAAATTATTATACTGGCATTTGGAAATGATAAACATCAGAAAAAAATCAGTAGAATGCATGAGAACGATGTGTAAAGATACAGCAAGAATGCAAGAAAGGAGTAGTTAACTGATAAGAGAACAGTGAAGTTAGGCTATACTTGGGACAGTAAAAGAATTATGATTATTTTGACAGTGTAAGTTGTCATGCTACTCAGTGATTAAGGGAATACATTTTAGTTATCTAGGGAAAAATAAGACTGTAATAGGTTATTGTAATAACAGCATTTTGTTATATTGCAGTCCATGTGTATGTATGCTAACGAACAATAATCTTTTGAAGTCTCTGAGTGAATTGAACAGGATGAGAAGAGAAGCAAAACACAATTTAGTTTCTCAAAGTCACGTGGAAGAAGAAAGAGATATTGCACTGACTGACTTTAGAAGACTAATGGCAGAAAATGAAAGTCTTGGAGAAAAATTAAAGGTGAGCTTTTATAGCTTCATTGCTTACAGTGAGGTGGCATATAGGGAAGGCTTCTACAATAATGCTGTGTTTGTGTTTGGCCATTTGTCAGTTCCCCTTTTCAATACCTTTTGATTTCAAACCCATTTGAGAGAGCTCAATGAATTTATATTATTATCTATTATTATTATTATTAATTGCCAAATTTTCTTGTAAACACAGTCCCAAGCTGGGAGCTGGAGGAAAGGAACATGCTTTAAAGTATTTAAGGGCAAATGTGTCATCACCTTGTGTGTGAGACCTAGATATGGAGGCCCAGCCACGATATTTTTTGTGTATGCACTACTTTGAAGATGCTTGTGTGTTGTTGTTGTGGAAGAAATCATGCACTTCACTCACAAGCGAGAAGCAACAATGCATTTTATTCACTTAAGGCAATGAGTTTTAAAAATTCAGTGGTAAATGCAACGGTGGTTTAACAAGATTTGATGGCAAGGTGCACTTTTGCTGCATAGAGACCAAGGTCAGACAAAACTGTCAGGGAGACCCTGCCATTGAATCATGAGGGTCAGAAGGGTCTTCTTGCCTTACAAACTCCTCAGAGGAGTGTGGCTGGATCCTAAAGGATTGTAGCAATCCATCCTTTATATCACTTAGCTAATATTCCAGCATTTCAGTGTTCTGATTCCCAATGCGCTAAGGATTGTCTCTGCCTCGACAAATAACCTTCAGAGGCTTCCCGGCTCAAAGGGAGATTGGAGATCCTGGTGTGCAGCCTGCTGCCGTGCAGGAGGGCTCAATGGGCCTTGGGCCATCCACTATTCATGGACTAACATGATTGACTTATATTTGCATATCAGCAGCCACATGCTCATCTAGTCCTCAGCTGCTGCTGAGCAAGATTTCCAGCCCTTAGCTATGTGCTGTTAGCTCTCATTCCAGAGTCTCCCTTAAACTGGATGCAGCTATCAGGAGGGCCACTAGTGGCTATTGCTTGACCCAAAAAAAGCAGTGTGGCTGGGTGGAGCACACTGTCACAGTCACATATGGTTCTTATCCTACAAACTGGGTACTTTATGGGGTTTTTCATTTTAGCTGATCTTTAGTTACCATTGCATTTTGTAGCAGAGTCTATTTTAAATGGGACATAACTGAACCATGAAACAAGTTCACTGCAATCCAAGTGTCTTTATTTTTGACCTTTAAAAAAATATTTGTTAATGCTATGATTTTCCTGTTAATCTGACCTTGACAGGCAGCCCAGGAAAATGGTGGAATCACCAACCTTGGAAATGTTCAAAAAGCATGTGGGCATGGCACTTAGGGATGTGGTTTAGTGTTGAACGTGGCAGTGCTGGGTTAATAGTTGGACTCAATGTCTTAGAAATCTTTTCCAACTTAAATGATTCTATGGTTCTATGACCGTGTGATGTCTGGTATTAATGTGCATTAATGTCTTATTTGGTTGTAGTCAAGAGCATATGATTTCAGGGGGGTTTGTTTCCCTGACTTCTTTATTGGTCATTAATATAATGTGTGGAGGTTTTTAAAATGTTCTGAAAATTCAGAAATTTAAAATCATGTTAATGGACTTACCCCAAAACAACATACATTAATAGTGACTGTATGATGAATGCTTCCATAGCTGGACTTTACTACCAAAAAAATAAAGACCTGTTGTGTATCTGAATTCAGTGGCAGTAAATCTGACCTCTTTGCTTAAAGCATGTGGATGCAGTGGGGTAGAGATGTGTTTCCAGAAGAAAGCTCCATCCTTTCTTCTTGTAGGTGACTACCAATGTTTTATATGTGTGCCACTTTGAACTACCTTCCCAAACACACTAATCTAAGGTATTTCTAAGAAATCTGAGAGTTTGTTTAATAATTACACTGCAGTTATGCACAGAAGTCAGGGAACAGATAAGTAATCTTAGAAGTTTCTTCATAGATTTAGGGGAAAGGCCAGTTAGCTTTGTAGTGTGCCTTGCATTTTGTAATTAATACTATTTGAATAAATTTATTTAAAATGTCTTAGGGCACTAAGATATACGTGCATGCAACCTGTAGCTCAGTAAACTCTACGACAACTCACAAATATTAATTTGGTTGGGACCAAATATAAATATACTATTTAAAAAAATCTAAACCAACAACCAAAACCAAAATCAGTGATGTTATAATGTATTTTCAGCTAATATTCTGTAGTTTTACAGAGAGAGCTTTGCATTTGGTCATTCATCTAAGAATGTAAAGCAGTATTTTCTGAAACATGAAGCTTAAATTCCTCTGATCAAGTCTAAAAGTCTGTTGTTACATGTAATTCTGTATTTCTCAGATTCATCAAGAAGCAGCAAACCTTGAAAAATCAAAGCTGCAGCATGATATTTCAGAATTGGAGAATAATATGCAAGGAGTAAGTGCATTTTTAGGAAGTAAGATTTTATTATTTCTAAATTAGACTGTTCCAGAAATTAATTTTATCATCTGTTTTCTGCTTAAATTTATTTGAAAGCCAAGTTGTGATAGCTTTCTGCAATAATAATGTGTTTGGTTATTTATTTTAAATTGCAGCTTGAGATTGAAAAGTGTGAACTAAGGACTACAGTCTCTATCCTGAAAGAAAGAATAAGCTATTTGGAAAATGAATTAAAACTGAAGTCCAGTAAACTTGCCCAGACTTCTGATGATTCTTCTCAATTTAAAGCTGAGATTTGCTCACTTCAGTAAGTCTGATACAAAATGCGGTTATCTTTCACAGATGCTAGGATAATTTTGTTTATGCTGTGACTGTATAGCAGAGTTGAGTTCCTGGGAAAGACTATAATTATAAATATTTTAAAAATCACTTGGTACTGCTTGTATGTTAAGGAAGAGTAGGTGTAGAAGTGCTGTGGTAGCTTTTCACAGCAAGCTTCTCTTGGACTTACTTGATGACCAGATACACTGATAATTTTTATGGCTCATCCTAGAATTGTTTCCTCCAATAACCATGTTCTCTGCTTATGAATGTAGTAGAACTGAAAATTTCTGAAAGGATTTCCAAACACCATTGAAAGGAAGACAGATGCCTTTGCAAACAGCAGCAGTAGGACTTACAGTTTTGAGGATTGACATCTTATGATCCACTGACACAGAGTCTGTGGGGATTTGACCAGCTTGCTTGGAACTGGAGGATTCAAGTATCCACGTGTATTTTTAAGGCCTATTTAAACTTGCAGGATTTTTTAAACTTGTTTTAGCAAAGAGCTCCCATCAGCTGCCTAAAAGTCATAGACCAAGAAAAAGGCTTAAAGAAAGTGAAAACAGTATTGAATAAACCTGGGCAGAAATTTGAAAACAGAGGTGGAAATAAGAGCTGTTGATGTAACAGATCCCTACAGGGTAGGTAATGCTGTAGATGACATCTTTTGGTGTTTTACAAGGGAAACCAGGGTCTGTGTTGTATCCCTCATTCCCCACCTGAGCAGTACTACACTGTAACAGCCCAGCGCCTGGGGGATTACTATGAAGAACTGAGGCTGAGCAGCAGGCCTTGCAGTTTTCATCTAATGCTCCCTATTGCACAAAGAGGACTCTTGGTAAAACAGTTAGTGTATTTGCTGGTAAAATTGTGACAACAATCATAAAAATTAAAAATCTTGTTAGGTTCCTTTAATTCCAGTGTAAAGCATTGATACTGCAAAAAGAAGATAAGGAGTAGGGCTACAGTCATTTTAGCATTTGGTTTTACTTTGTGCATGGTGGCAATGCTGTGTTTGCCCCCCTGCCCATTATTTTCCCCTCTAAAGTTTCACTCTGAACTGGATGAGAGTAATCTTTATTCAGAAACATGCTGTGTTCTTTATTGCTGAGGTTTTTTAAGAATAATAAGTTTCTCTAGCTTTTGTGGGATCCCACTTTAGAGGGATTTTTTCTTTACCTGTTTCATAAATAATCCATTTAGTTACTTTGGAGTTTTGTTTTGTTGGGATTTTTTTTCCTAAGTCACTTTGATATTTCTTTCCAAGAAAAACAACAATATAGGTAGATGATTTCATTTATCTTTCATGCATTTTATTTTTTAAAAGTAGGATCAGAACTGTAGCTGTCAATTTGGTTGTTTCTTAAAATGTGGTTTGGCCAATAATCACTGCTAAGAGCTGCATGTCAGAAGCTTTATAAAGCAAGAGTCAAAAATACAAGTAACATGATGAAGAGTAACAGAAATCAGAGGAAGTGAATGTTTCAGGTTATCATTGTGGCTCCACCAAGATTCCATTACTCCATTTTGCATTGATGTTGAAGTGGACTTGCAGCAGGGGTCCAGAGCCACCAAGTGGTGTTGGCCTCAGCAATCCTTCACTCCTTCCTCTCCTCAAGGGAGAGGAGGGGTTAATATGACACAATCCCATGCTGCTGGTTGGTTATACAGCCCTGTCAGGAGGTTACGATGGAGCTGTTTTGGCACTTGAAGCAGCTTAAGAGCAGAAGTTGAAGAGCTGGAATAGGTCCCAAACTTCTTTCAACTGTAGACTGATTTTCCAGGCTCTTAAATGACCAACTCCAGAGGTCTGTTGAAGATTTACAGCACCGACTGTCCCTCAAAAAGGATGAACTGCAGACAGCTCATGAAGAAATTGTAAAGCTGAAGGAGATAATAGGTAATCTATAATTATTTTTGTGCTCATTTCCTGTTTTTAAAATAGAAAGCACTTATTCTTTTATTTTTAGATAGCTTAAACCAGAGGAGCACTTCACAGGATGAAGCAGTCAGTGTGCTGAGGAGTACAATTAGTGTTTTGGACAAAGAAAAGGACAGTCTTCAAGAAACTGTAGATGAAAAAACAGAAAGAATTGCATGCTTAGATGACAACTTAGCTAACAAGGTATGTCCAGTAAAAGTAAAAATACTACTTTGCATTCCACCTGGGGATTTTAAAGCAGTTACATTTCAGGGAGACATTTTGCCTTGATGACAAAGTCTGTGCAGAGCACATAAACGCTATGCTTGGACCCAGCCGATGCAGAGTCTATTTGCCAACTCAGTAGCACTTTAATTATGAATGTTGCTGTATTCCCTAAATACTCCAAGAAAATAAGGAAGCATTTGTTCACATTTTGCATGTGCAGGCATTTATTTAGATATAAAGTACTAGCCTGAGGTGACAAATTCTATAGCTGACTTCCATCTTTTTTGATGACAAGACAATCCTTCCTTGGTAAAGAAAAAAAACTTGGAAATTACTTATTAGTGAAGAATTAAAATAAAGGTTTACATTAAAAGTTCTTTAACTTGAAGTATTCTGTTATGTTGCAATATAATAGTACCTAATACACCTTTTGATTTTTTTTTATAGGAAAAAACAATTGCTCATTTACGTTTAACTCTCTCTGAGCTGGAGTCCTCAACAGAGTAAGTAAAGAGTAGGATGCCTTCTTTGGAGGCTTTGTTTTATGTGATAGTTTCAAAGTGAAAGTAGATGGCTATTTTAGTTATTTTGATGAAATTGAGTTAATTCCATTTGAGTCAAGTAGAGGAGTGTACTGTGTTGAGAAAGATGTACACAGCTTTTGAAGACACTTCCTCTGCAATTATATTGCAGGCTGCTGAGAAACCGTTACAACAATAATTAACAATTGCTTGTCTGTGTTCATTTCCCTAAATTGGTAATGTTTCCTAACTCTTAGTCAAGAAGTAGCTTTCTAGCACTCCACTAGATATTGATTGACCCAGGTAAGATTCAGAGCCAAACTCTTAATGATTGGCAATTTAATTCTTCTAGCTTAAGCTACCAGTACAGTCTTAATTTATGTAGTTTTTAGCTGGGCTTCCTCTGATCTTTCATTCTTTCCTCTTTTTAAGCATGACTTTTTAAATTATAGCATCTTAAAAGAAAAAATTTAAACACCAGTATTTAAACATTTGAAGACCAGTGTAACTGAATATTTGCTACATTGATGCATGAACTATATGTGACAAAAAAAAATGCAAAAGTTTAATTTATGCATATTTATATTTCTAATTTTTTGTTTAATCTTTTCATTACTCTTTTGATAATTGTCCTTCAAGTGTAAATTATTTGTCTTCCTTTATGGCTTATAAATATGCAATTACCGTAATCACTACCGTAAACACAAATAAACATAGGTATCTGTAATTGCTCTTTGTCTAATAAAATACATCTTAGCAGATACATCTTCAAAACTGAAGATTAAATCCATTTTATTTCTGCATATTGACATTTTACATACTTAGTTCATGTTATATTTAGACTCAGTTTGTCATCATTCAGAGTGCAAGAATTTTGCCTGATTATTTTCAGCAGTATGTGGTATAGTACAAGAAGGAGCAACGTTAATAATGTTTTCACTTGATAGCCAGATGCAGAACATGCTGAGCAACAGAGACCGTGAGATATCCAGCTTGCATCGCCAGCTTGATACATCCCAGCTAGAGCTTGCAGAAATGGAAAGAGTAAAGGAAATGGCTCTGAAAGAAAACAGGCGACTGCAAGATGACCTGGCTACAATGGCCAGAGAAAACCAGGTATGAAGACAGTACATGGTACTGCTGTATTAAACCATTTATGATTTGCTTGCATCAGAACTGCTACATCCTCAATTTTGATTGATGTGTTTAATGATTGGTATTTCTTGAGCACTGGGATGTTGAAAATCACTAGGCAGAAACTGTAAAAGCAGTACTTCAGATACTTAAATATAGTCAATGCAGTGGGGGAGAAATCGACAAGCTTTCAGTCTGGTCACCTTTCCTCAGATTAAAAACGAAATCTAAATAAAATAAATCTAGGACGTTATTGTTCATAATATAATGAAATTATGTTAATTGGTTATATCACTTGGCAGTTGGTATTTAATTGGTAAAAACTGGGTTTTATTATCTGTGGAAGTGATTATTGAGAGAGAGAGAAGGAAAGCCCAAAAGCAGACATCAGATTGTCAGGTAAAAGTGAGAGGGAGAGGAAGGAGATTGGTAGCACATCTGAATTTGTTCTGGTGCATAGTGATTCATTAATTTCATTCATCTAGTTTCCATCAGTCATTGGATTTATTGACTGAAGTATGCCTTATTTTGAGATTAGGATGTTTTGGAATGTAGATTGTAATGTTTGTGGTCTGTGAGCCTTGGCAATGGTGGCTTGTATCTCCCTGTAAGGAGGTATTGGCAGTCCTGCCAATTTCCAATTTCCAGTCCTGGCAAAGTTAGTTGCCATTTGTATGTGTTGCTCTGCAGGAATTTTGCTTTCAGTGATGAATTGGAAAAGGTTAATTTTGTAGGAGGAAATATAAGAGGGCTTAACAGCTGCAAGACAGAGGGGTTCAAAAACACTTACTTTTAGGGTTCGATAATCCTGAATAGTCTGAATTCATCTCCTGATTTCAGGAATGGATAAGGATTCACAGTCCATGAGAATAGGAGGGGTTCCCTTTCCATTATGCTGAGGTCGTGTGGGGTTTTTAGATGATGAATTTAAAGGTGTAATCTATTTCCCTGGAGAAATTTTCTTATTGGATTGTCTTTGCATTAGTAAGGTAGGTGTCATGGTGAGGTGGTATCTTGTGTGTATATAAATCTACAGGTTCGGCTGTATGTTGCAGCTTTTTTGGGGAGAGGCAGGGTGTGTGTGGTTTTTTGTAGAGATCCTGTTCAGGTACTCTTGAGTGCTTGCAGAGCTTTATATTTTTATTTGTATTAGTTTTATATGATTTTGTCTTTCCTTAGTTCTCTGGTAGTTTAGAATCTTAATGTACTTCCTTGCTAACAGCTGGCCAGTCAGTAGCTTCTCAGGCCAGAAAGCAGGTGGAGAGTGGGTTATGATTGCCCAGTGGATACTGAGTTGGTTCATGTGTATTCATGGTCAGATTTCCAGCTGGAAGGTATACAAGTCCCTCTTGGCTGCTGATGTCATAGAAAATAAATACATTTCCTTGTAAAGTGCATGCTTATAAAGGCAGTACTTATGTCAGTTGTACAATTAGAGTTGAAATAAAATCTTTATTGTCCTGAGAAATTACTTTTTTGCGTAGGGTATCATTGAATATTTTATTGAACTATCTGAAGCTGATGAGCTACCTGAAGCTGATGTAGGTTAAATAAAAATTTTGCAAGACAGAAATAGTTGAGAGATTCAGTGGGTTAGACTGTTTTATTATTGTCATTATTGTCCTTGTGACATCTTCATCTTGAGATGTTCTTCAGGGGTCCTCAGTTAAACCAATCACTCGTGTACTCATTCTTTCAAAAGTCTAAGTGACTTATATAGGATATCTCCATTTGCACTCTTTGCTATCCTCATTGCTCCCTCTCTTCTTCCTTGGAATTCTATGAGCATGGGATCCATGACTGGAACAGCCTGAAATACATTCAGTCTGTTAATCCCTTGCATAGTTGGAGGAATAATGAATTGGTTTTGTGCACCAGCTGGTTATTGCTGAGCAAAAGCCTCCCAGCTCCAAGTGCATGATATGGATGTCCCTGTGCTGTAGAATATCTGTATGGACAACATATAGCGAAAATGTCCAGTGTTTTATAGGGTATTTTATATTATATATATAAGATATATTATATCTTTTAATGGGCTAAGCAACATCTTTTATTGGGCTAAGCATCAGAAAGTCTATGTAGAGGGTATGTGAGTGTGATCTGAAGAGCAAACCCAGAATTTTGTTGCAACTCATTACATTCAATTTGTATAGCAAATACAACTATAGCAGCTCCTCATGAGACTCAAATGCCTTTTACGGTTTTGATCCTGAGATACAAATGTTTGTTTGAATTCACTGTAAGTGCCGACACTAAAAACAATCAGGGCCTTGTTGACTAAACCATTTATTTCAATTCTCCTCAAGTCAACCACGCTGAGTCTGATGCTAGAAAGTATAATATAGCAACATGTTTCAAGGAAGTGATGTAGGACCTTGAACAGTTCTTGCAAAACCTATAGTTTAGTATATAAATATGTGGCTGTATTATTGAAATTAGACCTGCCCTTCACAGGTGTCTAATAAGATGAAATATTGAATATTATCATAATGTGATGACTAAAGCTTTCCCAGTGTTTGGGAAGGCTACTACAGAGACAAGCAGACTGATTTCAGTATATGTTAAATAAGGCATACAGTGAAAAGCTTGCCACTAATGAATTAATATACCACAAAAAGAGGAAGGGAAAGAAATAAGGCAGTATCCTGTATTTCCCTGACATTTGATCATGGAGGTAGAAAAAGTTACTTGCAATTTTGGCTCTCTGGGCTAAAGTACTCAGAGGGAGATAAGAGCTGAACCTGACAGGGACAGAGTTAACAGCTCAAATATCTGAAACAAATTCCATGGTGCATTTTTGATGTCTAAATATGATCTTAGTAATGCATTTAGTTATTTTATCTTGCAATTCTACTTTAAAATAAATGTTCTCTTGTTCTAAAGTTGTTTTTCTATTGATTTGAAACTTTCCTTCACTCAGGAATAGAGAATTTTAAGGCTATAAAAATTTCATCTCCCAAACATCAGTATGTTGAATTTTCCAAAGATTGGTAGGGTGTGTCATCTGGGAAGCTGCATATTTTATGAACTGGTGTGATAGTCATTGTTTTTGTGATTTTTCTTGCCTAGAAACTCTTTGGTGTATCTAAGGTAACAAGGGATGTTTCTGAACCCTACAAATCCCAAAGAGTTTTGTAAGTAGAATAGAAAAAATTCTAGGGCATATGCAATTACTTAATTTAATCTGATAGGCTATTATATAGTGCTTAATTTACTGCCATGCACAATTTTGCCTTTTTGCAATCTCTTTAGGCTGTCAGTACCGAGCTTGAAGATGCAATACGTGAAAAAGAAGAAATGAAAACCAGGGTTCATAATTATATAACTGAAGTCTCCAGATTTGAGACCTTGATAGCTTCAAAGGTAAAAATGTAATCTGTAGGCAGTCATTACTGCATTCAGTAAAGCAAAGTAAGGATTGCATGGTTTGGGTGCTGTTCTCCCTGCCTGTCCCATTTCCTTCTTTTATTTTTCCTTCTTTTCTTTGCAGTGTTTCAAGCTACTAGTGAGGGATTCATATTATTAGATCTGAAGCACTGATTAATTCTAGCACATCACAATTTCATCAGTCGTGTTTCCGGTGGCCATAATCCTGGAGAATGACGAACATGTCATGTTTGAATATTGTTTTGCTTTTTGGGTTTTGACCAGGCAACCAGTAAAATAACTGGTACTGTTTCATGATTGTAGGCAGCTTATATGATGATTTTAAATATTTTACCCTTTTTGAAAAGAAACATTTTTACCTGTAGTTCTGCATGAAAATGTAAAAATAGTACTGTTAAAACAGTGCTCTGTTTAAATGTCCTTTATCCTGATACTTGGATTCAAAAGTGTGATTTATGTGATTTAAAACTTGTAATCATTTAAAACAAATAGGATTTGTGTCAAGAGAACATGAACTGGCAAATTCATTATGTGACTTTGAATTGGGAAGAATGAGTTTTGATCTGACTTCAACTTGCATGTCTAGATGAATGCATGTAGAGTCAACCACTTTTACAAGTAGAAACTGAAGCATGGAAGAAAAATTAAGCTCAGTAGTAGGTTAGCTTAGAACTATGAATTTAAAACACTTGAGGTTTATTTTTTAAGAATTTCACAATATATCATATGTCCAAAGTACTTCAGCTACAGATGTGGCTACATCTTTGGCAAATGATAATCCAGTTATTCAAGTCAGGTACCAGGAAACTGCAGAATATACAGCCAGCAACCAATTTTGAATGCTTGATTTCAGGGATTTTTCTAGTATTATATCTGGAAAATTCCTGTGGAGATTTACTTTTCTGCAGTGTTCACTTGCTTAGTCACAAGTTTTTATTTCCTAATGCTCCACCTGATCCTGTCTGCACCTTCCAAGTTCTGGAGGATACAGAGAAAGAATTTCAGAAACAGTAGACTTTCTCATTAGATAAATCTGATTTATACTACCAACATGCATATCCCACTGCACATTACATGAGCAGGGAAGAAGGGAATGAAGGTAAATAAGAAAAATTTATCACTGCCTTATAATATGCACTTGGCCAAACTAAAATTCACAAGCAACATTTGTTCTATCACTGCACAAATGATGAGCACTAAAGCTCACATTTTTGTACCTCTATGATAGGCTACATAGATGTATATGCTCTAATAGATTACCAGCATTTCAGGCACTGCCATTATACAAATATTTATAAGAGCATGGTAACTCAAAGAGCTGAAAATGGACTCCTGCTGGAATTCCTTGGAAAGGGCATCACACAGTGTATCTCAGTAACATGATCCTTGACAATGCAGAGAGATCCACAATAACCCCTCTCCTGCGAGCCTTAAAACTCATTAACAACTTCGAAGTGTAAGTACTTGCATTTTAAGAAAACTGAATGCCATCACTGTATTTATTTGCTTTTCGGACTTGGAAAGGAGATTATTCCTTTTAGTAGTTGCCAGATAGTGGGATTAAGAAAATGAAGGAAGTCCTACTTTCTGGGGGAAAAACAGAAGAGATACTGTAAGGAGTAGGCATGAAGTAAGATCAAACAACTTGAGGGTGTGTTGATCATTGCAGAGCGATTTACTGTTTCATTAGGAAAAAGAAAACCAAGAATTGTTAGAGAAGTTCCGGATGCTCCATACACAAGCTGAAGACTGGGAAATGAAGGCTCATCAAGCTGAAGGAGAGAGCAGCTCAATGCGACTTGAACTCCTTTCAGTAGACACAGATCGGAGACATCTTCGAGAGAGAGTAGAATTTCTGGAAAAAGAGATTCAAGGGGTAATAACTTGTGCAATGAAATTCCATCTAGGAAAGTGGGATACATTCAAGTGCTTTTTAATAAGGTCAATGTATGATATTTAATGCCTTAATGGAAAATGATTTCTCTATGTGATTGTTTCAAATATGAATGCTGGAGTTTTTGAAACAGTAACTGATTTGGTTTAGATGTGCTTTCCTTCACCCCCCAAAATTAGAATCATGGCAGACATTTTCATAGTTTTACATCTCCTCTGTTGGGTTATCATTGTTACTATGACATTGTAAGAAACTTCTGTTTAGTTGCTTCAGAATATTTTCATATAGCTTTATGAGTACTTTGCAAGCTTAGTTCTTATATTTCGTTGAAGCTTTGAATGAAATATTTGAAGCATTGGTGGCTGGAGTCAAGGTAAAAATCTGGTAGACATCCAAATTCAGAACCAGGATTCCATAATACTGAATCCTAGACCAATATCATAGAATATAATGAGGTTTATATTTTAGAAACAATAACTTCATAGAGATTAAAGAAGTTCTAGAGTATAATTGCTGTGGATTGAATACATTTTGTCTCATCATTTTAATTAGCCAGAAAGAGTTAGAGACTATATTGTAAACTGAGTTAAAAATAGGTTGTATGTTTGCAGTTTAAGCTTTTTAGTTCTCTGAGGCTGGAATACAGCCTTGTTCTGTTCTTATATAGTACTTATATAATTGTTCAAGTTAGTGATTAAAAATTGCAAAGATGATTTATTAGTTGCCCTTAGCTGTGTTTTAGGAAGAGGGAAGGAATATTAAGTTAATTTTATAGGGAAAGTTAACTTTGAAGGGAAAATAAAGTGTTAAGAAAACCCAAGTTATTCAACAGGAGACTCTTAAATTTAACACTGAAAGTGTATCCATATTTGGTTTTGTTTAGCATATTGTTGCACATCAAGTATATGAATCTCAGATCTCCTCCATAACGAAAAATATGACCAGATTGGAAGAGGAACTTAAACGTGAAAATCAGGATAAGGCTACTGTGTTGGCAGACATGACTTCTGTGAAGGAACTCTGTGTGAAACTTGAGGCTAGCAAAGAACTTTTAGCTCGACAGCTGACGTCCAAAAGCATGGATTGTGAAAGGGTAAGCAGCGAAGACAAATTTAATTTGCTATAACAAAGTAACTTCCTTTGCTTTTAATAGTTTTTGGAGAAAAAATTACTTCTGAGAGCAAGGTAAGTTAATTTACATCACTAGTTTTGCATTTTTATATAAATTATAAATTTTACAATGTACAGATTTGTAGCTGTGGGTTTTGTACAAAAAGAGGGAGTTTCTTTGATTCATTATCACTGCAAAGTGTTGCAGGTGTAGTTTTAGCTGTACTGCAGACAGATCACATATATTTTTTTTTCGTTTTTAATTTACTCAAACTTTATAAAAAGCAAATAGTGCACTTCTTGATATTAAAGACCTTACCCTAATGGCTTCTTTTCAATTAAATTGAAATTTAGATACAGCTGGAATTCATTGAATATTTTGAAATAGTTTAAACAGTTCTAAATATTCATATTTTTGGAACCTTTTTCTTTACAGCTGATTTTGTCTTCATTTAGTGACTTGGTCAGGCTTTCTGGGACTGTAATATTCAAGACCTTGTTTATATTCACAGAACTGAAGAGGAAAACAATTATTCCTACATTTCAGCAAAAGCCAGGAGGCTAATTGTGAGCTGACTTAGTCAAATAGAATGAAGTATAGTAAATACTATTTTCGTACTTGCGCAAAGTACTTTGTTAAAAGCCAGTTCGTGTTCCAGGTACTTACCTAAACAATTCCAGCACTCAGTAATGTAGCTCCCAGTAAAACATTTGATAGAGGTACAGCTTGAATGGTTTTAAATTAAGTCTAGTTTAAAATAATTACAGACTTACATTGTTTCATAAACTCAGTTTCCTATTCTTTTTTATGAAACTTAGGATCATTTCAGTTTCTATAACAGCTCTTCGCAAAATAAAATTGTCTGTGTTTGTAAATTAGGGTATTAATAACATATAAAATTTGTGCCTTAGGTTCTAGGAGAATTAGAAGATATAAAATCAGAAGTAGAGTTGCTGAAAAAGCAGCTATCCAGTGAGAGACTTACAGTTCAGAATCTTGAAACGTTACTGGCTACTAGTAGAGACAAAGAATTTCAGAATCAATTAACGTCCCAAGAGAAAGATACGGAAATTCAGTTACTGAAAGACAAGCTAACACTGGCTGAGAGCAAACTGTAAGTTTTAACAAGTGTGTGTGTGTGTGTGTGTGTGTGTGTGTTATGTGGTTTGCAAAAGAACTATTTCTTTGTGACAATACTCATTCACAAAATCTGGGTGTTCAGTATGGCTGAGCAGATTTTTGCAGCAATGTCTTTTGGCCTTTCCTGGCATGTTTACTTAAAGTTTCTTTACAGGTCTTTCATATTGCTTTCAATTAATCAGCATTTTGGTGGATGTTAGTTTAGTGCAAGTAGTAAATTTAAGCAGGACTTCCAAAGGAAACATCCTCTACATAAAATTTTAACATGTGTTTACTGCTCACAAAAAAACCCCCAAGTATATTAAATTCATGGTAAATGTGAATTGCTTATCTACTGAAGATGCCTGATGTCCCTGCTTTGATTGAAGAATCACTTACATAATGAATAGTGAAGTCATAGTGCTTTAAAAAAAGCAAAAGTACTTTTGGTGCTGTTGATATTAACTGTTAAGGAAAAAGTCCTGTATCATTTATTATTCCTTTGAAATACAAACAGAACTAAACCTGACACACTAAATGTGGCCTGCAACTTCTTATGCTGTGGATCTGCCTAAAGAAGCAATAACCTTTAACAACACTTGTATAAGAAAGACTATAATCTGTTTGGAACAATGAAGTTAAAAGGGGAGGTATTTTGTTTGTGTGAAATTCGTGCACAAGAGAAGATTTAAAAATTCCTCTTCATATTATGGAGCAGGGAATTTGAAGTTTCCATGATGTGTCATCTTAGAATTATTTGGGTTAAAAAAGACCCTTAAGATCATCAAGTGAAGCTCTTAAACAAAATCTGCCAAGTATCATGACATGATAATTCTAAGGATACATCAGCAGGGACTAGTGATAGCTATGCATTAAATAGCAAGAAGGAGGAGTAGCAGCTGAATGTAGATGGTGGTGAAGAGTAAAGTCAAAGAAGAACTTCAGACAATGAGATATACCCATTTAGTAAACACTAATGTAGGGAGAGAAAGGAAATGTATGGAAGTTCATAGAACAGGTAATACTCCTTATGAGATACAGAATGTAGCCTACTGAAACAGGTAAAACTGTGTAACTTGGTGACACAGATGTGCTAGAAATATGCTTCTGGTTGATTTATGTAGAGGCTACAGCTTGTGGCTTATGATGGTCCACCTCAAGTAGCAATGATCTCAGTGAATCTGGAGATGACAACATTATTGATTGCCCCTGCGGAACTAATTGCTTCATGTTTTAGTATTGCTGATTTTTGTTTACTTGGGGAAAAATTGTTAGTTGCATACAATGAACATAAGATAATAGAAAGTCCTGATTATGAAGTTCAATGTGCAAGTTAGAAAAAACACAGACCAACAAAACCCAAAAAACAAACAATA
Source organism: Corvus hawaiiensis (assembly GCF_020740725.1). Taxonomy (NCBI): domain Eukaryota; kingdom Metazoa; phylum Chordata; class Aves; order Passeriformes; family Corvidae; genus Corvus; species Corvus hawaiiensis. Next base: position 28,874,240 of record NC_063217.1, read on the forward strand.
AAAAAGGAAAGAAGGAGTTTTAAATTAAATTTAATTCAGTTACTTTGTGTACAAACATTATAAAACTCTGTTTAACTAAGTGGATAGTAATTTTTTTGCTATTTTGCTTTTGCACACATTGTAGGGTTCATTTGTTTTTTGTAAATGTTAATACTTGTGTTGTTAATAGGGTGGGATATTGCAGGAAGAAGGAAAATGTTCTCTTGGAGAAAGAGTAGCTATTATGTTGAATTATTTTCCACTGTTTATCTCAAAGGTTCTGCATGTTACCAGGCAAGTGTTCAGGTGTGAGAACTAGTTGTATATACCTTATTTTCTACTATTTGGTTTGTAGTAGTTGCAGTCTAAGAAACAGGAACTTTAAATGCTCACAGCTGTGACTGAAGTACGTGACAATTATATTTGTGTCTTGCAAAATACAAAAATTCATTTGGCTTAGCAGAATTTCAGTTCTAACTGACAAAAATCATGTGCCAATATTTTTGAACATTATTTAAAGTTTTGGCTTTACAGTGCCTGTCCTTCCACTTTATTTAGAAAATGGCACTGCTACAACCTCTGACTTTAGAAGTATTGTCAGAATTAAGTTTAACTTGTGAAGTTCTCCAGTGCTGTATTTATCAGTTCTGTAAAGAGTAAGTAGTTGTCTTACTTTGAGTGCTGCGTGGGTGATAGTACAGTAAAGGAGATCCTGAGGCTCTAGAGTGACTAAAGAATTAAATAAACAGAGAATATGGAATAGCTAAACTACTTGTTGAGAGCTATGTGTATCTACTGTGAAAGAGACAGATGTCCTGTGAAAATTGTGTATCATCATGTAAACTTACATGATGATTACTGTGCATAAAGGGTTTTAAATTTAAATATTTCTAAACCTTGGAGTGATTTACTTAATGCTCTTAATTTTGTTTAAATGTCATTGACATGGAATAACCTCAGAACTCACAAACTGTTTGCTTTCTTTCCTTATTTTACAATAATGATATTGGGCCCTGAATTCTTACCTCCATCCTGAAAGCATATGCCTGTCTTTGAAGGACTTATAAGATATCATCGAGATGTCTTGTCTTCTGCATCTGTTCTCAACATACTGGATCAAGATACCATTCTAGGAATTTTACTGATGAATAGGGACCATGGGAAAAAATATTCTGCCATTCTATTTGGAACAAATCTCTTGAGTAGTTTTCGTCTTCCTGGACTCAAAGACCAGCGGGTGCCAGACAGGAATTGACTGACCTAGGAGTGGAACTCATTTTTCAGAATTCCAATCCAGTGCTTTAGCAATAAACTAGTACAACTTTGCTTCTCCAGAAGTGACTTTTGAGTACTCTACCTCATACTGGCTTTGAAGACTGTATGGAATAAAACAGCTGCCTAGATTCTCATTTAGACAACTTACTTTACATGCAACGATTTCTTTTTCTTCCTTTATAATGTAATTAATGGTATTTTGCAACCAAGAATTGAATTGGCCAAGCTGATGATTTACTAAGAAGTATATTAACTATGTTTCTGAAGACTTTCAAGGCTCCTTTTCATTTTGATTCCAGACTCTGTGTTTTGCTGGTCTGGTATTTGCTTTAATACAGTTTTTACTTAGATTTGATTCAGTTGTATTCATGGATAGCCAGATAGTTTCAGCCTACTTGATAAAATTTTTACTGAAGCTGTATCTGTTATGTTTGTAATTTTTTGTGGATATTTACTGCTTTTTTCTTCTTTTTTTACATAAAGACCATCTCAAATTGCAACAGAGGATAGTAAATCAATAAACTAATGTTGTAATTGCTTTGTCTGTTTTTATAAAACATGTTTGTGTTTACCTTTGTCTGAAAAATAACATGATGCAATCAGGATGTAGTGAGACACTTGCCAGTTCTCACTTCATTCTCACCTTAGGTTCTTCCAGAAACATTCTGTTGTGTTCATTTGGTTCTTGCTGCTTCTGATTTGTCTTTGACTTAGTCTGTGAAACAACATGTTCAGTATCTGGTTATCTTGCTCTAACTTCTCTGGGCTCCTAGCTGACGTTGTTAAAAGAAAAATTTGTTGCTTCTCCTGTTTTTTTTAGAAGCAGCAATAATAGAGAGGTTTCTGTACTTCGAAGTAAAGTTGCACAGCTGCAGACTGACTGTGATGTTTTAAAAAGGAAGCTGACAACTGAGCGATTTGAACGGTAAGATGCTGGTTTTTCAGGGAGTTGGCTCTCCCTCCTTATTTCTTCTTTCTCGCTTTTAAAACTGTTGCTTTTTTCAGTAGTGAGGAACTTTTATGGAAAACTCTGTTCCTCTTGTCATGCAAAGTCTAATATTTTCATCCTGAAAAATTCTTAATTAAAAATGAAAAAAATCTTATGCAGCTTCTGGATTTCTTCTTAAGTTTTGTGAGTTTACTACTGCCTCTAAAAATAAAAAAAAAATCCCTTCTCATGATAACAGGAATAGAATTGAGTGACTTTACAAGAAGATGAGACTTTTTGCAAAGTTCTGTTTTCTTCCTTTAACATCCTGCAGTAGCAAGGTGTTGTGTAACTGAGGTTGCTGTTTGTTGGCAGAGAGCGAGCAATTCAGGAGATGCGTCGGCACGGCCTCTCCACATCCTCACTACGGGCTTCGCCTCCCCTCAGCTCCACACTGAGGTCTCCCTTGCGGTCTCCAGAATGCAGCACTGTAAGAACAACTGATCAAGCAGCAGCTGAAAAGTAAATGATTTGATTTTAGCAGATCATTTCTATTTAAGAGTTAGGTTTAAACTGTTTCTTAATAATCTTTTGTGATCATATGAAATAGTTACACACTTCAAATGTTTCTAAGTTCTGCTTTTGCTGTCTCTCCTACTATAAAATATTGATTGCAACCAATAAATGCAAAGTGCTCTCCAAAGACCACATAATATAATGGATTCTCATTCCTCTTTTTGTTAATGGTCTTGCACCACCTGGCAACTTTCAAATATATGTTGCCTGTGTATTACTACCATTAATTATATCCAAATATACTTTGCCAGTTTATTGCTGTTAATAGTTATCTCCAAACAATGAATGCTTCATATTAAGAGGAATGCCATGAAATTCTCCTGGGTTCAGCAGTGAAGGAAAGACACTCCACAGAAGAGTCCAACTAAACTGCATTTGAACCCTACATGTTAGATGAAACTATCTCCAAAACAAGTGCATAAAAAGAATTAATACATATTTCATTGTTAGTGCTTGAATCTATGAATGTCTAAGATTGTGATCACTGTAGTCCATAAAAAAATCAAAATCGGCCTCTGTTCATTTTCACTGTTATTTTTGTTCTTTTAGGGATCATTGTTGTTTTAGATGATGCTGGTTGTGGGTTACAAGCCTGATTATTGACTGTAGATCCCCCCGTCCTATATTGCATAATAAATTGCAGTGAAGAGGAGAAGGGCAGGGAGAGATAAAAGTTTGTTGAGATATTGTTGTAGGAAATCTGTGTGCTGTGACAGCTCATGAATCTAGCTAACAGATTTAAAAGTTTATTTTTGTTGGTAAATATGTATGGCTTGTTCTCAGCTTACTTTTGTTAAGAAAGACACGGGTTTCTTGAGAACTGAGCTCAGTATGGCATGAACCCACATTGTCAGCAATTTTTCTCTTTTGTGAGTTTTTGGGCAAAGCAAAAAGTGGAAACTGTAGCAAATGAGATACTGATGGGGATGAAACAGCAATTATGCCTTTTGCTCTAGTGGTGAGCCCCTAGGCATACCCTGTTACGTTGCAAAACAACATTTCAACTGAAATGATGACAGAGAATGTATTTCTGAGAATGAGTATCATCAGTAGAGAATTGCCTTTAGTCTTCCTTGCTTTACAGTGAGTCCTGAGAGCAATAAAAAGTCCAGTTGCTATGCTTGAAGGGTACCATGTGGTGCACTGTTTTTATCTAATATTTGTATGCTTAGTTTTAACAATGTCAACTCTGTACCATATCTTACCAGCAAATAGCCCATTTTCATGAAGTATGTATTTTTAAAGAAGCTGGTTTTTAACAACTGAATTCACATGCAGTTGCTATGCATATCTTGCCTTTTAAACATATCAATTACAGTAGAGTGATCTCAGCAGTACTGTTACCATCTTTCATCTTATTTATTCTTTCTTGGGAGCTTACCAGAGTAAAGTGTACTCTGTAATTACTGTTCTGTAGTGTTACAGCTGTCTCTCTCTAATTCAATTTAATCTTCTCAAGAAATTTTCTCTTCCTCCTCATCTCACTTTTATTTTTGTAAATCATTTTAGCAATGGGTCAATGGTGTAGAGTTTTGGGTAATATGCTAATAGTTGATATTTGGAAATAACAGAAGAGCATATGGGGAGCCTAAAGCTAATTATTACATTTTATCCTAATATTAATTAGTAAAATAAAATAGTTACCTTTATTTTGACATCTTTTCTTTCTCCACAGAAATGTGACCTTCAAAGAATAACCAGTAACTGAATAACTTGAGTAACTGAAGCATTACCTTGTTACAAGGACATTTTTTTTTTAAGTTATGAATGCTATCTTGTATTCTACCTCTGTTTTCTTCAAATCAGTGATTACCTTTGAAACCTCTGAGAACGGGTGAAGTAATTGACTTTGCAAAATTCTGCTTTCCCAACTAGCAGCATTGACTGGCCTTTTGCTGTCTGTTTGACAGGTTTTATATCAAGCCTAGCTAAGTTTTATTACTATTTTGGAAACATAGTAATTATAAGAAGGAAATGAGTACTTGATTTGACAATCTCTTATTTTCATTTCACTATTTTATTTGTTTGCTTATGATTGTGGAAGTTTATTCATCTTAATGTGAGTAGCATAGAATTACATCCCCAACTGTCTTAAAAATGCTGAGCCAGTGTATGTTTTATACTCATGATGATTTCCTATGTTTGTGCTTCTAACAAATGTTTTCTGTTTATGGGTTATTCTTTATGGTATTTAAAAGCATTGGTTATATATTTTGTGAATGCATTTTGTTTACTGTACCTTAATAAAAAATAGGTATCAGTTATTCTTTATTACTGTTTTTGTTAACTAACTCATCTCCTTTTGTTTAATCTTTGTGTGAAATTGCATTTTAAATATCCCCATATTTAATAAAAAGTGAAGAGAAAATTTTTTAAAGATGTATTGAAATACTTTAAATATAAAAAAATTCTCAAAGCATTTTATATTCAAACTTTTGAATCATATCTGGAGATATTTTTCAAATTTTGGTTTTAAAAGTTCAGAGCAAAATTCATTGAGTCATTCACACAATTAAGCTCAAGCTGTTGGAGAGGTGACACAGGACTTTATGCTGTGACATATGTATTAGGTAAATGAAGTGAGAACTAATCATGAAATATCTGGTGTGTTTAGCAGAGGAGCATTTCAAACTTTGAAGAAAGATGCAATTAGTCAGTGCAATCTTATGATAGGCTCTTCATGTCCATCTGTGCAGGTAATTGTATCTCACATCCTTCTATTCAGGAACATACAGTTTTCTAATAATTATGCGCCATAAGGGTGACACAATGTGTATTCATAAGAATTATCCAGAGCAATAGAAATCGGAGGATGCATTGTTGCACATCCTTGCACTGGCCAACAGGTCCTGTTCTGCTTGCCTAACATCCAGTAAAAAACTGTGATTACCAGATAGCATTACAAGCAGCTCTAAGGTGTAAACAACATATTCAATAACACAGATTTTATCTAGTTTGCACTAAGATGGTTACACTTAAAAATGATTAAGAATATTAACTGGAAGTATTGTCTCGTATATTATATATTAAATTTTACTGATTAAAACCAGCTTAGAACACCTATTCAAAAGTACTTGAAAATACTTGTATCACTTTAGCTTTCTGAGCCATGGAAGGAACTGTGTATTCATGGTGGGTACATCTTACACGTTTTACTTTCTAGGTCTTTCATTTGCCAGTTACAGGAATGAGGAGGTGCTTGTCTAGCTGTTACTTACCTATTAATACTGTTTGTAATTAAGTCAGTAGTTTACACTGATGCTAATTGGTGTTAATTATTCAGGGTGATTTAGTAAGAAGGGGAAAACTCATGTTCTGCTCTTGATGTTTTCAGTGGTGACTTTTAAATATCCTATTTTGTAAATAAACCCTTTAAAATTAGAATTATTTTTTAAAAAAGCAAATGTTCCGCTTCATTGAAAACAGTGTATTTCATCTTACTGAAAAATGCATATTTTGATATTACAATTAAAACCATAACAAACTAATAGCAATTCCTACATGGATATATCAATTATGAAGAACTAGCAGCTCATTGAACACAGGTGTTGTAATAAAATTGGTATCATTTGAGTGACCAAAGCCTGTGCAGGTTTCTAGTATTAAAACATTACTAATATTCAGACTGTAGTATAGCTGTCAGTGTGCTTTCTTGTTACTATTATTTTATATACATTTTTATAAGCAACTAGAGTAAAACGAAAGTAAGTTTTAAACATTCAATTCATGAAGTAGAAAACAAGCACGAATTTGTGGGAGATTTAAATCTGTGGACTACTGCACATGCCATGTATGAAATGAGCCTTATGTGAGCGAGATGTTAATGTGGCTCGCCTGGACTCTGCTCCAAGAGGCTTCCCTGCTGTTCTCACCTTCTGGAAGATCAAAAGCACCCTTGGCTGCTGGGGTGTAGTCCTCAGCTGGGGTGAGTTGCAGGGGGAGTGTGCTAGACATGAAATTGTGATAATACTCCATATACTCAAGTTGTCTTGTTTTATTATCTGCAGTTGGGGAGGGGGGAAAAATAGCTTTAGAGAAATAATAAAGGAGAAGCAATAATCGTTGGGACTGTTCTTCTACAAAACAGTGGAAGTCTATCGTCAGAAGCAGGGGAATCTAGAGATAATAAAAGGACAGGTGTTTTCAGTGTATTAGAACTGAATTGCTCAATTAAACATCATAATGTGTTTCTGAGAAATTCTTAGAATTAGTTGGTTTTGGGTGTTTTGCATTTTACATTATGTCCCTAAAATTTAGATTATTAACCTAAATATAAATAAGCAATTCTAGGGTTCAGTTGGAAACCGCAATTTGTTCTTTTTTTGTCACCCTCAATCTGAGAAACACTGACGTTCCTGTGTGATGCTAATTTTTAAAAAAAGGCTAAGATTAGGGATTCAGTCTTCTGATTTAAAATATTTTATACAGAAATTGATGTATGTGTGGCAGCCTGACCTAGGCCAATGCTGTTATTCCTAAATGAAACCTGCAGATTTTGGGTTGGTTTAAATCATTCCTTGGGAGAGAACTTTACACTTCTTTGCTAACAGTGTAAGAAACCAGTGGTGTGTGGTTTTGGTACCCTAGTCTTACAGCTTTATATAAAAAGATCTTCCAGTTTCATTTCATCCTCTGACCCTTCACAGGTCCCACAAAGATCATAGTAGCTGCAGCAATATTAATTCCTGCACCTAAGGTCTTACCATTCATCCTGCAGTGTAAATGCTGTGGGGGAGAGAAAGCCTTGATGCCGTGCAAGAGCTGATCAGCAATAGCTGAAATGCTGGTGGTGTCAGGGGCTGCTGTGTTACCTCAGGGCTTTAGCCAGAGAGGCAGAGAACCAACCCATCCATCTCCTGTCAGGCTGCAGGGTTATCTCTGCCACAGCGCAGCAGCAGAGCTCCAGCTGGGCTTCCAGCAGATTGCCTGCACAGTGGCAGCCCCTGCCTACGTATGGGCTGCAGACATGGCTTGCCCAAGGTAACCAACTCCCCAGCATACAGTGTCTTCCATAAGGCTCCCAAGACAACATGGACATGCATGTTCTTGGAAAGTGCCGCAAAGAGCCCAAAGATGATTAAGGGATCGGAGCATCTCTCACATGAGGACAGTCAGAGCAAGCTGGGGTTGTTGAGCCTTGAGAAGAGAAGGCTCGACGGGAGAACATCTCCATGGATAACTGTGGGTGGGAGTGGGAGTAAAAGTGGGTGGGAGTAAAACGTCTGAGGCAGTCTCCTCTCAGTTGTATCCAGGGGAGGTACAAGACAATGAGCACAAATTGAAATACAGGGAATTCAATTTAAACATAAGATTTTAATTTTTTTTTCATGAGGGTGATCAAACAGTGCAACAGGCTGCCCAGAGGGGTTGTGGAGTCTCCACAGAGGTATTCAAAACCCACTGGGGGATAGTCCTGGACAGCCTGCTGTAGGTGACCCTGTTTTGAGCAAGGGTTTGTTGGACTAGGCAGTCTTCAGAGGTGCAAAAATCCTGGGGCTCTGGGAAACTTTCCTACAATTCCACACAGTGGTGTGATCAGGTAAGTGCTTATCCAGCTGCGGTGAAATTGACCCTTATTATCTCTATTATGATCTTTGACATTTTAAAAAATTCCATCTATAAAAATAATTGCTGTTGTTTTGTCTTGATATTAGTTATATCTATGTTAGACATCAGGTGAGTTTTGGAATTTATCATGCTATTAGCCTCTCCCTCCTTTGTGTGCTGCGAGCTCAACATCATCCAAGCAGAGCTGCCCCACCAGTGTTGTCAGTGCTTTGTCCTTTACCATTTCAAGGTTGATGGTGCAGGAATTTAACTAGAATGGCATGACAGCAAATGGAGGAAAGGGGGGGAAATGAGAACATCAGTAGCTTCTTCTCAGTTTAAATACTCCTGAGCAGAGATGCCTGTATTTTCATGACTGCAAACACAGAAATTAGTTTCAGCATGGTTGCTCAGCTGTGAGTCAGTCCAGGTCTGCAGGAGCAGATATTGCTCTTCGGGGAGATTTCTAGTCCAAAGGAGAACATTGACATCTGAACTTGTTTTTATTTGGAAAGACATGTGTGGGTTGATGGACTATAGCTGTGTCTGTGATCTTTGTCTGTACCCATTTTCTTTGCATAAATACATAAAGATGTTGAATGAGAGGAAAGGCACTCCCGGCTTGCTCCTGGCTTTTACATGGCGTCTTTGTGCCACCTAGTGGACCTGGGTCATATAAATATATGCAATACCTAATGTAAAGGTAGCAGTCAATGTACTTAACAGTCACCTAAATAGATCTGGTGCATGAGCTTAAACTTCTGAGTTATCTGTTCCCTGTAGACTGTGGCTTCAGTTGTGATGGGACTGAACAGGGAATGGACTGCGCCTTCCAGGGCTTGTTTGACTAGTCATCTCCAGAAGACTGTGGGTGAAAAAGTGATTTCTAGCAATGAGTGTTTGTTTCAAAGTCATACACTAGTTTTTTACACAAATATCACTTTGATGCAGGAATCACCGAGCTACGGCTCACTAAGGAGTGGGAGAATATCAGTAAATGCCCACCTAAACTTACATTCTTCTTTTAAAACCTCTGGTATCAGGCACAGTCAGAGACCAAAAAAAAGGTGTTTGAGATAGCAATTTGGGCCAACCCAGCATGGGTATTACAGACCCATTTCCTTTTAAGAATATCAGAAGGACCACTTCTGACTGGGCCAAAAAATTAAGGAGCAGACAAAATCTAAAGCTGCAAGACCTTTTTCTCCAGGGCCTGTCTGAATCTGGGGAGCTGGCTGACAAAACACATCCTTGTCAGTGGTGGAGGATCATGGATTGTGTGATCAACTTTGGTTCCAAAAGTGGAAGAGTCTGGATGAGACTAGGTGCAGCATCTGCTTTTACCGTGTTGTCCCTGGGAAACTCAGGAAACAGGTGTCCAGCACTGGTAAAATCTTGCAGTAGATAGCTGAACTGGAAGAGTGGGGCCGCAGAGCATCTGATACAAATACCGGATTTAAGGCTATGAGAAAGAGGGGAGGCTGATTTCTGTGCTTCTGTGCTGGCAGACAGTTGATTTATTTTTTGTTTCTTGTAGTTCCTCCTATTTTTTAGTAAATTAGGGGGTAAGTATTTGCCTATCTACAGCATGGGCCAGGCGCTGGGTTCAGACTTCGGTCTTTCTGTGAGAAGAGGACAAAAGGGGGTTCAGAGCGCGGTGCATCTGGAGCTGCGGACCTCTCCTCGTCGGGCAGTGCAGCAGTGCTGGGTGCCGGTGAACGCGGATAAACCCAGCTTTACCCCTTCCTTGCCGACACCACGAGCCGAACGCTGCTCGCCGCGGGGCGAGGGCAGGGATGCGGGCAGGGATGCGGGCAGGGATGCGGGCGCGGCCGGGGCGCGGCGCTGCGGGGCGCCCGTGAGCGGCGGCGGCCGCGCTGCCATGGGGCGGCCGCCGCGGGGGCGGCATCCGACGGGCGGGGCGGCACCGCTCCCGCAGCAGCCACCGGCGCTTCCTTCTGGCAGCAGGGAGAGGGAGCACAGGTAGGACCCTGCGCCCCACCCCTTCTCCCCGCGCGAGGGCCGCTGCGGTGCCGGTGGCGGGAGGGAGCCTCGCCGCAGACCGGAGCTCCGCAGCCGCCCGCGGGGCTCCGCATCCCGGCCTCGCCGCTCCGGGAGCGGTCGCCGTGCGGGGCCGTGCGGGGGTGTCCCTGCCGCTTTGTGCTGCCCGGTCTGTGCTACATGTGCCCTTTGGCTCGGCAACGCCAGCGGCGAGCAGCCCAGGGGCAGGAGGCTGCGCCGGGAGGACGGCCAGAAACCCCCCCCGTAAGTAGTTCCCTGCCGCTGTTGGGCTGCCTTTGTTCGGTGGAAGGTGTAAGGGGGCGTGCGGGTGATTTTCAGAAGGTGTCACTTCACTGCTGCCGCGGAATTCAATGGCTGGGCTGGTTCTCTCCGATTCCTTCTGCTTCCCCTTTGTTAGCGTTTTCCCGGGGAGTCCTGTATTGTTTCGGCTTCGCTGAAAAAAAAGCAGGAGCTGTCAAAGAGATGACTTTGTTCCCTGCGATGCTTCTCCAGAGCAGCGTCGCTTTGTTCGAGCTCCCGTAAGGCATTTGTCACACAAGTGCCGCCGCGCTACCGTAAGGAGCCGGCTGCGCTCGGCGCCGGGCGGGCAGCGCGGCCGCGTCCCTCTGCCTTACCCTTCCCCACCAGCTGGAGCAGGTAAGCCAGAGGTAATACCATTTCACGTGGGAAACCGTTGTCTTGCGCCATCTCCTCACTTAGAAAGCGGCTCTTTCAGCGACAGAAATGGTTGTAACGAGCATCCTTTCTATGTCATGGAGTGATTTTTAATGAATGACGGTTTGGGGATTTTTAATTAGTGGTGCTGGTATTGCCACTAGTCAGTTACAAATCGGTTCTCCGTAGCTGTAGTTTGTAAAACGTTATCATGCCTCTGTCATTTTAAGTGTAAAAATGCCCAGTTAAAAGCACAGTTCAAGGGGTAAATAGAGACCTGGAAACCACAACTGTGCATCCTGAAAATTTAATATGCCTGACAATAATGGCACTGAAAATGATCTGCTGTTGGGGGGATGGGACCACGGAGAAAGGGAAGAGTAATTTGCAACCACAGGCCTAATAATAGATATTCTGTCGATAATAGATACATAGATAATACAGTTTGTTACACTCCCAAACAGATTTTCTGTACATACCTTAAACGGTATTGTGTGAAAAGAGCTCTCTTCTTAGACTCCGGGTTATTTAAGCTAGCTGATAGCAGTAACATGTTTTAACAGATTAAAGATGATAAATTAGAGCCAGAACTGAATTTTATTTGGTATTTAGTAATGCATGCTCAAGAAATTCCCATCACTGAAATAAATCTAATTGCACCTTGCATAGACAATTAAGTCTTGTAACTATACCAAAACATTAATCAATGGGTGTAAATGTTATCATGAGTTTCTTTAACAAAGCCATTGATACTGCAGTAGTTAGCAGTTCTGCGTATTCCTTACTTTGGGTGGTTTGAATCCAGGTCAAGAATTCATCAAATACACAAATTCAACTCTTCCTTGGCTGCTATCAGTTTATCAGATTAGAAGTTGTGTTTGAAGATTTCATTCCAACAATTAGCTTGAATTGAACACTTTGAAGCATTTCAAAATTTTATATGAAAGCGATTTGTATATTTATTTGTATTCCAGTTGGATAATTACAAGAATTACCTTGGAAATATTTATTGGTAAACATGGCACATAGCAAAGAGGTTGCTGCTGGTTGGTGTTGGGTCTATTTTTCTCCAATAGGAAAATTTATCTTAGCATATCCTGTTCTAAAATTAAGGGCTGTTTTCAAATATCCACTTGGGCAACCCTGCATTTTAGAGAGAATTGCTTCACACTTAGGAGCAAATATTATTTTTTTCCTATATACTGTATAACAGAATTTTTAGAAGTGCACTGGTAGCAAACACGGTCTGAAGTATGAATGACTTGCTCGGTCGTGCTAAAACATTGACTTTTTCTTTCTTTTTTTTTTTTCCCCCCCAAAGTTTGCTCCTTATAGGTCTTACTTTGGTCTGGTTTTTGTGAGGTTGCACAGGTAGCAAGCATTTGTGAACTGGAAAGGCACTGGGTAAAATGTTTTTGGTTTTTTTTAACATACAGCTCCTTAAAACCCTAATGAAATTTATTAACTATTAAAAAATATTTTTTGGCAATAATATTTCACTTTAAATACAGATACTAAAAAGCAGCCATTTTGCTTTCACACTTCTGAGCACAGCAATAAAAATAAGCAGTTTCTTCTGCTTTGGCTCTTAGTCACCCTGAATAGTGTTTTGCCAGGTATCTCAATCACTGAAAATGGATTTGTCTGGGAGTAATGTAGTTTAGAGTTATTTCAATATTTCTACTACAGATGTGTCATATAAGCTCTTTTAAAATAAAAAACACATGGCATAATAAGTGTTGAATGAAATGTGATGATGAATTTATGAATATGAATATATTTGGTTGTTCTTTTAGAATGAAATCTAACATAAACAGAATTTTTAAATAGACAGTGTAAGCTTGAATGACTATGTTTTGACTTTTTGTCCTCACAAGCCTTTTTTTTAATATTCTGAATTATTCATATTTTAAAATTGCTGACTCTGATAGTTTAGAGGGATTTTTTTCCCTCCCACAAAATCAATGCAATCTTTATTCCATAAAGGCCCAAATAAGAGTACCATGGCAAAAATGGATAAGCCTACTATTGGCATGTTAGAAAAGTACAGTCAATTTATTTGGAATCAAAAGACTCAGGGCAATGTTGTTGCATAATAGCTGCCATCAGCATGATGTAAATGTTGAGATGCTCTAAATGTTGAGATGCTCTAAACACCTGCACGTTGTCATTGAGCCAATGTATTTGAACAAGATGTAATAAAGTTGTATAAAGTGCACTTTAAAATAGAATTAATTGGTGTTGAGTAGTATGATAGAAGGCAACCTAAAGTTGTGGGGTTAATTTTAATCACATTAGTGCTTCCACTGGAGGGGCCAAATTTTATTTTTTATCTGTTATTTAAATCAGTTAGTGATGGATAAAAAGTGTGCTTGTTTCCATGGAGACTCCGTGAGTTCTGCCTTTAGGAAACAATCATTTGCTGTGTAGATCTTACAGTTATTGTTTCCCATCATTTCCTGAAGGGATTTTCACTCCTTTTGATTCTCTGCACTGCATATTACGCAACTTCTCTCTTTAAGAGCTGAAATATATTTTGTCAGAGGCATGCAGCATTTATCCTTGCTTCACATTCAGCATTTTCACTTATACTGGTGAAGCCTTACAAAGAAATAAAATTGACTTGTAACAAATAATTTTTAATTAATGCTGTTCAAGACCAGTGCATCACATGGGCCAAATCACAGTGATTTGGTAATTAAGTTTGGTGGGAAGAAAAATGTAGAGATCTTGCTGCATGTCATCCTGGGTAAGTGGCTTATAGTGCTGTTTTGCCACACATTGAGTGAAGCTGATTCACATGCCACTACAAATGTGTAAAGTACATTAATACATTTTTAAATACAGTTCAGTTTCTTCTTTGTATATGTATGCTGTGTACCAAATCACAGGAGTAAAAGTTTCATGCCTCTAACAAGGCCATTTAAGAAAATACTCTCATATGCAGATGATTTTAGTTCAATTAATTCACATTCCAACAGTGTTTTGAAATGCCTTTTCGTTTTAATGATAACACATGTGAAAGGTTTATTTTCTTCTCCATTATTGCATTAAGAAAAACACTAGGAAAATGACCCAAATAAGTAAAAACTTTCCTCACTTTAGTGTTTGGGAGTGCAAACTACTGTCCATTTTGCTGGCATGCTTGACCATCTCTTTCATTACTCAGCATGTTTTGAAAGTCAGCTGTCAGACTTGGGCAGCTTCATAAAGCAGCTCGGTCTGTGATTTGTGGTGAGGCTTCTGTAGGAGGATGCTGCACGTTAAAGATTATGTTTACTGTTAAGTTGAAATGTGGAGGGAGTGTGATGAAAAGAGTTGAAGTGAAATGAACCATACAAAATTCTGACTTTTATGTTGCTCTTCAAAGAAAGTTGATTTTCTTCAAAGTAACATGCTGTCTTTCTCTGTGGCTTTTAAGAAAGCCGCTTTTGAAACTCTTCAGCACAGAAAAAAAAAAAAGAAAAAGGTACAATTGCAGTGATCTGTGGAACAGTTTGGGCTAGATGGGAAAAATAATGATAGAAAGCCCTGCAAATCTGTTTATCTTTGGGTATCTGCTGGCACATACTTGAGATAGTTGGGTTGAGCAGATTCATCTGCCAACAAAATCAAACTGCCTTCCATGTTGTAGAACTTCTTTTCTGTTGCTTATAATTTTGGCAAATTTTAGCCATGTGGTCTGTAGTTCATCACATGTATTTATGACTCATGTTAAATTTTATTTTAAGTAATTAATTAGTTGAGAATTAGACTAGTTGTTTTGCCTTGTTAAAAAATCCCAAGATAGTTCAGAAACATGGTACTGTTCTGTTTTTTCAGCTAGGCCCCAGATCCTGCTAAGGCAGTGTCCTTTGTCTGATCTTCATTTTAACTGTCTTCATGAAAATCTGCCCAAATTTTCTGTCTTAAGTCTACAAAATATTGTTGTTTTCATACACTCACGTGTGAAAACTTTAGCAAATAAGATGAGAGATTACATGTTTATTCAACACCCAGTGCTACAGAGTATTTTTAACAGTGACCTCAGTGGTACTTGCTACATCTGCAATAGCAATTGGAGCAGGACTGTGAGTATGCTGGAAACAGAATTAGAATTAAGGTTTTCAACAAGACAAAGGTGTTGTAGATATCAACTGTATAAGGAAGGGATGGGGCGGTAATTCTTTCATGGTAGATTACTCAAGTTGCTGCTGCAGTAAAAACAAATATTTTATGTTGATACATAAGATAGGACAACAGCATGAAAGACATGAGAAGTCCTCCTCAACTGTGACACCATGTACGGGTAGGCTGCACACTTCAACAAAAATGTGTACGAACTGGAGAGTATCTAGAGGAGAGGAATGAAAATAATTAAAAGATTTAGAATATATGGCTTATGAATGAATGTTGAAATGTCTGGAGTTGTTTCAGCTCAAAGAATGAAGAGTGTCATGGTGAACAAGACATGATACCTTTCTAATGTCACAAAGCTCTTGTGAAGCAACGTTCTTCATGCCTGTGCCCAACCAGATGACATGTTGTGGGTTCAGCACTAATAAGGTTGAAGCAATGGAATAGATTACTGAATTTGGATTTTCATGATTTTAGCATCACTAAATGTTGTTTGAATATTAATCAGGAACGGCATAAATATAGTTGAATTCTTTCTGGAGCAGTGTGGTGGAATGGATTACTCTTCGAGGTCTCTTCTAGTCTCCTGAATCTTCAACATCTATGCACTTGGTGCTGATCAGATTGTACCTTGTTCCGTTATCAGTGCTGTGTGTGGCAGCCTGTATGTGATGTCTCCAAAGTGAGCAGGGCATGTGAGCAGAGCAGTTCAGAGCTTTCACTGTGATCTCTTGATTTGGATCAACTCTGACATCCACTCCTCTCTCCTTTCATAGCGATTCCTCTGCTGGTGCTTGGGCAGAAAGTGTGAGGGAGGAAAGCACCATGGGATCCTTGGAAGAGCCCGAGATCCAGCTGACATAGGGAAGAGCAGGTTTGGAGAGCATGGGTACATGCTCTGGGCTAGTAGGATAGCACTTGAACATGGGACATGGTGAATGTGAAGGGTAGCTAAGACTTTGGGACAGGTGACTGGGACTTATGAAGAGTAGGATACAGAGTGAGCTGGTAGCTGGGAAAGTTGGGTTGCTGGCAGAGATATACCAGTATACCAGAAGCCTTGACTGCTTCAAACTGGGATTGACGAAGTAAGAAGTCAACAAAGAGCCGAGGGAGGTGAAATCAATGACTGGGAAAGTTATGTTGGAGACTGGGACAGAAGTAACTAAAAGCTGGAAGAAAATGACGCAGTCTTTCCTCTCAAGATTATACTGTCTTCTAAATCTTAGCTGAGAGCCCACGATTTGATCTTGGCATTCATGCTTTAGGAGACCCATCATAAATGATTTCTTGGTCTTTTCAAGTGGGGAATGACCACCCGTTACTCCAATCAGGTAACAGAGATCCATCCTGGGGATGTGGAGACTATTCTGTACCGTACTGGTCTTAGGTGGGTGAGCAAAATAAAAGACGTAAAAGAAGCATTTTTCAATTTATTTTGTTTTTTGGGGGTTCTTTGTTTGTTGTTGTTTTGGAGATTGACAAGTTTGCAAGTGAAAGAAAGGAAGTGCCAGGACTTCACAGAGCTGTCAGAGTTGTAAGTTGATAAAAAAAATAAAAGTAAGCTGACTTTTTTGTCCTTTCCAGATCCTGTTCCAAGCTTGGTAGGTATTTTGCAGTAGTCTGTGCTGGCCCATCTGGGGGCTATGATGATGAACAGTGCCGTACTGCTCTCAGCCTTGAAGCTTTGGCAGTCATTGCTTCATCTGCTGCTCATGTTTGGAGGAAGGACAGACACCCTCAGCTCATATATGTGGGTTTTGATGTTCTTCCCAGCCACCCTGTTCCAACATCCCTTGTTGACAGCGCAAGGGTGGGTTGTACTAAGGAGCCCTGCTGTGTTTTTTCTGGCAAGTAGATTAATCTTTCAGGCACCCACACAGCCTGCTGAACACTGTCACGAGTTACTGGGATCTGGTAGCCTGATACCAACACCTGATATCTGACAAACTGTGTGCTTCGGGTTACTGTGTTTCCTCAGACAGGAGGCCAGGAAAACACCAATGTAGGTAAGCTTTGGAGCACACAATGGTTACTTCAGATGTGAAGTGAAGGCTGCATTTGGCCCAAGGTTACAACTCCTCATGCATCTGCCTGCTGGAACACCCTTTCCAGCAGTTAAAGGATACATTCCCAATGCCCAAAGTTCCCCATTCCTGGCACTCTTCAGGAGCCTTTCCAGACAGAGGCTGCATCAGTAAGAGGCAGATGGGCTGGCTGTAAGCCAGAAGGGTCACTGAAGTAATTCTTTCTCAGCCCAGGTGTTTTTGTGGGACTGTTCTACATTGTCAGAGTGAAAGAGAAGCTGAAGTCCCATTTGTGACTCTGACAAGATGCCGAATGCTTCTGTTTGCCAGACAGAACTGTGACAGTGGCATTAGCTGCTAGACTGCATTTTCCTCATTCTATTTGCAGTGTGCTTATTTAGAAATTGTGGCTTGTCTGGTTTGAGAAATCACCTTTGTAATGCCCTGGCCCACTCGGCAGGTTTAGTGGAAGGTAGTTTGATTCACTCTGGGCAATACATGGCAGAAAGAACAAAATTCTCAGGGAGTTTGACAACAAATTTTTACTTGCAAATTTTAGAACTTTCAGGTAGAATAAAGTACTTGGCAAAATTTAAAACAACATCCAGACAAAGTAAGGCACTTCACACACTTAGCAAACTTTAACTTGGTGAACTATAACTTATCCAGACACAAGGTACTTACTAAGGTATTGACTGGAATTTTTTAGTCTGATTTACAATATATTTTGAGAAGAGAGAGAGAGAGAAGTATATCACCACCCTAGGATCCAATGGAGTGTGCCAACTCAGCACATCTGTTGCTGTCCTTTTTCCTGCTCTGGTCTGCTGGACCCTTCCCCGGGACTGTGCTTTAGTGTTTCCTGGGCCAGGGTGGCACCATTTTACGGCTCACCACAGGCCATGAGGTCAGGCTGCCATTTTTGGCCAGACCAGAGGCTGACTAGGGCTCAGTGGGGTCGGGGTGTGGAGCAGCGCATCGTTCCACGTACACAGAACTCACCCTGTCCCCTCAACACTTCCCACCTGGCTGTTTTGAGCCAGTCAGTCGTTCCTCTGGTCTCCTACTACCTTTGCTACTGGAGTCAAAAGTTTGTTTTTTTTTTTTTTTGAAGGGCTTGTTTACATATCTGGACTTCTGTAAAGCCTTTGACATGATCCCTCAACATTTAGACTGGGAAGAGATGGGTTTGATGGAGGGAGTGCTAGATGAATAAGGAATGTGTTGGACCATTGCATCCAGAGTCCTGATGGATATTGGTGACCAGTGGTGACCCTCAGTGGTCCATATTGGAACCCCTGCTATTTATTATGTTCTTTAATGATAGGATAGACAATAGGATTGAATGCAGTCTCAGCAAATTTGCAGACAACACCAAGCTGAGTGGTGCCATTGGCACACCTGAAGGATGGGATGCCATCCAGGGGGACCTGGACATGCTCGAGACGAGGGCCCATGGGAATCTCGAGCAGAAACATCCTCCTTGCCTCCAGTGTGCTCTGTAGTATTAACCCTTCCCTTCAAGGTGTTTGGCCCCATGTGCAGTCTGTCTCACTGACCACTTTTGAACTTTGGGAACCTTTGACTCTCTGAGATTTATACTCTTTTGTATTGCTACCCATCTGGGGCGTGGGCACAGCTGACCACAGGTGTCTGATCCCGTTTCTCCCAGGGACCAGACTCACTCAGTTTTGCCCAGGCACACAACTAAACTGCATGTCAAATTTGTTGTGTGCATTTGTTTACGCAAAGCTTTATTTTGAAGAGCAGTACTCTGTAATGTGCGACAGAGTCCCGGGTGTCCAGCAGTAAATCCACAAAAGCCCAAGCAATGACTCTCTGTTATGTATACGCAATCAGTTCTTTACAGATGGTACTATGGACCCTGCTGCTGATTATGATTATCGTGTAGCATTTACAAATTTTCATTCATTACTTTTACCACATGTAAGCTACTAATGCAAGTTCCCCACATTAGTATCACTGTTGTCTTTTCATGTTACGTAGCTTTTAGAAGGTGTTGTCCTTAAGTTTGACCCTGCTTTAGTTGGAGAGCTATAATAATTAGCATAATTTAATATTTGTTTTCTATATAAAGAAAGATATGTTCCATAAATTCTAAGTATTTTTATACTGTAGAGCTGTGACTAGATCTGCATGGCTAGAGCCTACATGTGGCACACTGGTGATACAATACTGACTGCACCAGAAAGGTTTGTGAGGAAATGAATCATTTGGTCTGCAGAGCAAAGCATGACTGCTGTGTCGTAAATCAAGCCTTTGTTTCTAAACAAGAAGAAAAAATGTTGCCTAGCTGCCCATTAAGTCAGCTTCAGTTTTTCAGTTCTCTAACCTGTTAATTCTTATCTCATGAATAGTAATAATAATATAAGTAATGTTTTGAGTGCAATATTGTGTGTTTGTATGCCATTGGATACATTTGTGCAGTATTTTGCTTTTTCTGGGTAGAGCATGCCAAGAAGATGTCTTATGGCTGCCTATAATTCACTTCACTCTTCCTCTAATGCATTTGCTTTATTTGGGTCACAGAATCATAGAATTATTAAAGTTGGAAAAGACCTTGAGTCCAGCCTCTGACTGAACACTAGTTGACTGGCTTGTCAACTAGATCGTACCCACTGAGTGTCACATCCAGTCGTTTCTTGAACACTTCCAGGGGTAGTGACTCTACTACCTCCCTGGGCAGCCCATTCTAATGCTTGACAACTCTTTGAGAGAAAAACTTCTTCCTGACGTCCAACCTGGTGTGGCTTGAGGCTGTGTCCTCTTGTCCTGTTGAAAGGCTTCAAACGTCAGAATGAGTTAGCCAAATTATGAGTATTCTTATTTCTGAAAGGCAGTTGATGTTCTAAATACCTAAACTAGACATTTAGGATTTTTCTTAAAATGAAATGTTAAAATAAGAATTTTTAAAAAGTTTCGGTAACTCTAAATGAATTTGAAGGAAATTGAACTGGATTGCTAAAGAAAAAAAATATTTCTCAAAGCAACCCTGAAATCTTAACCTTGATTTCTAGTAGGGAAAGAAGAAAATCAAACCGAAAACTATTGACAAGGCTTTTTTTAATATTCATTTCACCTTCGCAGTGCAGTATGGTTCGGGATAAAATACTGAGTTCATAATTTAAAGCTTTAGAATATTGTAAATTCAGCATTTTCAGACTATGAAGTTGCTTCATTCACAAGGAAACAGAAGAACAGTGGGGATAATAGGAGAAACACCTCAGCAAATGCTTTTGCTTGGTTTTATATTTTGTCACTTTGTGAATCAATTTGATTCCCTTCAATTCTACCTTCGAAATGAACAAGTAACTCCCACTCCCCAAAGAATCCTGCATTTTTTTTTCCTTCAAAAATGATACAAGTGTGGAAAGAATTCTAACATTAACAGTATTTTTGTAAATGTAGATTCTACATCTGTGGTTCTAATTATTAGGAGATATGAATTATAGAATAAAGTATTTATTAAAATATTATAACACAGTAAAGGTGTGTGTATATAAATTCACAAGTATGTTGTTGTTAAATATAATGTAATACATAATAGAACTAATTATTATCCCAAATAACAAATTAGGGAAATCACTTCATGCATCATAATTTCATAGACCAGCACTAGACTGCCTAATCTCAGTTCTGCAGTCCTTGTGTAAATACCAGCCTTATAGCAGCTGCACAAAGAGCAAGATCACTGCACTGCCATCCTAAAGTGCCAGTGCTGGGAGAAGTGATTTCAGCAGGGAGAAATACATGCCAGCATGGGAGCAGAGGCAGTGCATGCAAGGTTTCACTACATGCTCATTGGAGTGGTGCCAGGTTTGCTTGAGGAAAGAGGCAAAAGCAGTGTGTGTTTCTATTACACACTTCAAAAGTGAGGTGTGTGAGGAGGTGGTGGAGTCAGCTTGGCCCCTGGGGAACATGAGTTACTCTTCTATGTACATGTTTATTGCTGTGTCTTGAAGAGCATCAGTGGTCTCACATCTGAGAGACTTGATGCAGTGGGGAAGGTAGGTGGTGTCAAAATTTAAAGAAATAGACAGCTGTACCATCACAAGTAAACCTACAAATGGTGGCACGACAAGGCTGCTTGGGGGTGGTGCTGGGAAGGGCTCTAGCAGTATTTAATCATTCAGACTGTTATCTGGTGACCTTCACGTGTGCTGCTTTGTGTGTGTTTGCTTTGGTCTCTGTGCTCCATGGCTGGAGCTCATGCTGAATTCTGCCTCCATTCCCGATGCCTGCAGGGACTGCAGTGCCTGCTTTGCTCTTCTCACAATTAATTGCAATTACTCATTGCTCTCTTGCTGCTTACAAGTTTGAGTTCTCTCCTGTGATTTTAAGCTCAGAAGTTGGCGCTAACCTACCAGTCTGCAAACAAAGAGGACATTTGGATACCTGTTTTATGCCCTTTCCTGAGTGCAACCGTGGTTTTTTTAAAGCCCCATCAGTCTCATTTGTAGGACCTTGCATTGTTGGTCTCAGTCAGCAAAAAAAAGGCAGCTTGGTCTTTGTTTCTAAACTATCTTAGAAAGCTGCAGGAAAAACTCCTTGTTAGAATGAGCATCAAATTTCAATGAGCAACCTATAAAATGTCAGCAAGTAAGCTCTAAACTTGGAATGATTTATAATATTAAAAATAAAACAAAAATACTTAGTGGTGCTGCATGGTAAGTAATAAGCTACATTGATTAGAATCATGTAGTGATTACCATGATATGGGTAAGCAGATAACTGATGTCAGACTTTTCCTAGAGAGCTAAGAAGGTGAAGACATTAATTTCTTTGAGAAACCTCTATCAATATTTTTTTTTAACCTCTTGGTATATGGGGATATGAGGCAGTCTTCTGTTTCAGTAAAAAAAGAGAGGAATTAAAAGCTCAGTGGCTGTTTTCAGGCTTTTTATTGGGTGATTTAAATCAGGAAAATACAGACTGATTATACCATGTGCTGGCACCTTGTAATCTGCTGGAACTGGTAACTGAAGAAAGTGAGTTCTTTTCTTCTTTTACTGTTCAAAGATTGCCTCAAAAACATTCCAGTGATGTTTACCTTTGATATTTCAGTTAAACACTACCAGAGATCCCCTGTGAAGTGGGAAGCAGATACAGATGGCTGCAAACAACTGCAGGTGTCCGGTAGTCAGCTCTTGACTTCTGATGAAGGTTTTTAGGACAGGAATGTAATGTCACCAATATGCTGAAATGCCTCTGTGGTGAATCCATGGGTTTAAGTGACTGCATTTTGTGAGGTTTTGGATTTAGTAGGAGAATGAATATCTTGTGGCAACTTTGAGCTTCAGGAAAGCGTAGTGTTTTATTCTTTGTTACTTTTGCATAAATCTGCTTTCAGAGCTGATACCAGTGTGAAGTTGTATTGGGTTGACCCTGAGTTGATGGACAGTCTTTAAGACCAAGTACGCTTCTCACAATTTACATATTTAAACCGCACAGAAAGGCGGGACTTCCCCTTTTTGTCGGAGCTCGCTTGCTGGGAGGTGGGGGGGCTCCGAGCCTCCTGGCCCCGTCGGGCCGGGCCGGGGCCACTGCCCCTTTCCCCCTTTCCCAACGCTGTGGCACGGACCCTGGGTCACTGAGGGGGGACTGTCCCAGAGCCACAGGCAGCTAAAACCAGCCATGGACTGCCACAGCTAAACCCATCCAGCGCGGCTTCTGGGGACAGGCGGGTCCCTCTCCTCTCCATGCGGAGCCGGCGGAGCCAGCGGGAGCCGGCAGAGCCTCCTGTCTGCAGCCAGCACACTCCGTGCTGAACTGAAGAGGACACCACGCAGCCAGCAGCACAGAGGGAGCGAGGCTTTCCCCACCGTAAAGCCCGAACAAGAACACTCTTCAACACGGCAGCTTCAGAGTCAGAGAGAAAGAGAAGTGAGTCACGTGGGACGGAGCTGAGCATGGCGATGGGAGAAAAGAGGGCGGTGCCGCGATTCTGGCACACAGCTTAAAAAACCTCCTTGCATGCCGTGGTAAGAAACTGTAATACCACAAACTGTTGGTCTCTTTAATCCATTTGAAGAACATGGGGGGATGGAGTATCTTCGTGTGCCTGTGAAGATTGTGAAGAATGCCTATGCCAGGCTATATAGAAGTAGTAAGAGGCTGTTAGAGACTTGTGGCGAAGAAAAGCCTTTGTGTGCAGGCCAAAATAACTTATCCTTAAAAAGATGAATAACCTCATGTGATGGCCCATGTTTTGCAGTGTGAAGGAACTGTGAGATTTTTCATGGGAGAGATGTTCTACACACAGCAGATTGTTTGTTTCCGGGCGGGTCTGCTGTTAGTGGCAGTTTGGGAACCACGTGCAACTGAAGGAAAACCCTTTTTTCCTTAAGCATAAGAGAGAGACTTTTCAAGAACTAGAACACTGACTAACATCCCATGTTCTGTTATCCCTTGTGTGAGCTGGGTAAAAGGAGAGAAGTGCTGGGGGGGGGGGGGGGAGGGGGGATTTGCTTTAATTTTGTTTTGTTATTTTCTCTTTACTTTTAATTCTATTAGTAATAAAACTCTTTCATTGTACTGCAACTGTTTAAGGTTTGTGCCTGCTTTGCTTTTCTCCTAATTCTTATCTCACAGAAGGAAAATAAGTAAGTAATGAATATTTTGAACCAAAACCACTACATTTAATTGGTGTTTCTGCCCGGTTTCAAACTCAACCCGCTACATTAAATGGTGGAGAATGCGGGCAATTAATGAGTGCTGTGAGATGAAGATTAATTAGGAGAAAATAATAAGCAGAGCAAGTATAAAGTTATAAAATTAAGTAGAATAATAGAAGAAATTTGCTTTGTAGTAGTGGTAAAAATTCTAGGGGTGGAGGTTTATGTAATTTGTTTTCTTTTAGCTCTGGTTTTGCTATTTTAAGTAACTTTTGGATATGTAAATTTTAAGAAGTGAGGGGTGGAATGTATTGGGTTGACCCTGAGTTGATGGACAGTCTTTAAGACCAATTACGCTTCTCACAATTTACATATTTAAACCGCACAGAAAGGCGGGACTTCCCCTTTTGTCGGAGCTCGCTTGCTGGGAGGTGGGGGGGCTCCGAGCCTCCCGGCCCCGCTGGGCCGGGCCGGGGCCACTGCCCCTTTCCCCCTTTCCCAACGCTGCGGCACGGACCCTGGGTCGCTGCGGGGGGACTGTCCCAGAGCCACAGGCAGCTAAAACCAGCCATGGACTGCCACAGCTAAACCCATCCAGCGCGGCTTCTGGGGACAGGCGGGTCCCTCTCCTCTCCATGCGGAGCCGGCGGAGCCAGCGGGAGCCGGCAGAGCCTCCTGTCTGCAGCCAGCACACTTCGTGCTGAACTGAAGAGGACACCACGCAGCCAGCAGCACAAAGGGAGCGAGGCTTTCCCCACCGTAAAGCCCGAACAAGAACACTTCAACATGGCGGCTTCAGAGTCAGAGAGAAAGAGAAGTGAGTCACGTGGGACGGAGCTGAGCATGGCGACGGGAGAAAAGAGGGCGGTGCCGCGATTCTGGCGCGCAGCTTAAAAAACCTCCTTGCATGCCGTGGTAAGAAACTGTAATACCACAAACTGTTTGTCTCTTTAATCCATTTGAAGAACATGGGGGGATGGAGTATCTTCGTGTGCCTGTGAAGATTGTGAAGAATGCCTATGCCAGGCTATACAGAAGTAGTAAGAGGCTGTTAGAGACTTGTGGCGAAGAAAAGCCTTTGTGTGCAGGCCAAAATAACTTATCCTTAAAAAGATGAATAACCCCATGTGATGGCCCATGTTTTGCAGTGTGAAGGAACTGTGAGATTTTTCATGGGAGAGATGTTCTACACACAGCAGATTGTTTGTTTCCGGGCGGGTCTGCTGTTAGTGGCAGTTTGGGAACCACGTGCAACTGAAGGAAAACCCTTTTTTCCTTAAGCATAAGAGAGAGACTTTTCAAGAACTGGAACACTGACTAACATCCCATGTTCTGTTATCCCTTGTGTGAGCTGCGTAAAAGGAGAGAAGTGCTGGGGGGGGGGGGGGGGGGGGATTTGCTTTAATTTTGTTTTGTTATTTTCTCTTTACTTTTAATTCTATTAGTAATAAAACTCTTTCATTGTACTGCAACTGTTTAAGGTTTGTGCCTGCTTTGCTTTTCTCCTAATTCTTATCTCACAGAAGGAAAATAAGTAAGTAATGAATATTTTGAACCAAAACCACTACATTTAATTGGTGTTTCTGCCCGGTTTCAAACTCAACCCGCTACAGAAGTACAAGAGCTTCCATGCGCGGATCCTAGACATGGGTGACATGGCAGCAACTTTGTCCTTTCATTTTACTCCATCTCAAGAGCCTCATGAACGGGTTAGAGAGGCATTTTGTGCTTGGACAGAGGTCTGGCTCCTAGGTATTTTATGCTGGGCTTTCCTAACCTTTGCCAGGATCTGGAAGGTTGCTTGATCAGTGATATTGAAATAATGTCAGAAGTAAATAAATTAACTTGCAACTGCTTAGTAGGTTTGAAAAACAGGGAGGGCAACCTCACTTGCACAAGGTTATGTACGAGAAAGAGGCTACAAATTTTGCATGGTCTGTCTGGTCCTTCATCCTTCCAATGGATAAAGAAGTAGGCCAGCTTATTGTTCAGTTGATAGCCGTGTAATTTGATGTGTGTGGTCAGACTGGGGAGAAAGCAGCGTGAAAACACAGAGGCTGGGCTTTAAAACAGCAGTTTGCCACTTCAGGTAATTCTCGAGGTAATCTCCTGGTCTGTGCTGCTGAATCTGGATGCCCCTGATAAATGGTATATTTATTTTACATGTGGGCAAAACGCATAAGTGAACAATAAATAACACGACAGCTTTCTCACTTAAATGGCAACAACTCTGATTTAAACATAAAGTACAGGACACCTTTCTGTCCTTGCATAGACCCCCCAGTCCTGGCACAGACACCTGCTGGCCCTGTGCCCTGGTACCCAGCTGAAAAAAAGGCAGTAAAGCACTGCCAAGAATGAGGGAATGCCTCTGCTGGGATGGCTCCACTGGTCAGCAGCTTTTATCCTCCCTGCAAAATGCTCTGTTAAGTTTATAAAAGATTAAAAGGAGAAGCAGCACTGTGCTGCACATTGATTTGCTTTCTTGTCAGCCAAATACGTTGTCTCCACCTGACCGACCACGGTACTTTTGCTCTTTTTCTTGTAACTTGTGCCTAATTTATTCTTTTCCCTTTTTCTGATGAGGGAATGCCTAAGATCTTGCCAATGTGCCATATATACTGCCTCGTTCTTTAAGTTTTCATACAATTTAGTCTCATTTGACATGGACTTCTCTCAAAAAATAATTGGTATTCTTGTTTTTCTTTTATCTCCTCCAAGCTGCACAAATATTTTTCATCTCCCCTGGGATTCCAGTGTCATAACATTCAACTTTTTTTTTTTTAAATTTAGGAAGAGACAAGTAACAATCCCTCATTTGCCTTGCAAAATGCTCATTATTTTCTAAATGTTTAAAGGACTAATGTTCATCAACAGTCATTAATTCTGCAATACAAACTAATTTATTAGTATCTTCTATTTTCAATGTGTACATCTGTTCTATGCCTGGGGAGATGGGTTGGTCTAAACCCAAATTTTTTTCTAATGGAGGAAACCTTGGGACTGACAGTGAAACTCAGGTTCTTCCAGTGGTTTGGAGTGTAAATAAACACTGTGCCTCACAGCAGACTTCACAGTAAATAGCAAGGCCAATAGAAATACACATCTGCTTACAAAGGGGATATTTTCTGTTCGTTTTGTGTGCAACACATCTAGAGGAGGAATGCAAAACTGGTTCACGGTATGAAATGAAATGTTTTCACTATGTAAGTTATTTGTTCTTTTGCTTCACGTGAAAACACTTTGAAAGAGGGTGTAATAAAGTAGTGCCTAAGGCAAACCTAACTCATTGATTTCTCTCTACTGTCTCTGTTTTTGCTCAATTATCGCTTAATGTATTAATACCATACTTAATACACTGGCTTTTTAATATTCTAGCAAATTATAGGTTAATATATGCTACAATGATTTGACATTTCTAACTCTAGCACATTGTGATCACAGAATCATAGAATGGTTTGAGTTGAAAGGGACCTTAGGGATCATCCAGTTCCAACTGCCCTGCCATGGGCAGGGACACCTTCCACTCGTAGTCCTGTCCAACCTGGCCTTGATTATGATATGAGACATTATTTTACCAGATAACAGATTAGTAGGGAAGAATATTTTGCTTTAGGAAAAAGAATTTTTCTCTATAAATTCTAATGTCTGCTAGGGAGACTTTAGAATAGAGAAAATTCTATGTGTAGAATATATGTAGAAAATAATACAGAATATGGAGAATAATATTTTTTCTTTGCAAATACTGATGTATGTTAAAGAACTACTAAATTCACATCTTAATATTTCCCATACTGCTACAGATCTATTCATAAAGCCATTTGCTATGAGTTCTTTACACATTGTTTTCATATCTGGAGGACATAAAGGTCTTTCTTTGGTAACATATGCTATTTAGGACACAGGCCTGGCTTTAGAAGTCTAGGATGATTGTCAAGATAACCTATAATAGACCTGTCCACCAAAGGCACTAGTCAGCATTGCTTTCTGCAAATACTTTCCTGATCACCTACACTATTACTGTGTCTTGTAAAAGACATGGGTGTGTGTATATGTAAATATATATACACATCTGTTTAGGTGCATCTGTCGCTCAAAGCTCTTTTTCTTCTGTTATAGACGAAAATCTTTTCTGACAAGGTTCATAAACTTCATTCAAAATCAAGTAATCTGTACCTAATCATATTTTACCTCCTTTTTCCCAAAGGTAACAGATGGTTTTTTGCTCTGTGCATCTTCTTCCTACATCTGTGTCTGTTTATAATTATGAACAGTTGAATATAGCAATAATGCCAGTTATTGTCATAATAAAAAATAAGAAACAATATAGAAATATTTTCCCCCGCAATATAAACTATGTTTTCATTGCTAGCAAAGGGAATATGATAATTAAAACTTTCAGGTTATTTGCAGTTTCTGGTAATTAAATGTGAACTCTAGCTGGTCTCCAAGTTGGCAGGGAGCAACTGAGGGAGTTGGTGTTGTTCATCTTGGAGTAAAGGAGGGTCAGGGGAGACCTTTTTTCTCTCTACAAGTGCCTGAAAGGAGGGTGGAGCCAGGTGGGGGTTGGCCTCTTCTCCCAGGTGACTAGAGGATGAGTTCAATAGGACGAGAGGAAATGGTTTTGAGCTTCACTAGGGGAGGTTCAGGTTGGACATCAGGAAGACTTTCTTTACAGAAAGGATTCTTAAGCACTGGGACAGACTGCGCACCGGGAGGTGATGGAGTCACCATCCTTGGATGTGTTCAAGAAACAACTGGATATGGCACTCAGTGCCATGGTCTAGTTGACAAGGTGGTGATCAGTCCAAGGTCGGATTTGATGATCTCAGAGGTCTTTTGTTATTTTAATCATTCTGTTATTTTTACAGCTTCAGGCTGTGGGCACTGTGCTAAGGAGGGGACATGCACTTTTGGGTTCCCAGCTGGCTGGCATTGTGGTGTTCCCAGTTATGAGTGACTGATCTCAAAGGCTGTGCAGACATTTTTAGGGCAGCACTCTGCTAATCATCAGAAGTGCTGCATTCGTTGAAAAATGACTGGTGAAGGTATTTAGCCCTGTCATTCACATGGTCCAATTAAAACACTTCTGATTGAAGACCTTTTTTCTACAGAGTAAATACAGCAAACACAATGGGCTGTCCTGATCTATCTGAAAAAGAGAACCTTTCTCTCCTTGTCTGATGCATGGACAGGGAAGCTGAGGCAGTGTGGGGGTTGCTTTGTAGCCAGACTCTTCAACTTCCTGGTCTCAATCTTGTCACATTTGCTGGTCCTCTCTGAGTTATTGGAGCTGGCTTTGATGTTTGTATGCAGGCTCATATTCATTGCAGTATGGCAGCCTTTCCTCTTGTGCGGAAAGTTTAACCCAGGAACAGCCATTTACTTGTAGGAGCATAACTGTGTATGTCCTTTTTATCCCTGACGTCTTCTGGACTCAAAGCAATGGGCATCTCATTGGCAGTGGGATCTGGTCATACTGTGTGCCCAGTTACTGGAAAGCATGCTCCTCTTTTTGCTTACTTTTGTAAGGCAGTACTCTGCTTTCTCTCAGCTGGCAGATCTCCCACTGCCAAAAGCCTGGGTTTAAGGTACTGAAGTAAGGAAGTGTAATTTCGGAGGTTGATGACATTTGGTATTGAGAAAAGTGGTTTCCAGTGCATTAGAAAATACAGAATGGTATAGAACTCTATGATGTACCATATACAGAAGAGCTGGAGTCTCCTGTATGTGTGTGTGCATATAGAGCTGTTTTCTAAACCATACCTTTTTTTTCCTCATTATTTATGTAACCAGGAAGACTATTTCAATTTCTTTTTCATTAGTGGGACAGCAGTGGGCTTCATGAAAAAGCTAAATTCTTATCAAAAAAGGGAAAAGTGAAATGGTTGTCACAGGAAATAGGTCTGCTTTTCAGGCAA
Organism: Corvus hawaiiensis; assembly: GCF_020740725.1. Taxonomy (NCBI): domain Eukaryota; kingdom Metazoa; phylum Chordata; class Aves; order Passeriformes; family Corvidae; genus Corvus; species Corvus hawaiiensis. The sequence continues at coordinate 28,903,920 of NC_063217.1, forward strand.
GTGGTGCATTTTTTTTCTGCACCTACTAATTGCTGAAGAATAATGCTCACCCAGATCTATCTTCTCCTGCTTTAGAAAAAAGCTTTCAGAAAAGTGGATGACAGATTTGATCAGAGAAGATATTTTAAAGCTGATTAAATTGAAAGGTATCATGAATATTTTTTATTTCTGTTTTCTTTTATGATTGAAGTTGTTTTGTAACTGATCTAGGTTGCATAAAATTTTAAGTACGTACACTGTTTATCACATTTTTTCCTTTTCTTGCAGGCAAAGCTTATCTATGTGTACATTCAAGGAAAGAAGTACAAGTGACTTAAATGCCCAGTGGGGGATGGCAAATGACTCATGACATTAAGTCAACAGATGAGGAATACCAGGCAGGTCATGACCAAGCACTGACAAATACAGAACTGGGTCAGAGTCGAATGCCTTTTTTGTAGTTTTGGCTTTTATGCACGTGTAATTTTAGACCAAGCAGTTAAAAATTGTTTTTCTGCTTGATTATCTGTGAAAATATATGCAGCAACCTCTGTACTGCTTTGTCTGGTAACTCAGCAATTTGATTACATTGTTTAATGCCTTTGTGCTTCTCAACTTCTCAAAGTGGTCTGTTGGTGGTGTATAACTGGAGTTAAATTTCTTTTGAAGACATACATAAAAGCAGAGAGGGTCCTGGAGATGTTCTTGCATCTTGGGTTATACGTTTGTAAGTGTCTGTGCATGCACATGTTTAATATGCATGACATATTTGTTCTGGCAGTGTCCAGTCTGCCAGCATGGCCACTGATAGCAGTGAGGCTGGAACTGCATTGGGCCAGACCAGTAAAACAACAGCATTCTCTGGTCAGTATGGGAGATAACAAGGCTTGACTCAGACAAGAATTCTGGGTTTGTAGATGAAGAGGGATCTGCTCCTTGCTAGGACCTACAAGAAGTGATGACTTAGTTATGACAGTCCAAGCCAGATGTTAAATTTACTGTCTAAAACAAAGAAAGAGGTCTCAGTGCTATGCCTGGGAGCACGAAGTCACCTGAATTATGCTGACCTCAAGCTGACTTTGTCTCTATGAAGAGGAAGCAAAAAAAGAAACCAACTTCCTAGAAACTGTTTTCTTGTCTTGCTGAAGGATTCATGAGTCGACTAAGCAAATCTAGATTAGGAAGAAAACTTGGAGCATCAGCTTTAAGCCTTAAACTCAGAAGAGCACCAGAATTTTTGAAAATTAATCCCTAGCTCTCTTAGTAATTTCTGTGCAGAAAAAGGCATCCCTTCTTCCTATCTTCATAATAAGCCTGGTATATTTTCCTGCCAGTACAGTATTCTGGCATATGTTAAGGGTCAGTGAGTCTTTTCATTGGATTCTTATTGGTAATAGCAGTGATTTCTTTATTTTTCACTCAAAAATTTCCTGGTATTGAGAGATTCTTTCAAACATCTGTGCTTTAACTTGATTTCTAAAGACCTCTTTCTGCTCTGAAAAGGTTTGGAATGGGCTTCAGTGGATTAGTGATGCCGCCTAGTATTGAGTATGTTTTACAGGTACTATATATCCAGAGTTGCTGAACTACTGAACCACCCTGTTTTACTTTTTAATGCCCGAGGCAACCATCTAATGTATGTAATGAATAAGACAAAGGTATGAAAAGAAAATGGTGCAAGATAACAAATGAGTCACAGGAACTGCCCACTGCAAATGAAGAGCTTTCAAAACTGTGGGGAGAACCAGCAGACACTGTAGCTTGCATCATAAGCCATTACAGGTTTTATATGACATTTTTTTTGCTTTCGTGATTTGCTATGCACATTACAGATTAAATGTGACCCACTACAGAATTTGGAGTGCATCAAGCCTCTCAAAGGAAGGCTTGCTGTCAAGCAGCCCCAGTTTGCCCTGCGTGGTTTCCATGCACAGCAATCATTTCAAGTTGGCTCTTCGCAAATGGAGTTAACAAAATGTAATGTCAGAAAACAGTTTTGTTATTGAAAGCAGCTATTGTGCTGTGCTAGAAAACAGACTAAATCAAGCCATTCTGGGGCACGAGACTGTGCTGTATGACAAGCTAGAATCTAAATAAATGCATTCTGTTGCCCCAAGGACAAAGTCACAATGCTGCTTGTATGGACTGCAGGCTTGGGTAGGATATCAGTACAGGCATCAAACACGTGCCAGATAAAAATGATTTTTTTGTTCTTGGTGGGCAATTAGGTTGTTCAAACCTTGTGTTTGCCTGGGATTTCTAAAAGGTTATCAGCCTTACTCAACAATCTACCAACATTGTCAGTTTTCTATCCAGATAAATGAGAGATGATTTTTGACAGTTTTTTCTAAAATGCTGCATTTCAAGTGCAGATTAATAGGCTGCTTTTCCACAAAAGAACTTTTGAAAAAGAAAGCATGCTCTCTGTTTTGCAGTGAACATGGTGTCTCAGAATTCAGTAGAAAATGCATGCTTATGTGACAGAGAACGGGGAATGTCCTCGTGCCCTATTTGCATAATTGTCACCTTGTATGAAACAGAAGTCATTTATCATGAATCAGATCTATGTTTCTGGGCTTTTTGCAGGCTTGATTTCAGCATGGTAAATGTTTATGAAGACAACTTTGTTTCTTTCAGGGAAAATCCTTTCAATAAGTCTTTCTGTTTTTTTAAAGGAGTAGGATAGAAATCTTCAGCAGGTTCAAAGGAACAAAGATTTGGTTAGGTTATTCTGTGCATTTCAGATTTTCTAGTGCGTTTTAAACTCAGAAAGCAGAAGATACAAACCCAGTATGTGGATACACTTTTGGCTAAATCAGGATCCTGTTCACTGATAGTTGTTTATAACATAAGGTCTAAACTTTAATTTTAAAGATGAGGTTTTTCTTTTCTGCATACTATGATGTAAAATCTAATTCTATAATTTACATTATACATGTCAAAATGTTTGTAGTAACAGCTAAAGAGAAGTGATGTGTGGAAGTAAAGAAGGCAATGTAGTGTTACTGAAGAAGATGAAAGAGAGAAAGACTTTGTGTGTGAATTTTTAATATCATATACTGTTCAGCTCAGTTCCTATATGTGAGTCTTTTTGAAAATGTCACCTTAACATGACACTGCTTTCTTTTAAATATGTACTTTAATCCTGTCTCAGTTGCCATTAGTCAGCCCTTATGAAGTTTTTAGTTCTTTATACACCGAAACTCTTTCAGTGATTATTTTAGCCATGAGTCTCCTGCAGCACTCTCAAGAGTGGAATCTTGCAGATGCAGCTGCAAGGGCTAGGCAGGAAAAAAGAACCTTTTTCTCTGGTGTTTGACCATGGGAAACAGGGAGGTTCATCTCCGGCTTTGACTGGGGAAGGGAGGCTGGAGCAGCAAAATTTGGAGCTACCCTCCTAAACTGCTGAAACTTTTAAAAAGCAGTGTGTGCATGGCAGTGATGGCCAAGCCCAGCTGGTGTGCTCCATGTCTGCCTACGCAGATTTACAGCTGATGGCCTTGTAGGGTTGCAGGGCATTTTCAGTTAGTGTAACAAGGATGTTCCCTCTCCTTTTCGCCAAGATGATGAACCTCCTTCTGTTGTCTGGGTGGGGAACTTCGTTGGGCTGCCACCTCTGTGCTCTCTGACCTGCACCAGCCTGTTGTCAAGGTCTGGATGGTGCCAGAAGTTGGAAAGGTTGCTTCTGCTGCCAGGAGCATAGACAGCACAGATGTGAGCAGGAGGAATGCTTTCTGTGTTTGAGCTAGAGCTGGCATAGCTTTGTAATAGAGTAAGGTCCTACTTTGCACAGAGTGCAGGGTACTCCTAATGAGAGGATATCTAAGGTTTATTTTCTTTGTAGATTGGGAAAATCTGATATTTTTGTCATTGCTGTCTAGTCTGGACATCGTGATTGAAAACACTGCGTCAAGGCTCCAGTTGTCTATCTACACTAGTGCTACAACTGATGCTTCTCTTTCAGGGCATGGTGGGGGTCAGCAGCTGTGGATGCCTTTAGGGGGAAAACTAGTTCATAAAAGAATATATAGATCAGATTTATTTGAATTTGTCTTCTAAAAGTGTACATTTTGTGGATTCTTATACCAGTCTGCTAATGCATTTCCCCATTTATGTTAAGAATTGCTTAGTGCTTGTTGTTTTAGGCAACATGTGTAAACAAGAAGTGTTCAGAGCACTGAAGCCGCTAATGTAACAAAAAGAGGTTATAGAACAAGTAAATCTGGATAAAGAAAAAAAAATCAATGGGTGTGTTTGGGGGGGTCCCTTTAGCTGCAAATATATTCTGTCTTGTATAATAGAGTTCTCTTCACATGAAGCACTATTCACATTATGAATAGCCTTTTCAAGCAAATATGGCTCTCTGGCATAAGCAGTGAGAATTGCTATGGCTGTCAGAAACTGTTCTTTTATTCTCAGAACAATTTTTCCATCTAACACTAGAGGCCAAAAGGATTTTTAACTATGGTGTAACATTACATTGTAGTTTTCCTACTACAGTCAGTCTGGCAATAAAAGTTTTTTTCAATGAGAAAGTGTAGAAAGTAAGATTGTTTGCATGAATCCAATGCAACAAACCTCTTCCTCCACAGCACTGTTAGCAGAGAAAGCATTCATTTTGTAGAATGACACACAGATTTTATGTAAATAAGAGGCAGTTCCTTCAGAACAGATGTTTAATCCTTAATGAAACTATTTTCATTTATCACCCAGAAAAATGATATTTTATTCTAAATAATTGCCTGACTGTGATTGACTTTTAAAATGCAGAAGTCCATGAGCAACATTTAAAAGAAAAAGCCCTCTTTGTATGAGCTTTTTAAACAAGTGCATACATCGTTTGTTCTTTGTTTCTAGCACAGTCTCTGCCAGCATCTGTGTGAGCTTCACCAAGGAAGCATCACTGCGGTCTTTGGAAGCTATTCCGGCCAGCTCTGATCCTCTGTAAAGATTTGTGGTGTCTGGTTGTAACACCCCATGCAGGAGGCAGATTTTCAAGTCAAAGTTAATGCAGCCCTGGGCAGCAAGGTCCAGGATCTATTTTACTCCTTCAGCAGGATGACCAACAGCAAGGAGGGGAAAAGCCTGCAGGGTGCTATTGGCTGAGGTGGGTGTCCACATAGAGAGGTGCTTTTCCTTCCTCCCCAGTGGTGGGAGGCTGGATCTGTTCCTTGTGTCCCACCAGGGAGCCAGGTGAGATGCAAAGAGGCTGAGATGGCAGCAAGTGGATTTGCTCTATCCCAGGTAGCACTTTTGCTGCTGCAAGAAATCTCCGCTGGTGCAATGATTGTTGGCAGGAGCCTCCTGTCCTCCTTTTGGTCTGGTATGGATTACACCTGCCTCCAGCTTTGTCTCCAAATCATAGATATTTTGGGTGTCTGTCGCCAAGGCATCCTAGCAACTGTGACAAAAATAAAGGTGGGTGAGTGCAAAGCTTTTGCTAGAAAGTGGAAGAATTCAGAGAGGTTATAAAGCTTTGTTCACTGTAACGCTCTCTGTCAGCTGAGATTGCTGAAGTTCCAGCAAGCCACAGTCATGGAGCTGCCACTGCCCCAGCAGAGAGGAAGGATGTTGAAATAAGCACCCACAACCTGATGGGACAGGTAAATTTATATTGTTTTATTAACCGAACTCCATTTCCACAGCAGAATACTTACTGACATCAATGGCAGTTCAAAAACCCTAACAGTTTATATGTTTCACTGATTTATTATTATTATTATTGTTATTATTTAAACGTTTATTAGCAGAACAAGTAGATTTTCAGCCTTTCATAGCAGTTGCCTTGTGTACTTTCCTTTAGTCCCAGCTTACTCATTGCTGTGTTAAATTGATATAATGGCACTTTAGGCAGAAGAAGCATTTGTCTGCCTCTAACTGCTGTTGCTCTGCACATACTTTCTGTTTTGAAGAATGGTAATCCTTTGTATTACACAATCCTCTTTTAAAAAAAATAATCCTGGTGTTATATAAGTGATAAGTAATGTGTCCTTAATATATTATTGTGGGTGGGAAGGTTTCATCACGAATGCTTTTATCTGCATAACTATCAGTGAAAATGAGGGGGAATATCATAAAAGTAAGACTCACACAATGTCATTAGGCAGCCAGTGGTTCAATCAGGCTGTGAGGGTCCTGTTCCAGACCACAGGTTTCATGTACTTTCAGATCCCCTTGCTAAATACTGCTGCATATTGCTGTGCCTTCCTTTCCATAAGCAGTGATGTTTTTATCAGAGTTCACATCTCTGCTGTAGAAGAATTTTCGATAAAGTGCTCAGTAAGTTTAATTATTAAGAGGCAATGTCTGCACTTAGATTATGTATGTTTCCAAATCTGGAACTGTTCTTGAAACAACTTCTTGCTTTTTGTAATGCTTGCAGGATGCTAGGATGTACTAACTCTGGATAACACCATCTGTGCATATAGAAGATTTTTGAATGCATGATAGAACAACCTCAACAAATCCTTAAAGGAGTATTTTGGGGTTGTTTAATCCTGTAAATCAAAGTGTCAGAATGATGCTCTTCCAGCATAGTAAGCCACTGAAAATTTATTAAATCTTTAAAGCCTGCTTAAAGAAAAACAATACTTCTGCTGCATATTTGATCTTATTCTGTGCTAATAATTCTTCTTGACTCTCCTTTGCCTTTGATTATTGCACTGTGTTCTTGCACACACAAAGAGTCCCATTTGTTTAAAGAAATCCTTTATTTAAACAAATCCTGTGTTGTAGTTTTGTCTTTTGGATTAGAAAAATAAGATTATTTTCTGTTCATTAGGGAAACTTGTCTTTGTAAGAATGATGAAGTCATTATCATCTCATACAAAGTCATATCTGATTTTTTACCCAGATGTGAAATGTCTTTACTAGAGTGATGGTTCCACACCAAAATAATAAATATATACAGGATGTCATGCTACATGGTGTTATTAGGCTGTTAGTTTCAATTAACAAGAGCAACTGGAAAAGCAGTCATTTTTTCTGTCTACACTGTGTAGGACACAGAACGGATCTGGAATCTCACAGGTTAAGTGAAGTGCTCTTAGACTGGATGCACAGGAATCTGTTTACACTTTGAAATGCTTCAGAGTTGGAGTGTTGTTTCGCTTTCCTGAAAGAAGAAACTTGGAACAGTAATGATTATGTGAAGACCAGTTAATTGTCCAGAAATATATTCAGCTTAAAGAGATTATGTTTTATTTGTAGAAAATGCAGAAGATAAACAAAACAACCTATTGGACCATAATACCAGGTTCTGATTTAAAAGTTGTTTGCATGCTCACAAACAGTTAACATTGCTTTTTCTTTCCCCCAAATGTCTGCCTTTGGTTAAAGAATGAGGACTGAAAAGGGACACGAAATTTGTGCAGCCAACCAAGTTGTGCAGTCAGGCTATCCAAATGTCTTTTCTAATCTAATTACGATAAGTTTTTGGGAAACTGACTGAAGATCCTGAAAAAGCTCATCTGCAAATCCTGCTTGGTACCAGTCTTTGGATGGTATCATAATCCTGCTTGCAGGATCCAAGTTATGCACTTCTCTGGAAAGTCATTCTTGGGATGCCATTCTTCCTATCTTCCTCTCATTTCCTTTTGCATCCCAGAGCAGTAGGAAACCCCACCTGCTGCTGGCTCTCACTGGTAGCAGAGAAGGACAGGTCCAGCCTTCCATCCCTCCCACTAGGAAGGACCAGGCAGACACAGCAGTTGTAATCCACAAAGTCCTTCACAAATCTGCAGACACAGCTCTGGGGACTGAGATCCTTACTGCCAGCCAGTTGCTGGGGTGGGCTTTGGAGATGGGACAGCTTCTGTGGATTTTATTTGGAGTTGGTGGTTCCAGCACCTACTGACAGCCCAGTCTTGGAAAAGCCTGTGCTCTGGTGATGGTAAGATCTCATAGATCTTAAGATTTCTGTAGTATGTGGTCTTTGTAGGTCAGGTGGACAGGCTCTGGTTTTAGAAATTTGTCTGTCTGTTAGGAATGCTTCGTGGAAGGAAAAAGTCTTAAGACCTCAGTAACTTGAAAACACACAGGAAAAAGCAATGCTTGCCTTAGTGGTTTCTGTGACAAGGAAAGGGAAATCCTTTGTGGAACAGAATGACCTAATGTGGTTGCGCTTACTTGGGTGTCAGGGGCCAGTAAATCCACTCTGAACTTTTCTTAAGATCTGACATTCCATGCAGATGCTTCAATGAGTTTTTCTGGCTCTTTTTGGGTTCAAATTTTGGGTTTTTGATCAAATTTTATTTTCAATGCCTTCCTTCCCGTCTACTGGACTAGCCTTTTTTAAAAATTCATAGAATAGCTTATATATTATACCTTGAATAGCTGTCACTTTTAGAAAACATCTTCCTGTTGGAAGCAGCACAAGGTCTTTACATGCTTTGCCATGAGAAAGCTGTGCCTGGTGGGGGGGTTCTGTCACTGACAGTATCCCACACCTTGGGATCATAATGTCAGGCTTAATGTGACCGTCTTTTGCTGGTGGCTATCTGTCACACTTAATATGTGAAGGCCTCCTCTTTCCTGTCAGCCATTCAGCTACTGGAATGCAGGCAAAAATGATAGATCCACTCTGCATTTGCCCTTGGCTCCGGATGAAGTGAGCTGTCAAATGTTCATCCTTGTTGATTTTGACCCACAGCTGGACATTGCTAAGAGGCAGCCCACAAAATGTACCACAAATATCTGCAGGTGCCCTTTCCCAATCCCTGTATTTCCAGGGCACACCGTGCTGTTCTTGTTCACAGTTTCTCAGCTTGGTGCACTGCCTTGTGTTCCGGGACACTGTGTTGGGAGCAGCATGCTGAGAGTACAGCTCCTCACAAAAAACTATGAGGATCATCAAGCTTGTCCTATAAATTGAAACAGATTTTTCCATTCAAGTGCAAGAGGATATTCTGTGTTCAGGTGCCTCCATTGCTTCTCTCATGGTCTGTTGATCCTGGCTGGACACTGGACACTTGGTGCCCACCAAAGCCGTTCTGTCACTCCCCTCCTCATATGGACAGGGGAGAGAAAATATAACAAAAGGCTTGTGGGTCAAGATAAGGGCAGGGAGAGATTACTCACCAATGACTGTCATTGGCAAAACAGACCTCGACTTTGTGAAAATTAATTTAATTTATTTCCAATCAAATCTTAGTAGGATAGTGAGAAAATAAAAACTAAATGTTAAAACACCTTCCCCTCACCCCTCCATTCTTCTGGGGCTTAATTTCCCTCTTCTCCTGAATTCTCTGCCTCTTTCCCTCCAGAGGCACATGGGGACACAGAATGGGGGCTCAGGTCAGCTCATCACTTGTTACCTCTGCCACTCCTTTGTCTTCAGGAATAGGACTCTTCACACTCCTTATCTCAAATTCCTCATGCCCCACACCAGGTGCCAAAAAAGACTGTGGTGTGTTGACCTTGGCTGGATGTCATGTGCCCACCAAATGGCTCTATCAGTCCCCTCCTCAGCAGAACAAAAGAAAGGAGAAAGTCAGATGGAAAAAATCTCATGGGCAGTTTAATAAAGCAAAGGCCATGTGTGGAAGCAAAGGAAGAGATTTATTCATTACTTCCCATTGACAGGAGATGTTCAGGTACTTCCCAAGGAAGCAGGGCTTCAGTATGTGCAGTGGTTGCTCCAAAATACAGACTTTTTTGTGAATAACAAATGCCTCCAACACCTTAGCTTTTACACCTGAGCAGATGTCATTTGGTATGGAATGCCCCTGAGTCAGTTCAGGTCAGCTGTGTACCACCATGGCTGGGGAGTCCAGGAGAGATCCCACCCACGGATCACACATGCTGTGCCAGCCGTTTGCTGGAGAAGTCATTGCTGGGAATAGATAGGCACTGAGCTGACCAAAACACTCGGCAGAGAACAATCTCCTCTTGAGAAGTGCTACTTTTGTTAGTCTGGATAGGAAATGCTTGAACTTTCAAAGCGTCTCATTCTAAAAGTTGTTGCTATTAATTATATTGCTTTAGTTAAGCTGTCAGGCAGTCCTGGGAGTTACGTAATTAAATTGCATTTAGCTGTTCAGGTAAACTTTAGTAAGCTTAGTATTCTTTAATGTAGCTTTTTGATTGGGGGACTTTTAGAGCTGAAAGGCTGGAGTCAAAAGGCTGGATTCTCTTCCGCCTGGAGAAAACTTATGTTGGAGGATTGCACTCAAGACCCGTTTTACCTTTTAGCATCTTAGGGGAGGGTGTCCCTCTCTACCTTCCATACTGTCATTCTGTGAGGGTAAGACAGAAGTCCATGAAGGACTTGCCAAGTTCCAAAATGTACTAGTTTTTAGGGTGTTCCTAAGACTGACTCTTTAAATAAAAGCCAGTGTAGGTTTTGAAGAATACAGCAGTTAAATTTTAAGTGCCAAAAAAGACACACCTGGGCATGGAATTGATTTCTGTTTAGGCTCTGTGCGAAGTGTATTAGGACATTAGCAGTTGAAGACAATGAGGTACCTGCTCTGCTGTGCCAGGTAAAATGTTTAGTAAACTTTTGACATAGAAAAAGACACTGGTTTTTGCTTTGAGACACAAAATTAGGAGGTTTTCTGTTTTTTGGGAAAAAAAAAAGTCAGATTAAATGTGGGAAAAAAATACCCTGTTTACCCTCTCTGAGAAGGCAGCCATGCAGATAATAGATTTGGCATTAGATACAACAGGGAGGTGAAAATGAAAGACTGGAGTCAATTCTCTATTACTTGCATAGAACTGAGAAAGTTTTGGTGTTGTATTTTCAGCAGCACTAATAAAATTTATGAAAGCTTGGAACAAACAAACAGTACCAACTCAAATAGCTAAAAAAGATACTTTTACCTGTAATTTGTAGCAAACATGAGAATGCATCTGGTTTCTAGCCAATAAATATGAAGTAATTACTGCATTAAAGATAGAAGGTTTATCTTTTTATGCTGCAGGTTCCTTCTCCAATTACACTTGCTTAACATAATTTAATAGACAATGAGTTAGTATTTACACATGAAAACATTTAAGATGTAGGGAGCATTTATTTAATACTTTCCCCTCCATTAAAGGTTTCTCTAAGCTTTTAGTATCTCAGTATGTTTTAATGTAAACCACTTGTGAAATCTTTCCCACATCTGTTTCTCAGGATATTTTTAACAATTTTACAAACCATTAGAAATGCATGACGTGTCTTTATACAAAGTTCTCCTGGTTTGCCTGGCAAGCAGAGGGGAACACAGTGGTGCTCCCACTAGGTGGGGCAGCATCCTGTCACGTTTTTAAGAACTAACTAGCACACTCATGTTTTCTTCTGTGAGAAAGGACAATTTTCCAAAAGCGTGTGGGAATGTGTTGAGAGCCAACCCATCTGGAGCAGACTAGCTTAGGAGATATCGCCTCTTATGGCTCCCCTTGGATAGTTATCCCAGCAGTTGACACAAGAGCCTGTTCTTGGGAAACACTGACTTTTTTTTTGCCTTGAGGTTGATGGAATCAGTGTCTGCAGAGCTGGAAGCATAGGAGCACCCCTGTGATACAGCCCAGCTGACTGCCTGCACCCCATCAGCTGTCTGCCAGGAGGGAGGTGGGATGGGAGCTTGTGAGACTAGCAGGGAGTTTAGGACTGCCACTCAGAGACAGGATTTAAGTGGGGTGGCAGTCCAGGCTATGTGTGTTTGGGAATGTGTGTTTTAAGCTGAAATCCTTAAAAATATTTAATCTGAAAATACTTAGAAGTGGCCTTTGCTTCTGCTTGTACATGGGATTTTTCTCATAGTTCTGGAACTGCTTTTGGAATAGGTCTGTGAGTGCCTGAATGGAAAAGATGTGTTGTGTCCCTTTGCTGTTGAGTTACCATTAGGTGCAGGTGCTGTTGATGCAGGGTACCGTTCTGAACTTGCATTGCACCAAGTGCCCTGGTAGGAGTAACGAACCAGAAACATAGTTCTGGTTTTTGGGTACCCTGCAGTCCTAAAAGTGTAATGGATATAGAGAACACTAGAATGTGCTGCAGGAAGATTCAGACCTATGGGGCATGTGTCATTTTCCCTTTCTGTACTTTTCTGGGTGTTTCCTTAAGATGTCTCCATTGACTGTCAACAGATGTGTATGAAGGAGTTTGTTTCCTTTTTCCTACAAGAAATGGGATGATTCAATGATGCAAAGGCTTTTGCAGATTACAATGTAGTTTGTTCTGCAGGTTGTCTGAACCTTGCCTTGTCACAACGCTTGCCCAGTTTCTCATCCTTAAGTTGAACTTTAATGTTCCTTCGATGTCAGATTCTCACTCTTCTAAGAATTTCTGTTTCAAAACAAACTGCTCATAATTCACAGTACTCTGTCAGCACTTCTGGGAATAAATTTGGCTCTTTTTTTTTTAAGCCAGTGACAATATTTTTTCTTTTGCCTTTTTAAGATGTAATTAAATGTTTCACTTAACAGCCATTTATTTGTGATTATTCTAGCCTATCTAACATTTATGAATCGTATATATCAGCCTATGAAGGGTGAGAGAGGGATAAAAACACTGAATTATTTAACAAAAATCCTTATTAGAAAAATAATACAAATCATTCTTTATGTAGTGATGATTCTGCATGTGGTGTTAGAACAAGGGGGAATGGCTTTGAAGTGAGAGTAGATTTAGATTGGGTATGAGGGAGAAATTCTTTACTGTGAGTGTGGTGAGGCACTGGAACAGGCTGCCAGAGAACTTGTGGATCCCTGTTCAAGGCCAGGTTGGATGAGGCTTTGAGCAACATGGTCTTGTGGAAGGTGTCGTTGCCCAGAGAGGAAAATGGGTTTGAAGGTGACAGCATTTCAAAATTGCTTTAATTCCTTCTTTTAAAATCACTCTTGTCTCTTTAGGGTCTGAAGATTTTTTGGGTGGGAGGATGATGGGTTATTGACTTCGTTAGAGGTAAATTATTTCACAAATTACTTTTACAAGTGTAATACAAGCCCAAATGATTAACATTTAACATGCTATGATATTCAGTTATGAAAAATTGTGGCAATAGATGGAAGAAAACCTAGAAATTGAGATTTCAGTGAAAAACGTGAGTGGATGGGATACTGTCCAATACTGTTAAAAGCAAAACACTAATTTAAATATGTCTTAATTTTCCTGCTACTCTGTCATTTCAGGGTAGAGTTATCAGTATCTTTGTATTAACATGACTGGACCAATACTAAAGGTCTCTTTTACTTTAAGATTCTGGGAGCATAATGTTTTTCTGGGAACAATCATAACATGCCTGAGCAGCTCCCCCTCTCCTCTCTCCCTCAAATTGCTTGTGCATGGTCTAAATAAAATTCAGGTTCCACTAAAGATATTTTTTTAATTTCAAAGAGGGAAGAGATATTCTTTGTATTTTCCTCTGACAGGCAATATTTAGATATCAAAGAGAGTGAAGCATTTGAGCCTTTTTAAATTATTCAGGACTGCCATATATTTTACATGAGAAGATATTCTTGTATATCTTGATTAAGCATAGGAAACTGGTCTAATACAGTATGCATTCATTTGTAGAACTCCAGATCCTAAGAAAGGAGTGTGGTATATATATGTACATGATTTTATATATCCATATATATATATATATATATATATACATATATATACATATACATATACACACACACATTTATATAGGTTATAAATTAATATAGATTTTATTTATATGATGTAATTATTGAGGGGGACTGGAAACATTAGTTTTCATGACTGGTTACAGGCTGAATTTTCTAGTATCATAAACATCAGCTAAGCTATGTGAACAGGGCCAGGAGCTGGACTTGACAATCCCTTCCAACTCAGCATATTCTCTGATTCTGTATGACAACCGTCTGCAGAGAAATATGATGTTGTTCAAATGTAAAACTAGCAGGAAAAATAACTGTTGGCTATTTTAATTAAAAAAAGTTTACGGAAGTATCTCTGTTTAACTCTGTTTCAACTTTTTCCCTCGAGGAAAACAGCTTGAGTCACACTTTCTGTCTTGTTGAGGATAATTCACTTGGTTTTAATCTTTAGAAATAAAGTAAGAATTGCAATAAATGTTTAATCCTAGTGCATAAAAGCCCTGAATTCAAATATATAAAATGTGATAATAGAAAACTAATAAAATTAATGTGTTTGTTGATGACATACAGATGTTCCACATATGTACTTGCTAGGCAACAGTAGGCATATTCATTATGAGATGCTTCACCAATGCCCACAGATTCATGACACTGTGGTATATACATGTTTGGAATTTTTGACCTGTAACGGGGAATAGAAATATTTATTTTAAAAAAAAAAGTATTGTAAAGAAAGGTCAGATTACTCCTCAAGGCTCAGCTTTTATTTGTTGTTTTTTTTTTCTTTTTAATCCTTGAGGAAAATTCAGTAGTTCTTTAAAGCATGAAGACCTGATATTTATTTTTCTCTTTTCTGAAAAACTCCCAGGCCTGTTTTTTTACAAATTATCAATGTCAAAAAAGCACAAATAAGTACCTTTGTATAAATAAGCTCTTTCGCACCGCACTTCTGCATTGGATATGGAATCCTCTGGCTTAAAGTTTTAGCCTCTCCACTTCCCCCAGAACATGGCTGAAGTAGGCTGGTAGGCTTACTAAATTCTGACTTATTACCACTCATCATGGGAACGCTCTAATGTCTATCTCCAGAACAAAACAGAATAAAATAGGTGGCATCCCACTGCTATGAAAAAGAAGGGTTTCATTATGAATCATTCTCGAATCACCAAGTTAAAATTAGTGTCTTTGGATTTCATCAATGTCAGAAATTTAATCCTACTGGTAGAGTGGAAAATAGAATTGATTTGCATCTAAAAATATTCAGAGTAACCTTATTTACAAAGCAATCCAACTTGGTAGATGTACTTCTAAATGTGTGTGTGTGCCTGCTTATATACATCTAAGCAGCAGCTACCTTATTTCTAGTATAAGCAGTGAAATAAATAACCTTTAAATAGTTTACATATTTGGCTAATGAACCACAACTGAACATGGAAATCACGGGTTACTGTCTTTGGCCATTTATTGTGATTCCACAAAAAAATTTTTGTGCCAGCATGGCTGCCTTTGTCCCATGGCTGTGAAGCATGGGATAAAGTCTCTGGAAATGGTGCCACTGCACGTGAAACTGCTGCTCACTTAACCTTTTTGCTATCTAGTTACAGCATTTTCTCTGCAAATAAAGTAAAGCCAAAATTAAATTACCTGAAACAACTGCATGCATTACTCCTTAGCTGAGTATTTCTTGTGAAAATATCACTGCCTTACTCCAGAATATATAATTTTCTTTCATAAACTGTGATCTTTTGGTGAGATGTGGGTTTCTGTGTGTACATTTTAAAGGAGTCTATTACCAGAAGTGTGGTACAGCAGTTGTCCAGTTCAGGAGATCTGAAATCCACACATTGCTGACAGTCAATGACACACTGTATTACACCAGGAAAATATATTTCTCAGTATTTTGTCAATATTTTGGGCTTCACAAAAACCGAGAAATGCGTGTTCCTTTCCCTGTCCCTTCAGGGGAATAATCCTCCATCTCCTGCTATTCAAACACCAGCAAGAAAACCTGCTGCTTGCCAGTGTTTGTTTCTGTCCACCCTGAATATTTCTTCACAAATTGATTTTATTGTTTCTGTGGAGAGGGAAAAAAACCTCACCCAACCAACACAGTTGTAGCCAGTACAAAATCTGTGCATGGTCCAGAAAAGCAAAATGTTCTCACTAGGACATGTTGGAAGAAATCCTGGCTTTATATAAATTAGTGGGCGTTGTGCCACTTAACTTCAGTTGGAGCAGGCTTTTTCTCAGCATGTACCATTTAAAGAATACTGAAAAATTCGGACCAATTTTGGTGGACCAGATGGTTGTGTTTCAACCTCTGATGGTACAAAAGTAATTCATTTAACTTTTTGGCATAAGGGCTGCATCTTCTCAAACTCAAAAATAATGTTTGGAACTAGAACTTGAACTATTATGATAAAATGAGAAAACTGGACTAATATAGCAACATAATGATGTTAAATTGGAAATTATTACATGCCTCAGAAAACAACAACAATTCATAGTGACAGTCAAGTTTTCTTCCCTAATACCATGTTATTTGCAATTGATGGAAAAATCAAATCAGAAAATTGTTTTATGGCATAACTTATTTAGCATTTCCAATGCCCATTAAAAAAGAAAAAAGAGATATATATATATATGTGGATCGCAAAATGATCCCAGTTGCTTGACTGCAGTGGATTTAGAAAATCACATTTGGTACTAAAACACCACATAAAGACTTCAGGTCAGTATTGAGGAATGCTTAGCACACACCTGAACACTCTTTAAAGCATGTGACAGCTTTTAATTAGATTACCTTTTCAGCATTTATTTTTAATTTCATTGCTGGAGAAGGACTGGTATTCTAATCTAATAAAATGTACAAAGGTTGTTGATTTTAACTGTAATTTTCTTGTGAAAACAAGATACATGTCCAACACTTGTTTTAGATTCCTTGCCAAGGCCCAGAAATATAACCTTAGGAAATGACTGTGAGGCTGCCATTGAATTGCTCTTTCCCACAGGGAAAAAAAGAAAAGTAATTAATTTAATGCAATTAATTAAATTTAAATATTAAAAAGTTTTATGTAGTGCTGGAGCACAGAGTGACTTATAAAGGTGATTTCCAGATGCCCAGGGAAAGAGAGCCCCTTCCTACCTCGATAGGGATGGGCTGCTGAGAGTGCTGGGGTGCCAGAAGTCAGTTTCTCTTCAGAGACTTGCTTCAGTAAAATACTTAAAAGCAAAATTGGGTAGTTTCATCAAAAAACTCCACAGGAATATGTAGAAGTCTTCCTATTTAGGTTAGATTTCATACCTTTGATGTTGTTTTGTTAAAATGAACGTAAGCGTACTTTCTTTGTGCAAGGACAGACTAGGTTGAAAACAATGTAAAATGTGCCCTGTGCTCTGCTCAGTATGTAAAAATCATAAAGGAACTGAGCCGATAGTGATGTACATCACTTAACTGGGGCATGCTTAATAAGAAAATCTGCTTAATTGGGCTATCTTCCAGAGAAGCTGTTCAGGCTGAGACCAAATGGAAATGACTGCTGCTTAAAAGGAACATAATGAACAACAACAAAAATCTCATCTAAATGAGGGTGTATTTGGCTAGGAATATTGTATAGCAGTAATTAACTGGGTACTTAAATAGATATGAAATATAGGTGTCTTTTTCTTAAACAGAAATAGACAAATAAAGATTATGCTTTCCGGTAGGTCTGCCCTTACAATTTGTGGGATTATATAAAAGGCATCATAAACCAATCATGGCCAGCAACTAAATGAATCCTAAACATTCCCTCTTTCTGTTTTGCTTTCCTGGCCTGCATTCACTTGCTCACAAGGCTACATCCGCAGATGATTTTAGACAAGTGACAGTCATTTCATCTCTAAATGTGATGCTTTGATCCTTGTTACTATGTCTTAGAATGCCTTAGAGCTTTCATCCAGTTCTGCTCTGGTGGAGGCTTAGCAATTTGTTTCAGTAGCAAAAAATACAAAACAATACATAGATTAGTGAACAAGTATCACTTCAAGTCTTGTGTTGGGCTTCTGTTCAGATCTGACACTTTTGATTCAAATTGGATACTTCCAATCTACATAAATCTGTCTCCTTAGAGGTATTTTCTAAATGCATCTTATAAATGCATCTGTCTTGGTGACAGGTTCCTTTCCTGCTTCTTGGGGTACTTGTTTTAAACAGTGCTGTATCCTCTGTGTTGAACACTGAGCCTCTTTTGTGTGCTACGATTTTCCCCAAAGCACTGATGTCTCTGAGCAGCAACATATATCTGCATCTCTTACTTAGGAATGTAATTCTGTGGGCCTCATCCTCATATGGGGAGACAGGATTTTGATGTCTTTCTTATTCTTAATGTTTGATTTCATTCTCGTGAAATGTACTATGGACTTCCAGAATTAGAGGAGGGGCTGTCTCTATATGTCAGCTGGCATGAGAGATTTCTTTAGGCAGGCCGTGGTCTGTGCCACAGCTGACTTGGGAAACATGGCACAGAGGTTTAGTGAAAGAGAGGCTGGGCAGGAAGCGCTGATGTGTGAGTTGGTATTGCCTAGAATGTGGTCCAGCTCTGCTACACTGAAGAATTCTACCTGTATCCATGATATCCTCTTAGATCTGGCTGCAAAAGTGATGAGATTAGAGACTAGATGTCTTTCCTTGAAGGAAAGATTGATTTGTTGTATGAAGTTTTACTATGCTTTTTGGCTTTAATATTTTCATTCAAGTAACAAACTCCAGATTTTCTTGATTTATAGAGGGAAAGAATTATGAAGAAGTAGTGTTAGAACTAAGTTTAGATGCTACTACTTGTCCGTATAAATCTTACAGCAGTTTTTGGGTGCTTGCAACTGTGGCCAGGGAGAACCTGCAGCTGTTTGCCACTGACCCTATAGAAAGAAAAGAACACATGGACTGGGTCTGTGCACAAAGTGGAAAGAAGCAGGCTGGAAGATCTAATGCCCTTTTGCTCTTCTGCTATTCAGCAGCCAGATGAGCTGCTTCTTGCACTTGCAGGAACCTAAGGCTCTTGGAGGGAGTGGGAAGCAATGAGTAGAAGGACAGAGACTGCCATGTATGAGTGCTTCTAGAGCTGTGGCCTTTCCAAGTCCTCCCCTTTGGATCTGGCTCCACTGGATATAATGATTGTGTGAAGGCAGGATAGAAAGAGCTGTGCAGGATCATGTATTTTCCATGGACTGCTTTGAGAACCACATTTTTTACTTATATTTCAATGTGATAAATTAACTGTCTTTTAAAATTGTATTTAGCCAGAGTTTCTAAATGTGTCATGGTTCAAAAGGAAGTAGTTGGACTTAGTAAACTAGGGTCTGAGAAAAGATGCTCTGACCCTTCACTCAGAGAAAATGAAAATGGTGTCAACATCTACTCCTAAGCAGGAGCAAGGGCTGGCCTTTATGCAGCAGTGTCTGCAAACAGCAGAGAACTGACCAAGGCCGAGAATTTTAAAAATAAGCAATTGCTCATGTCATTTAAAGGTGGGACTTGGTGTCATTTTGTTTTGCCTTATTTTTACTGATAAATTACTAGTATTTGAACTCCTTGCCCCTGCTCCGGTGAGGCTCTGTTCAGAGTGTTGCCTGCACAGACACAGGTATCCGCAGTGCAGGATGGCAGCTCAGCGTGTTGGGGACCCTGCGGAAAGTTACACAAGTCTGCAGAGATGGCACCTCATGAGACCCACCAGGCAGGGCCTTTGCTCTTCATCTGCAGCTGTAGTTAATTCTCTTTTGTGGTAGCTGCTGTGGGGAAAGGGGAAAAACATGGTTAATATTAGTGTTAATGCCAGGAGTCTGAGAGTCTGATACAGTAATACAGAAAGTCTTGTAAGAAATCTAAGCTGTAGATATATCAACATTTCTACTCTCTTGAAATTTGCATACCAAACAAACCAAAAAATTAAGGAACATGAAAAGGACATGGGATGACAGTTTAGCTTTGTAACAGCAGCTGACAGAGTCGTTTATTTGCTTATGTTTAAACTGATATTTCTATTTCCAATCCATGTTTTCTAACCATAAGAAATATTCAGAGCTACTTCACTGTGGATATGAAAAGCCCTGTTTTATTTGCTCCTGAGAAGTACTTTCAAGTTAACTGGAGACAGCAATCTCCCAAAACAGAGAACAGCCGATACTCTTCTTGTCTGGTGTAGGGACCTCAATGACGTCAAAGGACTGAGCTCTGTGAAGTGAGGATGCAAAAACTGGTTTGTGCCCATCAACAAATTTCTAGAAAGAAAACTATTGGTTAAAGGTTATTGCCCCCAGTACTAGTCAGCAAAATTAGCGTCTGGTTTCATTTGGATGATCTGAAATGTCTTAAATTTTTCTGTCTGGTTTTTATTTCTTAGGCTAGTGTAGCTGTCAGAGAGTCGTATTTTCCTGCTCCAAACATATGTGGGTGTATGGGAATATGTAACACAATTAATTACCCAGAGTGGATGACATTTCTTTTCTTTACAGGGCTGAAGTAGAAGTCAATTATCACTTTAAAATAGCTTGCCTTTCTAGGCTTCAAACAAATAGAGAAGAATATAGAATTTGCATGTGATGACTGTACCCTGTGAAATTCTTTCCCCTGCCTGCATTTGCTCTCTTTCATGTTATTACAGCAAATAACAGTGTTACAGGGAATGATATACTGGCTTGATATAGAGGTCCAGGAGATGGGAAGAGCCTGCTTTTGCCTGAGCCAGTTCTGCAGGAGGAGTTACAAATCCTGTTGCTTAGCCTAGATGGTAATGGAAGACCAGAAAAACTGTCTGAATAAATTACTTCAAGGCACAAAATAAGTGTCAGAGCAAGACTAAGCCTTAAATGTTCTACAGTGCAGTAAGTACGTGCAGAATATGAATTGTATTAGTGTTGAGCAGTAAATGGTAAAAGAACAAAGACAGAGAGATCAACTGTAGAATAGTTCCTCTTTCTGCTCAGAAAGGTGTTTGATTGCCACATACAGAGAGGTTTGGGCCTTTTGCCTTACTACAATACTGTCGTCATGAGCCACTGCTTTGCCCCTCTGGGAGTGTTTGCCAAGAAAATAACATGTGTTTATACAATGTAGTTGTGGCTACCAGTAGTTGATTTAGAGTACTGCTCAAATTCCAGCTTTGCTAAAGAATGTTTATACTTGTATCTTCTGATTTCATTGGGGTTTTTTTTTTTTTTTTTCAATTTTCATATGTTTTCAATACACAACTTTCAGGGGGCTGTGTAGAAGCAATTTGGCATTTTACCTTCCTTAGCCTTTGAGTTGCATTCCACTCCTGTGATGGGCAACTATGACATGCATTTCTTTCACGAACACATCTCACTTCAGCTTTGAAACTGGTCACAAATATTTTGCTTCCATATATTGTGCTTTTTTCCCCCGTATTCTTATGTTTTTTTGTCTTTGGGGGGTGTGGGTGGAGGGAAGGATATTTTGTGGATTTGACTTTTCCCCCACGACCAGTGGATACATACTAGTTCTCATTCAGCTACCCATTATCTTAAATTAACTCTTCTCTTACAGCTTCTACCTCTCTGATGTGTTTCTGGAACCTCTCTGCCACTCCCTGTTTGCTTTAGTTTTACCACTTTACAGAATCTGGGGTTTCTGTGCTGTTGTCCCACTGTGTGGTGCAGAACAGACACATACACAAAGATTTTGGCTGGCACGGAGGTATCCTGTTCCAGAAACCAAAGCAGCAGCTCTGTGCCTCAGCTGACAAGCCTTCCTCAAAACATATGGTCGTACTAATGTATGTCCTTGTAGGATGGGAGAGGGTGTCTCCATGTAGGAGCCACAGCAGCAGTGTAAGGATCTGTTCTCCTAAAAATAATTAGGCTGCTAATGTGATTTGCTTCCTTTCTTGCTGCCTCACCTTTTGAATGCTTAGACACATCATGGCTAGTAATCCTTTCCTGCCATTTAAGGATTAGTGGTGTGCCCAGGTTGGAGTTTCATAACTGACTCTGGACTGCCACTAACCTGGATGATGTGCTAAGCAGATGTGTTTAGAGCTGGGAGAACATGGCAGCTGAAGTGCCACCAGAATCTGAACATAAATCCTGTATGTTCTCGCTGCTCATGACAACATATGTAAGCAGAACATCTTTAGCTATCACAAGATCACTCTGTTCCCTTCCAAAGCAGTGGCTTGTGCCGCTTGTGTGCTGCCACCCACTCAACAAGGAATCTGTTCCTCTGGCATTTGGTTTTTATTTCTTTCTCTTTTAAAATATAGTGTCTGTCACTTGGGAAGGTGTCCTTTCAATGGCTGTTTCAACACAGATTAACAAATAAAACTCTCTCAACTAAATGGACCTGCTTAAAGGAGAGTTGAAGTTTGATCCATGGTTTTGGTTCATCCCCAATTTCTGGATCCCAGTTTTTCAATTTCCCCCCCTCTCCTTGGGGTGTTCTGCCTCTGTCCATAGAAAACATAGCTGAATAGCTGAAAATTTCCTGTAGTTCATTCATAGGAACAACAGAAATACATCAAAATGCTAAGCTCACGATATTTAAAATCCTGAGATTAAATGAAAATGTATTATTCTTTTAAAGGGTTATTCATTGTACCAGACGTGGGCTCAGCTTGGTTTGCTCAGAGGCTAGACATACCACAGGTAATGTGAAAAGTGTACTTGCTCAAGAGTGCAAATGAGAATGGAATTGGATGCATGAAAAACAAATAGACCTGCATAACCATCTCACTGCTTGAAAAATTGCACAGGTTTTTATCTGAATTTTAATGTAGAGTTCCCTTACTGCTATTTTCCCAGCTGTGGTATAGCAACCTCCCAGACCTCAAAAGGCTTGAGTAGCCCCAAAAAGTCTGACTTGTTTTTTAATCTGCAGCACAGTAGATTGCTTCACATAGAAAAACACAAACCTGTCACATCAGAGTTACATGCTGTCATGTGAAGACTTACTATGGAAATATTTTTTAAAGAATTTTAGAAAGTGACAGAGCTGCAATAAAGTATTTTAAGGTCCTGTTATTGAATGCTAAATAATATGTCCTTGTGTCCAGCAGGCTGTGATGAGGCAGGTAATCAGGACAGTAATGGGCATTTCATTTTTCAAATTGTTTGTGCAGGGAAAATTGGTAATATTGTGAAACAACAACTGTTTCATTGAAAAGTCTGAAGTGCTGACACAGACATAAAAAAATGCTGTGGTTCACTGGCTCGTGAGCAAAGCAGCTCAGTATTGCTAAACATGCTTTACATTCCTTTACTTGCTGTCATCAATGTTCTTTGGCCATCAGAAGGCTATTGCTTAGGGACCACTATTTGGGAACACTGTTCTATCTTAAAAAGGGAGATATTAAGTAAGTGACTCAAGATGAAGATAGATTTGTGGGTATTGACATTTGCTAGATGTTGGTATAGAAACAGAATAATGTATATTAAAAAAAATGACACCTAAAACATATTATTCTCCTTACTGTCAACAGAAAGTGGTGTACTAGTTTTTGATTTTAAGGAGTCAGCCAAATTAGTAGTTTACCAAAAAGCAAAAATCCTTATCATTCTAAGGTGTGAAGATCCGGTTGTAAAGTTTCTTCTGGTATCTTCTGGTCAAGCAGTTAAGAACCTGTTCAATATTCCTAAAAGACCTTGCTGTTTTGAAATCTTACTTTCCTGATCTTCAAATTGTTGGTTTTCTGGTGTTAGTCATCAGCGTACTTAAAAGTCCTCTTTTAGAAACAGATAGCTGCATTTATTTTCCTAATATCAAACTATGTGTAGATGGTTGCAAATATTGGGTGGAACTCTTGGGAAATACAGTTTTTGTCCCATTCTCCCTCCAAAATTAATACTGTCATGAGACAAGGCTTTATCAGTATGGTTTAACAGCCTAGAGAATAGATGTTATTCTTTTTTCTTAGAACTGGAAAACTTTATAGCATAGAGATAATCAAAAATTCAGCACCTTGATGAAAAATATTATTTTCTCTCTAATGCACTGAAATGGAGCCAAGCCATTAATTATACCTGTTCTGGTTTTGTTTGCATGATGCTCTGGTAGAATTGCAGCTTGCTGACGCATATGAAATATTTGATTTAACCTAGGTGGAAGTCCTGAGTCTTCGGTGATAGTTAATATGGCAGAAGAAAATACAGATGCCCCTAGGAATGGTTTATTGTTGAAATGTCCAGGCTTTCTTGTGCAAAATAATCTATTTATAGCCTCGCAGGCATCTAAGGTGGCATTCTAGTACCCTTTTAATATTTAATGTTAAAGGGTCAAGTTTGTTGGTCTAATTCTCTCTTGACAATGGATCCTTCAGACACCAGAGGGTCAGAGGGTATCTGAAGTATAGAGGAGAATAACAGGCTGAAGTCTATGCCCATCAGAAGTCTAGCAACTTCACTATGAGGCAGCTCAGCATCTAGTGGGGGCGAATATCTATCTTGTAATGATATCTAAGTTGTAATTACATTTGAACAATTATTTGTGATGTTTTAGATATTGTTTAGATGTTTTGGTTGTTTAGACAAGCTCACCTGAAACAAATTTCCTGAACTTTTCTGACCTCAGGGAAGTTTTGGGACAGTACCTAAGTTCCTGTAATACTTAGGTGGTTATTGAGAACTACAAGAATTTTGTCCACATGCTTTGCTTTTTGTGCTGTCCTGCCTTCCTGCATCTGTCACATTACATGCCCTGATCCCCCCAGTTCCTGCCATGTCCTGCCCTTACCATTCAGTGTCTCACACGAGCAGTGTTATGCCACAGGGCTGAACTTCTCATCCACAGGAGCCATACAGAAGTGCATAAGGTGCACTCACAGGCAGCTTTCCTGGTGATCTTTTCACCTATTAAACAGTGTTTTGCAGCAGTTGCCAATGTCACATCTCAGGATCTGGGGAGAATTCTTGGCCACTACCTTCATAGGAAAAACATGCAAGGAAAAGCATGCCAGTGCCTTGTAGTGTCAAAAAGTTTGGTTAGCCCTCTTCTAGGCTCCGTGGAAGCTGAAAACAGCTGGATCCTCCCTACCTCTGGCACAGCACACAAGTCAGCTTGGCACAAAGATGTTTTTGTGTCACACTTCCTGCAGTGTTATCTCAGATGTGAAGGAGCAAAAACCCTGTTATTGTCCAAGCTGTGCAAGATCACGTCAGGAATTAAGACAGTAGGACAGTTTATTTCAGTTGCAGGCAGAACTGGCTTTATCATAAGTAAGGTTTAGAGGAATGTACAAATATTCTCCCTGCTGTTTACCTGCTATCTTTTCCACTTTGATAATTCCAATTACAGGACACAGTTATTTGACAAGTATATGACATGCAATTTAAAACAGTTTTAAATGTACCAGCCACTAAGGACTCTCCCTATCTGATCTAGCTCAATCCAAACCCTTTCTGAGAGCAGCACAACCCACACTGCACTGCAGTGAGAAAGGCAGGCTGGAAGTTGTTGTGAGAGCAGATGGTTCAGTGGGCTGCAGCTGATTTGTAGCTCATGTGAGCATGAAGTATTTATTGCACTCAGGAGCTATTCTTGTTTAAATACCCTTACATATTGTCTTTAAGTGCTGCTATTCCTGTTTTGTTTCCAGTAAAGAAGATGAACGTGCTTGTGCTAATCCTTCCCATTGTGAATACATTTGGGGATTTCTGCCTGAAGAGATGTTTCCAGGTACCCCTGTAAGGATAGCTAAAATTAATTCAAGATGAGGTGACAGAAGTATCTTGCTACTGGCCTAAATAAGGAACATTGATAATATCTCCTGCCTGCCAAGATGAGCTTGTAACCTCTGGAGATGAAGGCAAAAAAAACTCTTGGGAAAGGTTTTGTATGAAAAATTTAATTACTCTTTCTTAAAACTGAAAATAAGTCAAACTTGAAACACTTGTGAAAATAGTTGAATGGTAGGTATTTTAGCAACAGTGTTTTGGGAAAGATTTGGCTCAGAAAGCAGAGAAGGGTTCATCTACTGTGGGCAGATACAGAAACTTTTACCTCTAATATCTTGTTTCTTGCCCTTGACATTCCCTTCCCACCAGTTTTCAGGAGTCTGACAGAATGAAATAGAGATATAAGTTGGAGTGTTTAAAAATAAACAAACAAACAAAAACCCCCACATACAAAATAAAAACCTATCCTAACATTAGCTCTTCTTAATCTCAGAATAAAGAAAGGCCAGTGCAGAATGTTGTTATTGTAACTGAACTGTGTCTGAAAACTGGGTGCAAATCTCAAACAGGTTTTGTTTCCTCCTGGAAGTCTGGCTGTTTCTGTCCTGATAGGTCTGTGTTAATTTTGCACAAACTGTCTGACAAGACAGTTTTGTGCAACTTTGCTTGTCCTGGTTGACCTTTTCATTCAGCCTGTTCTGTCCTGAGGATTATTTTGAACTGTTTCAGAAGAAACTGAGTTCTCGCTTGTGGGGAATTAAATCTGGGCAACAGAGAGGATCTTTCTCCTTTTTATAAATGCTGGTAAAATGGAAAGTCTACTTACGCTAGAGTTCAGATTTCAAATGTTGTAAGAGGCGTGACATGATATCATGGCTCTTTCTACTGCCTTCACAAAAAAAATAGCTAAAGCCTCATTCCCTTTCCATATCTGGAGATCACAGTTTGTGAACATTCATTTAGGATTTACTAGACAGTGCTTGTGATATTCTCCAAAGAGAACATCAACAGTTGCCTCCTCAAACCTCTCATAATATGTAAGTGGATCTGTGCACGGGCTACACTGGAACAGAGAGACCTCAGCAGAGCTTTCTCCCAATATTGCTTTATGTTCTGGCATTCGGATGTGCTTCCTACAACCTTCTAGACCTTTTTCAGACTGTAGTTAACATACAAAGTATTTTAATGGTGTTTTGCTACCAAGGCCATAGTTAAAATGTGGTTCTCATTTAACTGTTCAAGAATAATGATTTTTGTGAGGACAGCTCTGCAGGCAAGCAAACATTCAGAACAAACACATCTGGAAAATGTAATAATTCTCTCCAGAGTGGATTCTGTGTAGTGAGTGATACACGAGTAGCATGCTGAATAATGAGGGAAAAATGAACACTTTTAAAACAAGTACTCTTGATTTTAGAGCCCTACTTTACTCCAGTCACTAGGGATTTGTGCGATGTAGCTCTGGACAGTCCTGTTCCTCCACAGATATTTTCACTGCCTAAATGTAAGGCTCCGTTCTGTTCTTTTCAGTCATCAAACCCAACTCCTGACCTGCACATCCTTGTTGTGCTCCTTTCACTGTGTCCATATGTCATGGGTTAGCAAGCATAGTCCCAGAAGTGATGTCCTTGCTAAGGGGTGCTTACAGCTTCTTCTGAGACCTGACAGAACCTATCAGCTGGCCAGTTTGAATATGGACAATTCTTTAAGCCACTTAAAGTTGTGACTGCCTCTGTGATCCACACTTAATAGACCCCCTCCCCCCCCACACCCACCTCTGTCTCGTTTCCAGTGCTGGGACAGGCGGCTGCGGGCCCCGTGCGGGGGCCAGTGGGCTTGGCCCAGGCCCTGCTCAGGCCAGGCCGGGCCACGGCCATCCTGGAGCCGATGGGCCCTGTTCTACCCACAGAACACTCCCCCCCCCACCAGCCCTGCTGTGGGCAGCTGGAGTGGCCCGGCTCCCCCCCCTCCAGTGCGGCCAAGATTCAGCTGAAGCTGCACCGCTGTCCAGCAGAGATCATGCAACCAACAGCGATAAGCCACATTCCAGCTGCAAGGCCTAGGTGAGATTAACCCTTTTAGTGCTATGAAGAGCTGAAAACCTGAGGGAAGAGAAAGAGGAGATGCTTAAAGCTGAAATTCTGTTGTGAAGCTATGATATCAGAGTATCCCGTTGTAATTTCATGAAGATATGGGGGGTGGAGTGTTCACTTGTACTTGTGAGCAAAAGCACCTGTGCTGAGATAAGCAGATGCTGACGCAGCTGTAATTTCATGAGAATTTTGGACAGGGAGAGATGGAAGCGATGAGGACTTTTGCTCCAAATGGAAAAGGAGAAAACCTCAGTTCCTAGAGATGCTCCCAGAGACAGTCCTAAAGATGAAGATGAGGAAGACCCTTTGCTCCCAGGGAAGGAGAAGGGCCTCTGTTCTTAGAGATGAAATGCTCCCAGAGATGGGTAAAAAGAATTTTTCTTTCTGAACGGCTCAACCTTAAAATTGTACCCCAAAAAACTTCAAGAGTGGACCCTCGAAAGCAGTTGTGGGAAAAGCTGCAAGTCGGGAAAGGGACTCGCATGTGAGCAGAGAACCAACCTGGGCGGCTGGCTCATTGTGATAATGTTTTCATAGCATGGGCAAGAGAGACTCCTCTTCCTAAATGGACTGAACAAGGTCATTATGGAAGTGGTAAACAGACTGAACATCTCAAGGGTTGTCTTTTTACATTGTCAGTGGGAGAAGGGAGGAAGGTGGGGGGAGGAGAAGAGTTCTGAAGGTGTGGTATGATTTTTTTCCTCCTCTTTTAGGTCTGCTAATAAACTTCTTTATATTCTTTCAAGTTTGGTGCCTGCTTTGTGTTTCTCCTAATTCTTATCTCACAGAAGATAAAGAGTAATGAGTATTTTAGACCAAACCACTACATTAAATTGGAGTTTCCACCCGGGAACAAACCAAACCCGCCACACCATAGAACAGCTCATTTCTGCTAAGAAACAGCAGCACAATTAAATAAGGGTGTTTTTATTTGCCTTGTGTGGTCTGTGGTTTCTGGTTCAGAGGCAAAGCAGGGAAACATTTAAAAAAGTAGAATGTTCTTGGTTTCCTCTCTGGGCTCCACCCTTCTTGTCCCATGGCTTGTTGCCCTCTCTGTGCAGAAGGTTGCCTACCCTTTGGATCATACTCCAGTGAGTGGGAGGCATCGAGTCTGCCAGGTTTGAAGTGAGCAGCTGGTGAGGAAGAAGAGAATGGACTCAGTCAGTGAGGGAAAGAAGATTGAAAAATCACCATTTGTCAAAATAGGCAATAATTGGCTTACATTACAATGACTTAGGTTTAGGAGTCGCAACTATTTGCTTGTGTGTTACTACCCTTGGTCAGAGTAATTTCATTGCGCTTCAGAAGACATCTATAATTTGCATTTTAGCAAGGTAAAACAATAAAAAAATGTCTATCAAGACCAGTCTTAGACAAGAGAAACCATTTCCTAGTTGCTTGCCGACATCTGAGATTTGTTCAGGGTTTCATGAATTTACAGTTCTATATCCTGCTTGCCCATAGGATCCAAGTAGCTGCTTCCAAATTAAAATTCTCTGCAAAGCTACAGTAATTTGGTGAGAGAGGATCTATCACAGCCTGTTATTGTTGAATAGAGGTGATAACACCTCCTTTGCAGTTTCACAAATTCCCTTTGTTTTTGTGATGAACTTTCCAAAATTAGGTGGCTAATTCTGGCAAGGAGACAAAGCTTTTCTGGCACAAGAAACTTGAGCTAAAGTAATCTGGCTGCAGCTGAATTCTTTGGAAATATGCAGGTTGCATTTAGAGAGTACTTGACTGCTTCCTTAATGCATTTGTTTGGTGTAATCCCTTGGGACAAGCCTCCCGGGGGCACTTCTTCAAAGTTCTGTCTCCATTAATAACTTCATGCCTAAAGAAGATATTCCATACAACCAGGAGGGTGCAATTTATAAATTAAAGACACCTAAGGGAACAGTTTCTCATTCAGTTAAAAGCTACAGCCATGAACCTTGCTTATGTGAACATTTTGATTGATTTCTCTTTTGTAACAATTTCTGGAAGCACATGAGGGATTGTTTTTTAGCTTTTTTAACCAACAAAAGGCTAAAAGTAATCACTCATGCTATTAAGGCATAAATATAGATCTCACATATTAACTACTGCAACGGACTTGCTCAACCCAGCCCCTATCTGCATTCTGTGAGTTCATCAACACCTGTGCATGCATCTTTGCATTTCTTCCTCTTCTCTTTCGATACAGGTTGAGTTACTAGTGGAAAAATCTTGTAATTCGTGTACAGACCCTGAGCATATCAGAGAGATATTTTTTTTGTGCTGTTATAATTAACAAGGTCTAGCTCTCAGGGCTGCAGGCTGGAGGGTAGGGTTTGTCACCTTAGGATGTGTCTGTCCCTAGAACTATTTCACCATTTTTCTCCAAATCAGAAGTCTTAATATGCTCCAGGTTCACCATATGTTTGTGACGTTTTACCTTTGTATGCTATCAATAAATCCCTCTTTTCACAGGTATACTTAAACCATGGCAGGCTCTCTCCCTGTGAGGAATTAAAACCCTTTATCAAGTACTGAAGATGAATTTAGAGCAATGTGGTCATTCAGTGATGATTGACAGAAATGAAACACTTCACCTCTGTAGGAAGACGCTTCATTCATAAAATCACAGAATGGGTCAGGTTGGAAGGGACCACCACAGCGGGTTTTGTGGTCCGACCCCCCTGCTCAAGCAGGGTCATCCTAAAGCACAAGGTACAGGATTAAGTCTAGACAGTTCCTGAGTATCTCCAGTGAGGGAGAGTCCACAGCTTCTCTGGGAAATCTGTTCCAGTGCTCGGTCACCTGCACAGTAGAGAAGTTCTTCCTCTTCAGGTAGAACTTCCTGTGCATCAGTTTCTGCTCATTGCCTCTTGTGCTGTTGCTGGGCACCACTGAAAAGAACCTGGATCCATCCTCTGACACCTTCCGTTCAGACACTTACAGACACTGATGAGGTTCCTTCTCAGCTGTCTCTTCTTGAGGCTGAACAGGCCCAGCTCCCTCAGCCTTTCCTCACAAGAGAGATGCTCCAGTCCCTAATCATCTTTGCTGCCCTCCACTGGACCTGCTCCAGGAGCTCCATGTCTCTCATGTCCTGAGGAACCCAGAGCTGGACACAGCACTCCTGATGTGCCCCACCAGGGCTGAGTAGAGGGGCAGGATCAGCTCCCTTGACCTGCTGGCAATGCCCTTCCTAACGCAGCCTAGGATACCATCAGCCTTCTCATCCCCATGGGCACATTGCTGGCTCATGGACAGCTTGTTGTCCACCAGGACCCCCAGGTCCCTCTCCACAGAGCTGCTTCCCAGCAGGTCAATCCCCAGCCTGTGCTGGTGGACAGGGTTACTCCTCCCTGGGTGCAGGACCCTGCACTTGCCTTCACTGAATTTCCTTTCTGCCCATCTCTCCAGCCTGTCGAGGCCCTTCTGAAGGGCTGCACAGCACTCTGGGGTATGGACTGCTCCTCCCAGCTTTGTGTCATCAGCAAACTTGCTGAGGAGGCATCTGCCCCTTCATCCAAGTCATTGATGGATAACTTGGGGGACACCACTCATGACAGGCCTTCAACTAGACCCTGTGCAACTGATTACCTGGCAAAAAAGTTTTGTCTTTTTAATACAATTGAAAAATCTGTTGTTTTCCTGATCCAAATCTAATTCAGTGAAGTGTCCTCCTTTTCTAGGAAAAAATCTATTAATTTAATGGCACAAACCAGATCTCTATCGAAATGTGTTAAGCTTCTGTACCAGTTATTCTAAGAGCTGTTAAATTTAAGTCTGGCACCCTCTTCCAGCTCCTTATGTTCTAGATATTTACCTATTAAAGTGCAAGAGAAAAGCCTAAGAGGTCTACAGGGAATACACTGGCACTTACCTGGATGAGTTCCATCCCAGCATTTTTAATAAAATAGTGTATTCAGTCACTGTGACACAATTTGTTGGTTATGTTCAGGTCTTGGAAGACAAGTGTTGACATATCATAGCTTTTGGAGTACTCACAAGGGTGTCCAGAAGGAAGGTCACATAAGAATTGTGAAACGAGTTGCTGTAATAAATGGAGAAGTGCCAGATGTCTTCAGCATAGGGCAGATCCTGCTGCCATTATCTATGTCATGTTCATTTTGTGAAAAAAAGAACTTTCAAGCCTTCTAGATGTGTCTTTTTTTATAATATGGGGAAGGTTAGTACCATCAAGTTGGGTGGAGGGAATTGTGATGATTTTGCTTTGATTGATCAAGCCAGGTGTGCCTTTCCTGCCCATGACTAGCACACTAAAGCAAACCCACTGGTTCCACTCAAACCAAGCCAGGGAAATATTATTACAATTTTGAAGAATGTGAAGTATTCACATTCAATTTAATTCAATTCAGTATTCAGTTTAATGTGAAGTATTTTGACTCCAAAGAAAATTAATGCAGTACAATATGTTGGGTGAATACAATTCTGCAATCTTTAGTTTTGATGTGACATAGGCTGCAGCATTTTTCAGTAGGAATGTATAAAGCTTTTTATAAAAACTAAGAATTTGACTTTTTTTCCTGCTTTATTTCCTTTCTTTTTTCCCATCTTTTCCTTTTTCAAACAGTGCTATCTGGTTTAGTGTAAGCTGTGGACCAATTCTTAGGCTTTTACTTCTAAGTGGAAAATGGACAGACTGACAGATGGGGAAAAAATATATTTTTGTTAATTGTGATCAAATCTTTTGTTTAAACTACTTCTGTTGCTATTGAAACTTAGAATTTTTCCAATTTTTGTTTGTTTGTTTCAAACAAATGAACTTTTGTCCCTCTCAAGCTATATTTTGGTAATATTTTGAGTATTTTCCAATATTCACTCCTTCCAGCACAGGGAGTAATTTTTTTAATATCAAGGGCAGATGGACTTACCAAAGACTTGAAGTTGTATTTGCCTTAGGCATGCATGCTAGGCTGGTTTTTTAGGCACGTTGAACTTAAACCAAAGATGGAACAAGCTGGAAACACTCACTCCATGCTTTAATGTAAATTTTTGTTCTATTCTGAGATCCTGGCAGCAGTATTCTGGGACCAAAATTTCTGGTAGTATTTTGGTACTTCTTGGAAACTGAAATAGAGCATGCAAAATCTTGTGAAAGCTTCTTAGACATTTTATTTAAAAATAGATGTTGAAAAGAGCATTCCCAGTTATAGCCAAATGATTCATCTGCTGGCAGTGGGGTATCAGCGCTGGTATTCTATCTGCTCACCTGCTTTTGTTGCCACAGCAGATCCCATGTTCCCATGTTCCCTTCCCTAACATATTCTTGTTATATACATGGAGCTTCTGTAGCTGGCACTCAGGTCACTTCAGTTTTGCCTCCATGATCACTTGTTTGTACTTCCTCTAGAGTTCTCTCCAATCTAACTACTCACATCAGCTGGATTTCTTAATTCCGAGTGAGTGTCATGGTCATTCCAGCACCATTGAGGAATTGTTCATTTATCACTGGGAAATATCTGAAGTGAAAGAATGCAGGAAGTAATTGACACAGTTTTTATTTTCTTATGTCACAATATACCACTATCACAAATACCAAACTTTCTAAACATCTGGAAAAATGGTTTGTAATCGGGTCTTTTTTAGTACTCAATATCACTTTCATTTGGCCATATTTACCTAGCTCTCAGAAAAGGGGAGAAATGAAGGAGGAAAAAAACCACAAGGTCAGTGCACTCAAAGTCTTATGAGAGTTGGGATCTCTGGGTTTAAAAGGGCACAACTAAAAGTGAATCTACACTTGGAATAATTTCTTGGTGGTGAGGAACCTTTTGCCTGTCAATAACAAACTGCGCTGGGTTGAGCTTGGCCAGCTGCCCACGCAGCTGCTCTCTCCCTCTCTCTCAACTGGACAGAGGGAGAAAATATCACTTTCCCAACCCAACCCCTTCTTCCCAGGCTCATCTCATACACAGACATCAAATACACATTTCAAAACTCTTGAGTTTTTTTGTCTTGGTACCTAATTACACAAAAATCATCCTGATGTAACAACTAGATAAGCATTTGTTGCACAGTGTGCTCTGCAGATTGTGGCCCAACTATGTAGCAGTGGAGCCTGCAACTGAGCTGATGCTGGGCTTTTCCAGGTTCTCTGAGCTCTACCAGGAGAACCTGCTCCTCCAGA
The DNA here is from genome assembly GCF_020740725.1 of Corvus hawaiiensis. Taxonomy (NCBI): domain Eukaryota; kingdom Metazoa; phylum Chordata; class Aves; order Passeriformes; family Corvidae; genus Corvus; species Corvus hawaiiensis. Next base: position 28,937,334 of record NC_063217.1, read on the forward strand.
GAAGCTGTGGTCTTGGTTTGTTGTGTTGTTGGAAATGCCAGGTAGAGCACATGTGCCCATGGAAATACCACAGCAGTCTTTGTTCCCATCTCCTTTCCTCTCCCTTCAGGGCATGCTACTTTAATGGGTTTTCTTTCAAATTTCTGCCCATTTTCCTACTCTCAACACTTTCTCACGGGGAGAAAGTGAGCAGATTCAAGTGTCTCTGCTACTGGCAGGTGACATATTTACCTTCTACCATCTCATTGGTAGAGGTGCCCCTTCAAGGATATTCATGAAAAGTGTGAGAAACACAGCACTGATCCACAGGCTTGTCACAACTTCTTACTGCTAGGATAGCAGCTGTTCCAGAAACACATTGGATGCTTCTCAAACTTAGAAGAAGACTTAATGCTTATCCAGAAGAGTATGCAAACCATATCATTAGAGTAACAATAGCCTAGGAAATTAAAAGCATAGAAAAGCTACTTAATCCATACATCTTTTCACATGGAGAGAGAAGGTTTCAAGGTGAGGGAAAACATCTGCAGGAGCGAACACTTATTCAGTGTCCCAAAAATGCGAAGGACAAAGGTGCACTGCTGTCGTTATGCTGTACTTTCACAGCTACCTTTCTTTCACTTCATACGTTTTCTGTCTGTCACACTGGAAGTGCTGATGGCACAACCAGTCATCCCTGGAAAGGGAAATCTGAACTGCTTTAAAATGTCACTGATTCGATACAATGTGTGGTGTTCACAGCAAACTTAATCCAGGAAATTTTTGTGATAATTTATGATTAGAAAAAGCATCCTGTAAGAATCCTTTAAATGCTGTGATAAAGACCCTATTAATAAATTCCTATTAAAATAAAAAACTCATTTTACAATTGGTTGCTTTTTAAAAGGGCTTTTACATCTAATACAGATTTCTTTTTGTAAGAATAGCTTCTGCAAAAAATGCATTTTCCAATTTGAAAATAAACAGAGTAAAGATATTAATCTCTTGCTTCACTTTGCTGGGAGACAGAACTGTTTAAGTGAAGGAACGGCATGACACTGAATAATAAGCAGCACACATTCATCTTTTCTAGGAACTGAAGGTGTAGCCCACTACAATTACCAAAAGATGACTTTTTGAATAACTATATAAAATTCTACAAGCGTTTTCTTGAGATTAAAAAAGATGTAGCAGGAAGCCCTTACAGTCTGGGGACAAGGAAGAAGCTTTTGAAATTATTTCTTATTTATTTTGTTGTTTAATTCAACAAAACCATGAATGTCAAACTGGCATTTTTCAAATGTGTTCCAAGATAAACCCCTGAATAGATGACGTGGGAAAAAAAGACAGAATTTCTAGCAGAGATGTCATTTTTTTCAAGTCAATATTTAATATTTAAATAGATATTAATTAGTTTCAAGCTGTGTAAAAGGTCTCTTGCACTATTGACTGTTTTATTTATTTCTGCTGACTAAAGCTGGAGACTTCTTATTTATTTTCTGGTAAGATCGCATTGTGAAATGCAAGTAAAAAATTCTTTGATGTTTGAAGCTTTCTTTAATGTATTGTAAAAACCTGAAGAATGGTTGTGTGTATATGCCTGAGTGGGTGAATATATGTATTTTTCATGCATATATATTTTATGGTGGGTATTACTTATCACCACTAGTAAAAGGTTTAGGAACTTTGTTGCTGATAAGGGCCAGTTCTCATTGTCAAGTGGAGAGATATTAATGTGCTTTCTGGAAAAGTTATATATTTTATTCATGTAAGTGTCATGGAATTGAAAGAAGTATTTTTCTATGGTATTTGGTGTGGGCCATTTCAAGAGGAGGGTAAACTAGAGAGTCATGATTTAAGTTTTTTTTTTTACTTCCTTTGAGTCTTTTGATTTTATTGTAGTTTTACAGAACTGTTTTTTTACAAACACCCATGCAATTTCTGTCTTTCACTACATGCAGTGCTTTATTAAATGAACACAACAAACACTGAAAGTCCTAAGCAAAAAATGATACATCTTTATATTTCATAGAAGATGGTCAAGCTTCATTACAGCAAATTATTTCCTTTCCTTATCCCTTCCCATCTCTTGAAAGTAGGACACCTCATATTTTATATCCTTAGGATAACCAGAAACAATTAGGGAAACTATTGGTCCTCAGCACTTCATTTTCTACCTTCTCTCTTTTTATGCGTGAGGGAGAAAATATAGAAGGTTACAAGCTTTTCAGGAATGGAACTATTGATTTACCACTTAGTGATATTAATCTCATCCAGACAACATAGCTTTTTGCATATAGATTTCTTGCACAGAAAGAGTGCCAAGTGTCTGTGCAATCTCACTTCTTGATTTCCAGATAACAGGAGTACAAGAGAGGAGAGAAGCACAGACCTTTCTCTGCCATTTGCTGCAACCTGAGCAATGATGCATCAGTATGTGAGAGGTAGATGTGAACTTTACATGACAACAACTGAAACATCTGTTGGGATGAGATACTGGGCTGCCAGTAGCCATCAACCACAGTTTCAGAGGCAAATTGTCATATTAGGACAGACTGAAAAACTAGCTGGAACAAGCTAGAAAAATATGATACTTCAGTTGCTTGTATAGCTAGCTGGAAAACAAGTTATTACGTGTACAGTAAAGGTAGCTTTTTGTCAGGTGAAATCTTTGCGTGCAGCTGGAATGACACTCAGTTGAGTTCTCTTGCCTTGTTAGCATGATGAAGGCACCAGTGAAATGCTCCCTCTGTAATTTCTCTCTACAGAGAGGAAAAAGTGTAGCATATCAATCACAGAGCTGCTGGCCCCAAAGAATTGTCCAGCATGGGTTCATTTGGCTATCTGTAACAGACACAACATCTCTGCTGCTCTGCCAGAGGACAAACCTCATTTTTTTTCCCCCACAGAAATCTTTGCCTTTGGTTTTTTTTCCCCTCAGTGGTGATGTTTTTATGTTGAACAACCTCATTGGGAGATCTTGCCGTCACCATCCTGTCTCACTTAAATTCTCTTCAAAGGACTGCTGTCCTGATGATGCCATTAAGATACCTGTAATTATTGGCAAGATTTAGAATAACTGAATTTTTTTCTAGGCATTGCAAAAGTCTCTGTCAAATGCCGTAACCTTGATCTCACAGGATTTGGATCTGGTGCTTTGGATCTGTGATCCATATTTCGTGTACCAGCAGCTTTACCCCTGTGCAAGAGGCATTTTCCTTGTCTGACTTCATGCCAGCAGATGTCCTTTATCCTGGCTTTTGCTGGCAGCCTTTTGCCTCCTGTGAATGTCTTCAATGCTACCACCATGTGAAGGGGCCAGGGAGTGTTTGGCTGGAGCTGCTGCAGTCATAGGTGTTGAAAGGTGAGGGAGCTGGGCTGGAAAGACAGAACCCCAACAATCTGGACTCCTCCCACAGCATCGTGTGGGGGGTAGTGTCCGTCACCTGGTGAGGCTGGGAGAGCTGGGTGCTACTTAAGCAGAGTTTCTGTTTGTACGTTTGGTCCCCATCTTCCCCAGGATGGTGCTGCATGGCACAGGTTGGACCTTGGTGGTCTGTATTAACAGCTTTGCAGCATTTATCAGCTTAGACACACTGACTGTTTTTGTGTTCTTAAAGTTAGCAAGATGGATTTTACATCTGTTAAATGCTTCACTTCAGGCAAGCCTTGGATGAAACAAAGAGATCAGGCAGGGTTTCCGCTCTTAATTATTGAACTGTGACCTCATTTGTCCTCAGGAGCTTCTGCTTTTTGCCACCCATGACCTGTAGTGGTTGAGATAAAAACACAAAGCCTGTCAAAAGGAATCTGCAATGACATCGGGATGGATGCTCCTGTGTTTACTGCCCACTGGTGCGTGGCACTGCTGACTAGAAGACTTTCTACCTATACAGCATGCTGGGTTTAAACTTCTCTAGTTACCCAAAGGTGAGGTCACTCAGTTCGTTAATGATTTATGATTATATAGTGCCTTTCTTCAGAGAGCTTCTAAGGCAGCTGGCAAGTTTATATCTGCATGAGCGAGTGGCTGAAACAGGCTGTTAGTGATTTCTCCATAGACTGAGGACCTGGTACTAGGACCTTTTCTCTCTGTTCTTGGATGCACACTAAGGTTAGGCTTCATTACACCACGAGGCGTGTGCTGCCTGTGCGCTTTGTGATATGACATTCCTCAAACAGGAGTTTCTTAGGCTTTTTCTTTCCCTTTTACTTTTTCTTTCAAGTTCATTTGACTGAGGTTTTTTGGAGATTTTTTGGGGTTTTTTTTTAAACTTTTACTATGGTAGAGCAGGATCCTATTCCACAAACAAGTTTAGAGCCTCATTTAAGTCAGTCTGTAGCACAGAATTCAATTTAGATCAAGTAAAGGGAGTGGAAACTGATCACATAATATTGCAAATAATTTTTCTAGCCATGTTTGGAAATAGTGTGGTTTTATAGTCAGGAATGACACATAACCATAGAACAGTGTCTTGAATTGCACATTTAGTGGACAGAAAGTAACTGGAGGATTTTGCCATCGCAAATTAATCTTGCCATGGTTGGTGACCTGTATTATCATTTAAGGTACTGAAAGGGAAGAGGCAAGTTTTTTTTCATAAGCATTACATATTATACTTGGCAAAATAAAGAGAGAGGGAAAATCATAGATATTTTCAGTGAAATAAAGACATGGTAATATTTGATTTTTTTGTCTTTCAGAGTGTCTTAGGAGCCTTTCTAATTGAAGATGTTTGTGATACTTGAGAAAGAACATGATATATTGTGTTTATTGTTTTTAAATATGAAAACCTACATCTTCTTAAGGCAGTGCTGCATATAAAGTGTGTGGAAAAGAAACCAAGGCACAGGGAGAGGCTGGGTTTCCATTTATTCCTTGTCAGTTCACACTTAAATTCTGCCAGTGTAAGTATTACTAACACTGCAATAAAGCGTACTTCGATTCACACTTGTGCAAGCTCCCCATGGCTAGGGACAAGTTGAGGTCAGCCAAGCATGGGATGGTCTGATAGAGAAGTTCTCTCTAACACTCTACAACACAGGGAAAGCTCCAGTTTTAATTTGATTTAGCTGTTTTTCAGCATCAGTGAAGGTAAAGCTACAGCGTGCCCTGGCCATGCTGCAGGACTGTGGTGCATTAGCCATTGCAAAGGTGCACCCGTCTTCCTACTGCAGTGCCGTGAAGCTCCCCTAAGCCCAAGAGAGTTTTCCCTTTTCCATGCCTTATCAGCAGTAATCTCATGCAGGTCAAACAGTCTCATTTACCCACCTGGATGTCTCCCAGTGTCTTTTGATGCAGCTTAGAGGCTGACCTGTGCAAATGTAATTAACCTTCCCTGCCCCTGGCTGTGCTGGAGAGAAGAGAGGGAGAGCAGAGGTGAACAGGGCACACAGGGGATGTTCAGCCCCACAAAATCTACATTTTTCATATTAAGATCTGACAGGTTTTTCTCATAAGACTATTCCTACCCTGTAGTTTGGGAGATCAAAACTTCTTTTTTACTCAGTCTTTTGCTAGAATTTGGATTTTATCTCTCTAACCTTGACTGGAGGATGACTTTTTAATGGTGTCATCATGATCCAGGGAAATTACGACGTCAACAGCAATTGTTCTGCAGGTCTGTTAATCCTGTTTTATCCTATTTACTCATGTTGTTTTTTGGCTTGTGATAAATAGGGTTGTACTTTGAAAAAAAAATAGGAACATTTTCAATTATTTGTTTCCTAATCGTGGGAATTACCTTCCTGGTTTCTTCCCTTCCATTTTCACAAAATCACAGATTTGTCTGAGTTTGGGAGGCACCTCTGGAGGCCACCTGGTCCAACCCACGTGCTCAAGCAGGGTCACCTAGAGCTTGTTGTCCAGGACTCTGTCCCTTTGGGTTTTGAATATCTCCAAAGGATGGAGATTGCACAACTTCTCTGGGCACCCTGTGTCAGTGCTTGGTCACTCTGACACTTAAAAAGTGTTTCCTGATGTTCAGAGGGACCACCCATGCCTCATTTTCTGCCCATTGCCCTTTGTGCTGTCACTGGATATTACTGGGAAGAGTGAAGTCTTCTTTGCATCCTTTACAGATCTCTACCTTGTTGCCCTTGCATGTATTGTTCAGACACACAGGCTTGCAGAATAATGCTGATAGTCAGCTCAGATAGCTTCAAGAGTAGCTTCATCAATTTCTATCGGAATTGGCCAAGCACCCACTGGCGCACCAACCAAGCAGGTGGAAAATGGTTTCTCAGGGGTTGTGTTGGCCAGACATATGGTATCTAAAGCTGATGCATTAGCTAAAGTCACCCAAACATTAGCTTTAGGTTGGTTAACTGGTAAATCTGCATGGCTAAAAACAAGCAAGCAAAAAGGCATAAGAGGTTTTTGGTCATTTTTTTTCTTCTTAATTTTCTTTCTTGGGTTTGCACCTCAGAAGAGGATTCCTTGCAATGCATGGCTGAAAATAAGAGTGTAAGGAGATCTGGGAGAATTTTCCACTCCCACCTCTACCACTCCTACCTCTATTGAAAATTGGGAGCAGTACATTTTTATTGCTTGTTTTTCCATCATGCAGCTGTATGAATTAAATGACATTTTTTGATACGCTGGAGTTCCAGGACACAATATATGTCAGTGTTAATAGGTAAGCTAAGTTACCAAATATTCTTTTATCCCAGAATTCATGTGCTCCTTTTTGAGATTTTTTTTATTAAACATGATTTTTATATTTTCTGTTATTTGCAGTTCTTTTAATTACTAGTTCTGAATGTTTAGCTTCTTACTTATCTCTCATGAAAGAATATAAGGGTTTATTTTGGCTGAGAAGTGAGCACACATTTTGCCCACCATGTTTGGGAACTTTTTTCTGCATGTAGAGTAAAAATAAAATTTGTTCACTGTATTTGGAGGGATGGATAGGAGAGGTACACCTGGTGGTGTCCTGGTAGCCTCTTTTGACTCCTATATATGTTTTGGTTAAGAAATGTGTAACTTGCAGAAACCTAGGAAAGGGCAGACCAGATCATAACTGCTGGCATATTTTTTACTCTTAATGAGTCTTGGTGTTTGCAGTGAGGGGATTCATTCCCCTTGAACAGTCCAAAACTCTGATTTTGGGAAGGAAGTAATAATGTTAGGTTGTTAAGTAAACATACTCTGCCATTTTAAAGTTCTCTCTGTGTGTGTGTGTATGTGTACACATGTGTGTTTGGGAACTGTGCTACTGAAGGGACTGGAGAGTCAAACCTGAGTTTGGCACCATGATAAAATGTTAATCCAATCTAATATGAACTCTGGAGTTTGTTTATTTTCTCAGCTTTGAGCAGCTGTGGATACTCATGATGCATTATCAAAGACAACAATCCAAAGTAATGGATTTTTACCATGTGTAACACAGAAAAAGCTCAGCATCTGGTACAGGGAAATTAGGGTTTTAGTGGCCACCAAAGAAGTGCATGAATGTTCTTCTGGTTTTGGGTTTAATTTAAAACTAAATCTTGATATCATAAGATACTACAACTTGCTGTAAAACAGCTTGTAGTACTAACTTCTTTCCTAAGCCTGACAATGCTGAAAGTGTTTTACTGAATTGTACTCCTTTTCTTACTTAATAGGAGCCCTCTCCTATGAGGACAGGCTGAGGGAGTTGGGGCTGTTAAGCCTGGAAAAGGGAAGGCTCCAGGGAGACTTTAGAGCACCTTCCAGTACTGAAGGGGGCCTACAGGAGAGACAGAGAGGGACTTTTTGCAAGGGTGTGTAGCGACAGGACAAGGGGGAATGGGTAGGGTAGGTTTAGATTGGATATCAGAAAGAAAGTCTTCACTGTGAAGGTGGTGAGGTACAGGAACAAGTTGCCCAGAGAAGCTGTGGATGCCCCATCCCTGGGAGTGTTTGCGTCCAGGTTGGATGGGGCTTGGAGCAACCTGGTCTAGTGGAAGGTGTCCCAGTCCATGGCAGGGGGTTGGAACTAGATGATCTTTAGTTCCTTTCCGATCCAAACCATAAACCATATGGTTTTAGGATTCACAGCTAACTACTCACTGTAAGCTTTTACCAGCAAGTAGTCTGAAAAGATGCAGATTTTAACTGATATTCCACATATTTTTATATGTGTACTGAATGCATTAAATTATAGGTATTACTAAAATTAATTTGAGGATCAAATTTTGAAATGTACTAATCCTGTTTCTAGTGCAGAGGGATCCGCCGGTTCTAAAGAAACCATTTAAGTCATAGAGGGCTCTTCTTCTTACTCATGATATGAAACACTGAGTCACAGTTTTCAGTATTTTAACAGGCAGGCATCTCTACACTCTTCTGCTTTTTTCAGGAGTGTCAGTGTTGGTTTTCTCTGTCTGATGATAATTTTTTCTTTAAATCAAAAGTTTTCTTTGCATTAAAAAAAATATTCTGTGAGTAATGTTGGTTATATTTACCTGTGATATGCTGACTATATTTCCTTTTGGTGTGTTACTCAGTTATCCTGAGAAGTTTAAATGTTTTTAGAAGAATGGGGACCTAACAAACAGGGAGAAAAGATACGGTGGGGTCCTTTAGTGTACAAATCCTTGATGGTTTGCCATGCTTAATTGCCTACTAGTCTTGTGTTGTGTGGCAAAATAAGAACCATGTGGACCATGTACAAGAACAAGTATTGTCTGAGATGCTGAAAATAGACCACTTGATCAATTTACCACTTGTAACTCTAGCATTACAGTAGGTATTTTCAGGGACCTGCTTCATAACGGCCTTTCTCTGTTCTAAAGTTTTGTACTATTATTACGTGTTGAGGTAAAGGATAGATTGTGAAGATAAAATGCACAATGGAGAGGTCTGTGTTCTCAAACAGAATCGGAGGCTACTTTTTATTTCCTGATTTGTATTCTGGTCAGAATTGCATGGGTCTGCCATCATTGCTTCTGTCAGCTATTTATTACTGTGGGATATAGTAATTTTCCCTAAGTGTACGCAGAAAGTGCATCTGCTTAGCTTTCTATGCTGGAAATACATATTTCTAATTCTGCATTGAATTTTACGGTTGCATTGGAAAAGGACAGTAATAGAATAGTTTCCTGAAATATTCTTTCAGGATCCAAATATTCCATGCTGGCCTGTCTGCAGGAATTTCCTCTTCATTGAAATGTTTCCCTATCCATCTGTCTTCATGTCTTCCCCTGACAATAAAAATAGTGTTAGTAAATAGAAGGAAGACCTTTTCTCTTTGTTTATTACTGCCAGGGCATCTCCTTGTACACATCTTGAGCTTAGCAGTTTACACTGGATGTGCTTTAAATTTCTTTTTCTTGCACCTTGAACAATGAAGGTCTGTTTTACACCCAGGAGTTCAAAGTGCTTTGAATTCCAGTTTTCAAGAACAATAAACTAGTTCAGAAGTTGTCTCATTGCTCCCGTGCGTCCAAACCTTACCCAGAAGAATGAAAACTGACTCTCCATAGTGGGCTGGTAGATTTGCTGGTTCCCTTGGGGCGCAGGCAAGGTGACGGGCCTGAAGTCTCTCAGTTACAGCAGGCTCCTTATTGCAGGCGTACTGAGCTCTGGTTTCTGCAATGCCATAGCCATTGCCATAAGTCACTCAGGTGCAGAAAGGGCAGGGTAACGTGGAATTAGCACACTGAGAGATGTTCTCTGCTCTGCCAGTTAACAGCATGATGTCTGCAGGGCAGGGGTGTCAGAGAGGCTGTGACAGGATTTTTGGATTTATGCAGGATTTAAAGCTACGAACTAACAGAGATCTACTGGCAGTTGATTATTGGGGGGGGGGTTTCTGGTGACAAAGGAAATACATTCCTACCTGTTTTGCTAGAACAACATTTACCTGATGCAGGCCACAAACTTTCCATGCTCAGACCATTGCACATGCCACTGTCAGTGCTGCATCTCATGCCCAGAAACAAGAGAGTAGTGCTGAGTCTGCATGTGAAAATTAGATTAGAGGTTGGTGTGCGTATATGAGATTTCTAACATCTGGAGTTCCCAATTACACACAAGCACTAGTTCTAGACCTTCTGATTTTCTCATATGCATTAGGAGTACCTTTTTATTTCAGAATTGGCCTGACAAACTCAGGATGTTTTCATATTGCCTTTTCATCTCTCATTCACACCTTCAAGGCATTCTGAATATTATGAGTGGTGCAGAGTCAACTGAGGGCTAATTTCCCATTTCTCAGCTTAAACAGACTGCTTTGTTCTGGTGCTTTTGCTAGCAAAAGTATGCTTCTAGATCATCTGCCCTGGTAGCCTGAGACCACCCACCAACATTTAGTCCTTGAACTTCAGCAGAAGTAATAATTTAATGCTTGCAGACAGTTAAATTTGATTACCAAGAACCAAATATACACTTATCCTTGTCTTGTCAAATGGGGCATGATTTAGCCTATACACTAATTATACTGGTACAACAAAATACTCTTATTTGTGGCTGCCTAAGGATATAAGGATGAATTAATATAGTAAATGCTATTTAATAACTGATAGAATCTAGAAAAAGGATAGTTGCTACAAAATCCCTGTCTGATCCTGCTAGTTGTATGTAAAAGGAAGCGTGACAATCCCCTGAAAAGAGGAAAAAACTTTTGAGGAAAATTTTGAATCATACAAGGTCAAAATCACAAAATTACAGTTAAATTTTTCAAAGTAAAACTTGAAACTAGTGAAACCAGAAGAAAAAAAATCTGTTAAAAAAGTAGCTGCAATTTTGCAGGTTGCTTTCACCTGTTTAAATTTGTTCTGTTTTTGCAGTGTATTCAAATATATTACTTTAATTTAAGTTTTTTGCAGTAGATCTATTTTTAATTTTAAAAAGGTATTTAGTTCTTTTTGCCGTAAAAATAGTTAAAACTTATTTCTCCATACTCTAGTAGAAGGAAAACCAAAGAAATGATAAGCTCACATTTTAGCTTTTAGAACTTACCAGTTTTTCATTTTGAGAAACTAGAGTTGTATACAGCATTTTTATTTCAGCCAAACTACAGTAAAACCAGTCACGTATTTTTCTTGAGATAGAATTGATTTAGAACTGCAGGATGTGACTGGAAGGAAAAATAAAAAATTGTTGCCATTTCACTAGTTAGAAAGAGGAAAGAAAGACCATTTTGTATCAAAGTCTCAGAGGGAAATCCAAAGCGAATGAAAAGTTTCTCAGGTTGCAATACCTTTTTTTTCTTTCTTTCTTTTTTTTTTTTTTTTTCTTTACACAATAAGCATCCCAAACCATCTACAAGAGATGTGGCAGGCAGGAGTTACTCAGCTTATAAGCACCCTTCAAAAGAGTGAAAACAAAAAACCTACACTCTTAGATTAGCCTAGAAAAGTTGAACTAAAGTTCTTTCTTTTCCACTTATACCTAGGCAGTCTGGGAGGAGAATGTTAACCACTGGTCCCTAGAAGCGTATCCTGACTTCTGATCACTTATATTGAAGAAAACCACCCATTTCAGAGAGAGTACAAAGACTGCATGAAAGTAGAAAATACCACACCCCACCCTAAACAAAAGGTAAGAAAGGGGTTTTTTGCTGATCCTTTAATACTGGAAGCGGTGTCTTCATTTAACAGTTCATTCTGATGAAGGGAAAAGTAAAAATTTAGTTAATAATTGGACACTAAAATATTTATTTAACCTACATATTCTAATTTAGAAAAAAGGATTCTTTTTGTATAAAAGAAAGAATGTAATGCATGTGTTCCTGAGCTTAAAACTATTTGTTTTGTAGCTTTTTTGTGTATTTTGGAAAAAAAAACAGTGCAAAAACCAGAAAATGTTATCTTTCATGTCACGCACTGAAGTTATTCTTAGCCATGCAAAGTTTTATGTAGTCTCCAGTCTACCATGCAATTCTCATTTTACCAAGACATACACAGAGTGTTTGTAGAATGCTGCTGCTGGGAATTAGTGCTAAGGAGTAGTTCTGCCATTTGTGCTTTTATCAGAACAGATCTGCACTATTTCCCCTTTCTGCTGGGTTTTGGATTGACAGGTTATTTGTAAAATATTTACAACTCTACTTCCTTAGATTCTTCAATTCTAAAAAGTATTGGAAGAAGCTGAAAACAGTTAAAACATACTGTCTCTGCATGTTTCCTCTGAAAGTGGAGTGACAGCAGCGGAGGACTTTTTCCATTCAGATTTTCTTTCCCCCCGTTTTTCTTCCTTTGTTCTGGGGAGAATGTTGAAATTCTGAACGATAGCTAATAATTCCTTTCTATAGCAACCATTCTGTCATGTGGTTTCAGGACAGATATGTTCACCACATTTGTGAACGCCCTACTCTACACCACGTATCTATAAATTTTGGTTTGGAGTCTGTCTAATGTAGAAATGCTGTCTTTGCTTTTGCACAAAGCAATGTGATTCTGCTGTTTGAAGTTATTTTTGTGGTTTTAGAGAATCTGTACTGTCTAACCCATATCACCTGGTAAATTGAAAAGACTATTGGTTACCTAAAAGTCCTGACTTGTGACTGTCTTGCCAAAATGTATGTTTGGCTGGTGTGTTACGTGGCAAGAGAATAAATGACAAGCAGATATCTTTGACAACTCTTCTGAAATGATAGTCTGAAGTACATTGGCTTGCTGCTAAGAAACAAAGGTTCTGTTTTCTTGAGATAGTCATAGTAATTTTGACATTTTTCTACCATAAAAACCTACTACACCTCACCTGAAGGTACAAACGTGTTTGTGAAATGCCTGTTTGTGAGATGGTGTCTGTTAATGTATTATGGGCAGGACATGTTCTTATTTCTTCAAATCAGAAAAGTAAGAAGTGTGCCACCACCGATGGAAAATGCTCTGTGAGTGCAGGATGCTTCCTGCCTGCTCTCTCTAACCTCATATATCCGTGCCATTTGTATGTAAAGATTACAGATTCTGAAATATCTTCTGTTTCCTTTGAATAGACTTAATTTTTGCAAGCTATTTTTCAAATAGCACATTTTATATTTTGCCAAGAAAGATACAGTACCCATTGGCTTAAAATACAGATGTTCAAAGAACAGTCTGTGAGGGTGGTCAGGTACAATATCATCTCCAGATTGACTAATACAAATTTCATAAATAAAATATGCAAGATCTATATTTCTGTATAGAATTTGCATAGAATATTTCTTCCAAGGGAATTAAAGCTAGGTTGTTTTTCTGACAGTGTACCCACTGTTCTTTCATAACCCACCCACATATCCTGTTGTTAGAATATTATGCTTTTTACTGCAGAAAAAAATCCAAACCTTTTTAGGAATAATTTGCACTGTTAGTAGAGATTTTGCTTAATCCATGAGATTCTCTTTAAATCATTTGTGAATGTAGTGTTAGTCAATTTTTGAACAAGTTTATTGAAGTCTAATAGCTTGGTTTTTTTCTAATGCAGACAATTTTTTTTCTAGTTCATTCTATCATTTCACATTTTCTAAGCTAAAATGCTTATAGCTTCTGACTCACATTTACTGGTGATCCTACCCAGCTTCTCCAGAGACTTCAGTTTTCCTTTAAGTCATTTTCCTTTAAAGCTTTTTTTTTTTCATTCTTCAAAAAAGTGGGAGAACAGGTAATCCATGTTCTTCTATATTCTATTAAAGTTTTTTTATTTCATTTGTATCATCCAAAGCTTTCCCCCCTTTATTCTGCAATTTCTTGTTCTCCTGATTTTGCTTCTCCTGGTCTTTATATTTGCCCCATTCAGAATTCTTTCTTACAACACCTGATGACTATTGATACAATTGATTGTGTCCTTTCAGTCACTTCAGATGAAGTACAAACAACAAAGATTTTCTGAAATGAGTTGCTGTTCAGTAACTAGCTATGCAAATAATCTATTTCCTATTTTAATGAAGAAGAGGTCCTGCCAAGAAGACGGAGACCTTGGTTTAGTCAATGTTACGTTGTAGCATTTGTTCATCACTAATTTTCTAGATTTTTATACTTCTCTTGTGTTATTCTTGCAATGAATTTTAGTGATAAGCCTTGACATGAAAAGTCCCTTGATTTGTGAACCCTCTACATATTAATGTGAACAAATTGGTTGTCTCCTCAAATTTAAAATCAGAAAACCAGCCAGGAAGTCTTTCACTGTAAATGGACTCTGACTTCATGCTCTTCTGCAATTCAGCCTTCACTTGTTTTTGTGAAGAACAGTGTCACATCTTCATTCTAGCCCAGTAAGAGAGTGACCCCACACACCAGAGAAAGTTGCTTATTCAGTCCATGGTTTGTTCATCTGGTGCCTCTGGCCGTGCAGGACTGGGGCCTCTGGGGTATTGGAGATCAGCTGGATAGCTGCATCCTTACACCACATGGAAAACTCCTCTAAAAAACTCACCTGTGCTTACCATAGACACACCTGTCTGCCTTGTGGCCCGCCCCAGTGTTGTACTTTGAAAGAATCAATGCCTTTGTTGCCTCCATGACCTGAGAAGAACAACCAAGAAGATGGCCTGTGAGTCACAGCAGTCTGAAATGATGCTCACATGGAAAGTGAACACCATGGGAAGTATTTTCTCATATGCAATTAATTAGTAAGTTCAGCATATCACACTGTCTGCAGAACATTGCAGCAGGAGTTGAAAACTAGGGTGGTTACATCCATCTGCTGATTGTCATAGGGAATAATCACAGTGAAAATATTCAAGATTTTGATGATCTGAAACCTATACTGTAAACATCCAGTACTTGTTTCGTATACCACTTGGGAAATCTCCTGTTTGGGGTATTTCTCTCTGTGGCCATCACATAGGGAATTGGAGGTTACCAGCTTCTGAGTCTAGGCACCTAGTCCTTCTCTTGATAAGAATTGTGAGATCCATGCCTAATATTTACCAAGCTGGCAACCAGTAAGGTTTTGGAGGTTCTGAGATTTGGCTTTTTTTAACTATTACTGGCAGGAAAGTGGAAGGGCAGTAAGTAGATCTGTTATAATATGGAAGCTACACCTGACAATTTTGGGATCTTCCAGAGAGCCTGGAGAGAGTGAAGCAAAAGGCTCAAGCTCCTTCTACAGAAATTTCCTCTGAAAGGTAATACTGTCATGCTGAAGAGCAGGGTTATAGTTGATCAACTCCTTTTGAAATAATGGTATGACAACTCTAAATAAAACAATGATGAACAAAAAAAGCTGTCATGTCACATTTTTCATGTTGCTTTATCCTCCCAAAATATAATAGAACTGGTTCTGCTCCTCAAGGAAGCTGCCCAGTGTGCAAGAACTTGTCTTGATAATTTTGCAATAGGTTTTTCTGCTTTTACTTCCTTTGGATAAAGATGGATGGCATATTTATGTTAAAATCAGAGCAGTATTTATATTCAGCCTCTAAATGCCTGTATGTTTTTGAACATTTTGTGCTTAATACAGAATAAGAGCTTTAGGAAAATGAGTATAATATGTTCTAAGGCAGAGCTAATTCTTGTGAAGTAGTTTGATTGCAATAGTATAGCTTGATTCTAATTAAATCTGTTTCTTTCTTTTAGTCACCAAGTTATAATTGGAATTGAAATTACTTTTTCCTAATTAGATTGACCAATTTTAAACAAGATTTCCATGCTCACCAGAAGTATTTTGGAGCAGTTTATATCTTAAAATGGGGTCCAAACTGTGAAACTTGATGATTCTTGAGTTTTTTCAACGTGTTCTGAATTTCTTTGGACAAGCCAATATGTTCACAAGGCCAGGAACCATGTTTGCAAAATTAGGATTAGTTTCTGTTTTGGTTGTTATTTCTGTGAACTTGCTGACGAGAATTGATTCAGGTTAATAATTCTGTAGACTACATTGTTTTAATTTCTTCTGTGCTGAATACTGAGAGAATATCAATGAAGAGTACTGTAGGAGAAATTATCTGAGGGCAAAAGGTGATTTATGCTTCCTCTACTACTTTTAGAACTGGCTCAATTAAAGGATTCCCTGTGGTTATATTTTTTTCATTGCTGCTCCCACATTATAGTTTCAAAGCTCAAATTTGCATCTTAAGGGTACTTAGGAATTCAGGTTTGTAGGATTAGGACAGGAAAAATTGACACAAATCCTGATTTGACTTTGCTAATGTGATATATGTGTTTATGATGTCCTGCCTTAGGCATCTGACAGTGGCTAAATAATCTTAGAAAAGTCAGGAAAAGACACTCACATGCTTAATTTTGATATGATTTAGTGCTTTCTTGAGCTGAAAACTCACTATAACCCTGGACTTTAGCAGCTGACTAGGATGGAGAGAAGTAAAGTTCTTCAGGAAATTCTAAACAGAAAAGAAACCCAAGTATTTATGAGAGCTAATTAGGAAATGTCACGTTAAATGCTGTTATGGCAGTGGTCTGACTATCTGGTCTGTATTCAAAGACTTAAAACTCCCTGTGACCTTCCTCCACTCCATCCTAATGAATCTCTCAGCTGAAATGCAGCTCAGAGACTTAGGCAGCTTTTAAAAAGCTTCTTGGAGATCTGTAATGTTGTGAACTGAGAGCAGACAGAGGTGTCTTCAAGACAAGGTCCTTCTTCAGCTCCATCATCTTTATCATTAGGTCAGAAGGGCAGCCAAACTCTCCTGTCATTATTGGATAATTTATCCCACCGCAGGATCCTACTGAGGTGACTGATTTTTGTTGATAAAACTCAGGCTAAAACAATATCATATAGTGCTAGTTTGTGTCTTACTCAGTTTCTGTATTGCATATATTGTTGTCTAATAGCGAGATTTCTTCCCAAAAGCAAAGTATGGTTCTGCGGATGAAGCAAGAGTATAAAAGATCTATAACTCATAGGCAAATTTCCCTAGAAAAGCTTTTCAAGGACTTCTAAACTGTTATTTTAATCTGACTATATTGTACAGAAGGACAAATGCTGTAATTATTAATGGCTGCAGTATTTCCAGATCTAGATGATACATTGTGACATTATAATGCTCCTACGTAACATAGGTAGTAAAAGTATATTTTATTGAGCCTACTAGTGTAGTTGTCTATTCTTCGGTGAAATTTAGAGTATGAAAAACATGGTAATATAATCTGAAAAAAATAATCTCTTGTAAATCCTTGTGCTTCTGCAGCATTCAGATAGCTAATACAGTGCTTATACTACAATACTGTTTAATACTATTAAGCTATCTAATATAGTCTTCATGTATGGTACTATTTGTCTATTGTGTTAAATAGGAATACTATTTATAATTTAAAATATCTGTTAAATAAATATATAATGTTATTAGTTTCCATTAGTGATCAGAGGAAGGAATGCAGACAGTAAGAAGAAAAACATGTCCTGTACAATGTGACTTTCTTATTACAGAATTCTGTGATTCCTTGGAGGTTTGATTACTGGTACTTTTTATGAAGCACAGCTATAATTTTCACATATTAAGTAAAAGTAATATTTCACATATTAAGTATTTAGACCTCTAAAGTAATGTAATGACTATTGTATCCTTAAAATGCTTCTACTGCATGGCTCCAAAACAGCCTAAAATGTAAGACACTTTCGTGCATGATTTAAAGATGAGAGAGAATTTACCTTGTGTTTGATTTCAAAATCTTAATGGTTATATAAATGTGTTGTGCTATATTTCTTGTTCCAGTAACATTTGAAAAAAACAAAAAACAAACCCAAACCAAAAACACCCACAAAAAAACATGGCTGCAGCTGAAAGCGAAGCTAACCAAATTGTTCAGTCTGAGCTACTGGGTACTGATGATTCAGGTACTGTTAAAATAAACTGGGTTTTTACTTGTAAAATAAAGAGACAGAACACATTTTTAGTTTATTTACAGAGGAAACATCTTCCTTCCTCATAAATTACTGCAAGGGATCTGCTTATGTATGAATCTGCTTACATCTGAAAAATGTAGATCTGACCAGACTGGTCTTGCAGTTCCTTCTCACTGCAAGTGGGTCAGCCAGTGTCTTATACAATCTGGAGCATATCTGAACACTTGGGATAGCAAGACCCAAGTGTTTTTGTAGGAATTGTAAGTTATGGGCATTTACAGCAGGGATTGATTTAGTGTTTTCTTCCTTACTTCCCTTTCTTCTTTTCTTTCCCATTATTTCAAGCTGTAGCAACGATCAGCTTCATTCTGGTATTTGAACGAGAGAGTCCTAGAAACTGTCTCCAAGAAGCAATATGGTATTCAGTTTATCTTGTCTTCCTCTTTTAAGTGTAGACTGTTAATTTAATTGTATTCCTGAGTACCTTGTTAGGGTGAATGTATCTGCACTTCATGTATGTGTCCAGTTGTTTAATATGCTCTGTTTAGAAACTTTTCCTGATACTGAATCTAAACTTTGTCTGGACACATTTTGTCATAGAAAACACTCAGAGACTCCTAGACAACCCTACTCATTTCATTCTTCTGCAGCCTCACTTCAAAAATTAGCGTTCAGTACTGAAAGACAAAACTACCTTTAAGGATTTAATATGCAATGTTTTCTATTCCCAAGCCCTACTCATTTGATTCTTCTGTAGCCTCACTTCAAGAATTGAAGTTTAGTACTGAAAGATAAAACTATCTTTAAGGATTTAATATGTAATCTTTTCTATTCCCAAACTTATTGGAATTCCTCTGCTAAGGTATAAAAAAGAAAGCTGCAATAAGGAGATCCCCAGTGATAGAAAGATAGGAAGGAATTACGGAAAACTAGATCATGAACAAAACAACTCTTTTGGATTTCAGTTCAGGAAATTGCATGAATCCTTCAGTTGGTGTCTTAGTTTCAGACCTTATTAGTGAAAATAATACCAACTATATATTTTACTTCTGCTGGAATGATTAAATAGGCTGCCCTCATGGATACTTGGACTTTTCCATTGGAACTGGCCCAGCAACTTAAGAGTTAACAGGCCTGATAATACAATTTTGAAAGAACTTTCACATGAAAATGACAGGTAACCCTCATCCTCAATAGCTTAATTACTTATAATTCATATTAAGTGCATAAGGGAAATTTATATAGCCTTTGTGATGTCTATATGAAGTTGTAAAGGGAAAAGCCTACAGTTCAGTCTGCTGAGGGACTGTAAGAATATGTATGACTGAAGAGATACTGAACTTTCTTACAGAAACCGTAATTCTAAAAAGCATGAAACATTTCCTAAGAAGACTGAAATGCCTCTTAATCTGTAAAGAAATCTGACCTGTGTTGAGAACTAGTTACAGAAGCAGAAGTTAACAGCACTTTCTTTGGCTTTAAAGATTTGTAATCTATATCAACTAACTAAAAGCTAGATGAACATGATCATCCCAGGTCATTCTACCAAAGATGTTTATCACATGAGTGCAACAGAAAAGACCTGGGCTACTCGCCTTCCTTAGGAGTGCTTGACTGTGTTGGAGTCAGCAGTCTGTATAAACAGTAGAAATTTGATAAAGACTTTTTGTTTCTACTAAAATAGATAGTTGAGTTAATTATGAAATAGGGCTGGTGATTTTTAGATGCTTCCACTAAATGTCAGTTTCTCCTTATGTTTTTAGGAAGCTTGGAAGAACTATGCCAATTTCTCCTTATGTTTTAAGAAGCTTGGAAGAACTAAGCAATGGTAGCTCGTAGAAGTTAAAATACTGCAGAAAGTTGTCCTCATAAAAGTCATCATGCATCTTAAACTGCCAGTTTTCTGCTAATTTCATGACCGTGACTTCAGAAATCCCAAAACCCACTAGGCAGTGATTTTAATCTTTATTTAGGATTCACATGCAGCTAATACTGTTTAAATTCCTGATGCCTCCTTATTTTCCTCCCCCCTCTCTTCCTTCTGTCAGGCCTTCATCCATTTGCCTTAGAGGCCCAGGATGAGTCAGTGATTCCAATCTGTATTTGCTCAGATACCAACTCCCTTTTAGGGATATCACTATCATGCTTCATCTCAGTAGGGTAGTCATGCTTTTTGAACAATTTTGACGTCTAGAACTTTCTTTTATTAGATATAGACTGCTGCACTCCTCTCTATATTAAAAAAACCCCATAGTCTCTGGGTTTGCTTTTTAAAAAATTCCAAAACACGAACAACCCAGCTCTTGGCTGCACAAATATTAGCAATCCGATGAATAGTCAAACTGCTTTAATCTCGAGTGGATCCCTCACTTTCTTGGTTGTTCGTTCATCTTTGGTCACTTGAACATGGGTCTCCATGCCTTCCTGCCTTCCACTGGTCCTCACCTCCTCTGCACAGCCAGGAAACCCTTAACACCACCACTGCCAGACCTTGTGGCTCTGAATTTTACCTTGTGTGACTTGACAGTTTGGAGGGAAGCTAATAGTATGTCTCTCCCTTGCTAAATAAAGAACAAACTGCAGATATCTGGAATAAGAAAGGGTGAAAACCCAAAACACCTGATGAGAAGGAGATCTGTCGTGCTGCCACCACAGCAACACCTGAGTGCTTGAGAAGGCACAAGATGCTTCTGAAGTACCCTAAATGCCACGATTGCTTGATGCTCTGGAGCTGCAACCACACGTGCCCAGATTAGGAGTGTCTCACTTGGAGGAGGCGGGGAGGGAGGGAACATTTTTCATCCTTCTTAATTCTCTTTTCATCTGTCAAGCCAGGAGAAACCTGGAAGGGGAATGCATGATGGTATTGTTTTGTGTTAATTATTTTGTAATTAGCCAAAGCACTGAAAATGCTTCTGTCTCTTTAAAATGGTGTGGTATTTTGTGCTGTGACTACTACCAAATGTGAAGTTATTTGAGTGAATGGAATAACTTCATGTGTGTTGAGGTGTGAGGTGACCTCATTATTCCTAAATCTGTTCCTCAATGTTTTGTAGCACTCCTTATTCAGCTCTGGTCTTTCAGCTGCTCAAGTGTTTTTATTTCTGCTCTGGTTGTGTAACAGATTTTTTTTGAAATGTCAGAATCATGGCAACATGAGTCAGTTAGTTGAACCAACCTGGCGGAAATTTAGCTGCTCATGGATAAGACAATAATAGAGCAATATTAAACAGCGTTTGTGGCTTAATAAGATAAGAAGCAATACTTACTTGGTTTTACTTTGATGGAAGGATGTTGATTAATGCAAGACATGCTTCATTCCAACTGAGACTTCTGGTAAAGACATTTAAAAAATTATCATTTTGCCTTTGCTTGCACAAAGTCAGCACTCCAAAGAAGAGTTGTGTTGAAAACCCTGGCAAATGGTATTCCCTGTCTGCCTTCAGAAGAGCGTGTCATGGGGAGCGCTAGTATGCACTCTGCAATCTGTGCTTGCTCCAGGGCAGAGATGCACGTCTCCAGGGAGATGCTGCTCCCTTCAACCCTTTATGTTTTCACTTTTGCTGAGACCTGTGCTGTTGGGACTGTTCATCTGGAAGTGGGGCACCTGTCCACTTTCAAGGAAACAAAAAAAGTATTTCTCAAAGCTCACTCAGTGGGCTTCAGGCAGCCTTGCTGGTCATACTTACTAGAGCTTGTTTGAAGAAGCAGATTAGATGACTACATTGCAAATGCCATATATTGACAGGTTTTTTTATGCCAACTTAAAAGTTTTGCCATTTGGACCTCCAGCATTTAAGGGACACATGAGAAACAAGATTCCAACTACGTTGTTTGAGAACTCTCTGTCACCTCCTGAGTAGTTCCTGTGGGACATGTTTCTCTAAATAATGCATTCCATCTTTTGTATCATTAACCACGCATCAGAAACTTCCTGGCTCCAGTGGTTTCTGCCTGGTTTCATTCTCTGCCACTCTCTCTTGGTTTCTTTTACTAGCTTCAATATTCTCTGCTGGCTGCATGTTGCTTTGGAGCACTTGAGTGAGTTGATGATCTGTGGGGTTTTTAACAAGCAGGTAGGTTTTCTGACCAAGTGTGCTTCCTGAGTTAAAGGTTAAGTGCCTATGCTGAATCTATGCTTGCATTAATAACCTCCTTATCCACAATTATATATAACAAGCTTTTAGAAGTCCCACTGCCTCCATTTCCTGTTGCATCAAATATAAGTCAAGATGAAATTTGTAGTAAACTAAGCTGGCAAGAGGAGGCAAAAATTTCAGTTTGGCATCGTGCATGGCATTGCTACCAATTCAGCAATGTAAATTATTTAATTGCAGTCTGCATAAGATGATGTAAAAGCAAAACACACTATGTACCTAAATTTTTTAGGGGATTTACATGAACTGGAGTTGTTAGGGGAAAAATGAAGACCTTTTAAATGTCTATTGCATTACACTTTTAAGCTATTAAAACCTATTTTCATGTAAGAAATTGAAGGAAAACACTTTTTGTCTTTAAACTTTGCATTAAGTTTTTGTCACTTCACCTTTTGATCCTCTCTCATTTAATGTTTTGATGTGTAACAAAAGCTTATGTTTCAATTTTCATCCCTGCTTAAACAGAGAAAGGCTGTGACACTGGTAGCAGGCAGTTTGGGTGTGACTGAGATAAAGCTGATACTAGGAAGTTATAGGGAGAGTGGTTTCTGCCTCTTCTGTACCAGATTGTCCACCACTTATCTTCATGCCTGTTGTCTGAGTGATGCTGCTCCTCTGCTGCTGTTACAGAAAGTCCTTTGATAGTCTGGTGTGACGATTAAACGCTACTAATTGTCCTCAGCCAGGAGGCTGTTTTGCCCATGCACCTCCAACTTCGACGCTAGATTAAGTAGTTCCTCTAAGAGAGGTACCTCTCAACACCTATGCTTTTCAGTATTGTAATATTCATCTGTTGGTCTCCAAGGTAAACCTTAGTCATGGGATTTGAAGTGCAAAGGACCTGAATAGCTACAGAATGTGCTCAGGGTGGTGACCACACCTGAGTCCAGAGAGTGTTTGCTCAGGTACCTGTGTAGCCTTTCTGATGGTCCCGAGCCCTGTTGTAAGTTCTCATGGTCTTAATTAATCCTGGCTTGCTGACTATTTGTAGGGATGCTAGATCCAGTGTTGTGCTGTGGGAAGAAGTCTTGAGGGGGGCTGGGTGAAGTGATTTATTTGCTGCAGAGAATATTGGCCTGTCAGCTGTTGGATTGAAGAAAGTAGCCCTTATAAATGGGTCAAAAAGCCATGCATTTTGTCAGACCAAAGCTATTTAATCTTTCGATTTTTCTTTTTTTTTTTTAAGCTCTTTTAATTAATAAATTGGGTGAAAGTCATTCTCTTGGTTCCCGAGAATGTTTCATTAGTGAAATAAAATGTGTCCCTAAAGAAAGAAGTTGCTAAAGTCATTATTACACATAAATCTTGATATAGCTACCAGAACAAATCTGTATTAGATACCTCAGAGGAGAAAGCAACGGAGGGATATTACTCTCAAGCTCTTTATTTTATCTTCTCTCATTTCCAGTTTGATCCCATTTGTCTGTATTTATGGGAATTATTCTGTATGTCTGTATTTCCAGTGCTTAGAAAAAAAGGGACTGATAAGAAGCCTGGGATTCTTCAATGTTTCTCCACATACACTGTTTTTAATTGACACAGAGGGAGATTTGGGAAATTGGATACTATTAAATGCACTATGTGCAATAGATTAATTAAAATTCTTCACTGCTAAAGGCTTTATCTTACTTCAAGAGTCTCTGCAATTTATATGAAAATGCCAAGGACCTCTGTTGAAATTAGAAGATAACCATAACCTTTGGTTTCACATTGAGAAAGCACAATCTTTGTCTAGATCTTAAATTTTGTGAGAAACACCTTTGGTTTTTTTGGTGTAAACACCTTTGGAATGTGAAGGCCTAAGCTTAGCAACGTGTTGCTGGTCTTTGGGTAAAACTTGTAAGACATGATTTTGAACAAACACCAGGGAAGAATTGAAAAGGCATCACTAAAACATCAATTTCCTGTAGAGGATTTTACTGCATGATAAGCTACCTGGTTCCCAGGAGATTTGAAAATTAGATCTCCCATTTCTCTGCTGAACTACAGACCTGGGAGCCTAGCTTTACTGGGTATATTTTCCCTTAAATCCTGGTTGCTAAGATCTCTTTGTGGAAGACTGGCACGTCTGCAATAGGAGCTACTGCGGCCATGGGAAATTTTATCCAGAGCACAGAGAAGTACTGTAGTAGGATTTGGCTCAGCCAGTGTTGACTGAGAACTGCATAATGAAGCCCTTTTATATTCAAATATTTAATATATTTATATTCAAAACTTTATTGCTTTCTAAGAGGAATTTGCATCATTGTTGCTTCTTTCATGATGAATAATGTAGACTGCTTAATGCTTGTCTCCCTTCCATGGTACTATAGGATGCTTCAGGAAATACTAGTGTCTAGCATAAATTTTCTTGGAAAATGCAGCCTCCATGTGTCATGGTAGTTATTGCCATTAAACTATTCTTGTAAAGATAAAACCATGGACAATATGATATCAGGATTTTTCTTACTTTTTAAAAAACCACTGCTGTTATTCATAGCACCTATAAAGGGTTGCCTAGTATTCCCGGTATCCCTTATTGTCCTTGTGGGAAAGGTAAGGCTATTTTTGGCTTTGTGGTTGGGGAAGACTGAGAAAAAAGCAGTTGTATAAACTAATGTAACAAATGAAATATCAGCTGGGAGGTCTTACCTATCAATCTGAAATCACCTTGGCTGTTGCTAGTTAAAACCTCCCTTAGCATTTTCCACAGGGAAAGTGCTAAATTAGAACAAAGTGCTGAAATACATTCCCAGATTAATTTGTAAAGCTGTTCTTACAAGCTTCCTATCACGTTACAATATGCCCTTCAGAGTTCTCTTTAAAATCACAACAAAAAAAGCCAAAAAAGTTCTTCTCTTTGGTGATTTCATGGCTTCTGTTTCTTCCTCAGAGAAGATCAAGTCTGAAGTTTCTCTGACTTCGTCTGAAATTGTAGGCATGATCAATTTGTTTAAGAAACCTTGTAAGTACTTGACTGATGGAGCACATGATGTCCTGTCATTCAAAAGCTCACTGTTAAGTTTTTGTGGCTTAGTCTGGAACACTTTCAGCGGGGAGCTGGCTGAGGGGGGAATGTGCTGTGCTTCTTGTTTTTAAGTAGGAGCTGCTGCTAATGTATGTGCTGCTTTTGTCCATTTTTATGGCAGTTAGAACAAACAGCGTATGTGTGAAGCACAGTCAAATTCAAACCAAAGAGGTTATTCTGGTTAATGGTTTTGCAGGTAATTCCCTGAGGCATCACTTGGGGGTTTCTGCTCCACTGTGGGAAACTGTACTCCTCCATTTGTGTTACATCAGATGCTGTGCTTTACCATACCTTTTGAAATGCTCCTTTTGACTGATGAAAGTTTAGAATTTATGATTTAAATTTTGAAGTAAATAGAAAAATACATGCTTTTTTTAGGGTCATCAGGATTATTTTTCAAAGTTGTCAAAAAGTTTGTTATTTTAAATCTTACTACTGTAGTTTTAATTTTGATAGGTTTTCCTATGTCAATTCTCAAATATCTTTCAGTTGCACTGATACTAACTTAACATAATTTCATTTTTATTTCTTGCATTGGATCTACATGGATTCTTTGACAAATTCAGAATTTATTTCGGTTAAATGTGAATGGACTGAAGCAGTGTTAAGTTTGTACTTATGTGTAAATAGCAAGCATGCTGTCAAGCAATGGTGTTGGATTCATGTGGTGGTGTCCTGTTCACCTCTTTGTTGGGCGGGGGGAGAGCTGGGGGGGGGAGTTTGGGGACGAGGGCCATCCAAAGTGTTTATAACAAACAAGACTTGCTTTCACTGCGAGATGATGGTTAACATTGTAATGTGACTAAAGCTTTAGTCTGTTTTCAGATTTCCCCATTACATGTCTATTCCAGTTCAGAAGCAAATGGTGTCTCTGTTTCCACTGGATTGCATGATGTTCTGCATGAGCTTGCGGTACTGAGAAGATACTATGAGGGGAAAAATCCTCACTTGATTCCCCAAGTGCCCTACAGAGCAAGGCACGAAGCCCCCCTGTCACTGACAGTCAGGTCAAATGCTCTCCCAGGGAAAGAAAGGAGAAAGAAAGAAATGGAAAAAAAGCCTTTACTTCTCAACAAGTTATTTAATCAGCTCTAATTATGGATTTAAAAGATGGAATTAGTAAGAAGACTTACTTTGCATGTACTATTGAGGAATTCATGTAGGAAGAAGAGACACAAGTGTTTGAAATACCTGGCTAGCTTTCTGTTGTCATCTGTTAATAATTCACATGGCTCTTTCATTTGTATTTTGTTGAGAAAAAGAGAGTAGGCTTGACACAAAGAAGCTCTTAACTTCCTTTGTAAAGGAGTGGGAGTACAGCATGTCCATTCAGTGCAAAGAAAAGAACTTACTTTTGTGAAGTTTTCAGACTTTTTTAGTTTTCTTTTTGTAGGCAGCTTCACCAGTGGACTGTGGGAAGGAAGCTCTGTTTCTCATGAGGCTTTTACACTTGTGTTAGTTATTATTAATTAAGCCGTAACTGAGCTGCAAATTCCAGGCCCAGACTTTCCCAGAATTTGGTGCCTGCTTTTGTTGGGAACCATTTGCTCTACAATTGCCACCATTTAAAATGGTGCATTGCTGTCTTGCCTTATACTGGGTTTGTGGTGGATCTCTGTATAGTACTGCCATGAAGGCTTAAAAAGCCCTGGCAGACAGTTGTAGGGGATGAGTCTGATTCAGTGTCACTGTGACATTTCTCTGAAAGTTGCTGTTCTGGGAAACCTTTGCCTATAACCACTGCCTTGTGTAATTGAAAAAGAGTTAGCTAAATTATGTATGGTTTCTCTGGGGGTACTTGTGTTTCATGGATGGGATTAAAAGCAGAAAGGTAATGAATAGCTACAGTTTTCCAGTCTTCCAGCTGAAGTGAGTGATGACAATTCTGCACACTTTGGTGGTCTTGTTCACAGAACTTTCTTCCATGCTAGGGCTTTATTTTGTCTTTGCTCTAAGTACCTTTTCTATCCTAGTATGTGCAATAGTTTATGAACTCAATCCCCCTCAACAAACTTACCCTGGGTAAAGAGAAAATTCTGAAAATATTATGCAATTAAAATCTTGTTGATAATATCTTACTTGGGATGTTTTTTTGTTTCTGTTTCCCTAAGAAGGATACATTTTACAAAGAGGTAAGTATGACTTACCTTGCTTCTGCATAAGTATTAGCAGAAATCTAAAAGATGAGAATGTGCACACAGCTGATTTATATATCCACAAGCTCTCTACTTAGGATATTAATGCTTTCTATACATGGAACATGAAGTTTAATAGCTCATGGGTGGAGACAGATGCTAATTGTCTTGCCTGGTCATTTGTAGTGAAGGCATTCATTACTTTTGTCTTTTAAGATTTCTTTTAGAAGAGTTGGAATGCATGGCCTGCCTGCCTGTCCCCATGGGTCAGGACTGAATTGCAAATTACTCCTCTGCTGCTTGAGCAGACCGGCTGCTGTTGGAAATGTGACACTCAGCTACATGGAATTCTTGTCTGTACCAACCTCGCCATGTCTGCATTCATTTTTCCTAAATTACTAAACAACTTACACTTAATGAGTTGCAACTAATTAGTGCCTCTTGCTTTGCTATACCTATAAAATTATACTCCCCATAAAATGCTTCATCAACTAATTAGACATCTCAACCCAGTTGACTTTTGTACTCTTGTTTACTGGTTTCTTACTAGATAGTGAGGTTAAAATCTTGTTGTCTTACTCCAAAGATGCAATCTCTTCATGTTCTTCTCCCATGACAGACTACATTTAATTCTTATTCTGGAATGCTGTTTCCCTAAATGCGGTGTCCTCTTTAGCCTGTAGAGCAGAGTGCCAGTCCCATTTCACAACACAGCCTAAAGCAGGGATGACCAGCTGCTCTGGGGCTACACTTGTCCCAGCTGATGACTCGGGTGCTGGAGGATAATAAGAGGCTGACACTGCAGAGGGTGCTTGGGGTATCCTGAAGAACAGGTACAAACAAACCTTACCAGTCTGATGGCATGGTCCAGGAGGGCAGGGCAGGGAGACGCAGCTGTTCACAGTGAGGTCAGGTCCTCAACACTTACAGGCTATGGCACAGAGCCCACTCCAGCAGAGGAGACTAAAGTCCTGGTTTGGCAAGGCTGCCTTGGAGGCTGTGCCCTTGCCCATCAACACCTTGAGGGGCTTACATCTTGTTTTTCCCTGCTGTGGATCTTGGAACAAAACCTATTTTCATTAAAAGGAACAAAGCAAAGTAAGCCCCCTTCCTCCTTCAGTTTGGGCTGATTTGGGTAGAGGCCAAATAATGCTGGTGATATCTCTGCATGTATTCCCCAGGACAGAGGTCTTCAGAGCTGCTAGTTGGGATCCTGCTGTGCCATAAGCACTGTGTTTCCAACATGGCTGCAAAGGGTGATGTCTTTCAGAGTTTGTTTCCTGGGGGCTCTGAGGACTTTTCCAAGGGCAGTTTTGTGGCAGAGAGCTTAAGTAAAAATTTGCTGTTACAAGGAAGCAACACAGAATGCTAAACCTTCTGATCCTTCCTGGGACCTTGCAGATATTTTAACAGCCCTCCTTTCTTCTTTCTTTCTTGGTCCTGACTAATTTCAAATCCTTTGGTTAAGGGGCTTTTGGCCTCCTTTACAATGATGTGCAGTGCATGTGGTGTCCATGCAGCAGAGGACTGCCTTAAGTGCTGCCAGGCTGAAACACTGGCCAGCTGTCAAGGCGTGCAGCTGGCTCTCAGTTGCATGGATGTACACATCCCCAGGGCACCTTGAAGAGGAGCAGATACAGGTAGGTAGCCTGTTTAAGCTTCTATCCCTTCCACTTTGTTCTGAATGTTTTATTTGAAGAAAACTGGTGAAAACACTTCCCTCTGCTTTTAGAAGAACTCAGTAAAAATATTAGAGTGTTTGTAAAAGCCATTCAAGTAGCTGTTTACTACAAAGTAGTGGGGGCTGTAGCTGGGTGGGGGTGGGTCTCTTCTCCCGGGCAACCAGTGACAGAACAAGAGGACACAGTCTTAAGCTGCACCAGGGGAGGTTTAAGCTGGACATTAGGAAGAAGTTCTTCACAGAAGGGTTGATTGGGCACTGGAATGGGCTGCCCAGGGAGATGGTGGAATCACCATCCCTGTAGGTGTTAAGGAAAAGACTGAATGTGTCACTTAGTTCCACGGTCTAGTTGATAAGGTGGTGTTAGGTCATAGGCTGGACTTGATGATCTCAAAGCTCCTTTCCAACCTAAATGGTTCTTGCTGCTCTCTTATTTTCTCTTGTTTGATTAAGTGGCTGTCCAGATACTATCTGGATTGCCTTACCATTAGTGAAGCTTTAGGACACAATGTGGGTGATGCCCTTACAGGAATCTGTTTACCAAACCCAAGTACAGATATTTTAACAATTTTTGTCACATGTTTGACTGTGATTTCCAAAGTGGCACCTTACAAGTAAGTAGCAGCTGCCCTCCTGTTAATGAATATTGATATATATATAACACCAGGTATGCATTCTTCCAGAAGTTTTTTTTTCCAGATTCATCAGTGATCTGCAATATGTAAGTACATGGTAAGTTTCATGTATATGTGAATGTCTGCACTCATTTTAATTCAGCATTTGTTGGAACATCAATAAACCAGTGATTTCTCAGGTGATGCAGCAGATTAGTTGTCATTAGCTAATTTTCAGTTTACAGTCTGAAACACTTAAACTCAAACCTGTCTGTGCGAGTTCATCAGCCAGAGAGCAGATATGTGTAGTATTAACTGTGACTAAACCAGAACAAATTGCATTTGTTCAGAGTAATGTCTTCTGCAAACACATTATGCACAACCCATATCCTGTGATATGTGTCATCTTTCTACATCAGGTAGAGACATACCTGATAAATAAAGCCCAGCTAAAACCCAGAATATTTGGAGAGTGTCCTATTTTGTTCTGATGTGGTGTGGTTGTTCATTTTATGGTTTGTCTTCAAACAATCTACAGTGTATGAGTAGGAAAAATAAAAGGAGGGAATGTGTTTTTTCTTGCAGTTGAGACATATCCTCTGGTGGAAAAATCCTGGGGGAGATGATATTCTGCATTGGCATTGCAATGTATTCCTGCCCCACAACTTGCATTTTTCTTTCTTACATATAATATGTAGGACTTAGTCTTAAAAATTCAAGAAGAGGGGTGAAGGGCTGGGAGAAGCCTGAACTTAACTTGTACACTGTGTAAAGTTACCCTTGTGTCATTGACAGTGCTGTCATTTCATACATCTAAATTAAATGGTTCTTTCCTCTGACTGTCCTGGGTGGGTGTTACTGCACATATGGCTTTTGGGCTTTAGCTCTGCTCTTTAAAAGAATGATCAAGATTAGCACAGTCATTTAGTGCATCAGGGTTTTTCTGAAAATGCAGTAGAAAACTTGGTATGAGGATGTGGGGATCTAACAGGGGGCCAGCACAGAGCACTGTGTTGACTGTTCTCTCCACCTAGGACTTTTAGATATAAGTGTTACTTTTCCTCTTCTCTACACCCACAGGACAAAGCAACAGCTATGGTTGTTTCCATACTCATATTTGACAAATCTTTCAGAAACGTTCATGTGAGCGAGGTTTCAAGAAGTAGAACTTGGATTTACTTTGAGATGCTTTGCATTATCTCAGTGTCAAAACATGTCACAGAGCATCTCTTGAGGATAGTTGGTCACATAATGGAAACTGATTATATTTATATACTTTTCTTTCATCTTGTTTATTATATTTGTACTGTTAGAATTCTTTCCAAAGTTGCATGTGCTACTGTAACCCTAGGTGATTCTTTACAGAGATGGAAAAACACTGATTCAGCTACTGAGTGCTTGTAGCCTAGTAAGTTAAGAACAGATACAAAGCAAGTAAAAAGGGTTAAAACTCAGTAAGTGTTCACCACTCTCCTCTGACCCCTTTCCCAAATCTGCTCTCTGATATTTTTTACAGTGAGTGCTCTTGGACGTTGAGTTTTACAAGCAGAGCAGGGGTATCATGTGGAAGGGTGTTTATGCAGGGTGTTAAGAAGTGTGTGATGTCAGAGAAGCAGTTAAGGAAGGGAGATAAACACAGTTTGGTCAACATGGGCTTCCTCTGTCTCTCATTGTGATCTTCCCTTAACTGGACAGTCAGGGCACCCAGTCCTGTGCCAAGCTGCTTGCAGGGATCCAAAATTTGCTTCAGCAGCTAGGAAACAAGAATTCAGAGCTGCTGAAATGGACCCCAGCTTCCATCCATGCTAGACAGACAGACCCTGGCACTAGTCAGACCCGGGACAGGATTTCTGTTCCTTGGTCTTGCCATTGGACTAGAGCAGCTGGAGGGTACCTGATCTGCCAGAAGACACCCTGTGCAAGTGACATTTTCTGGAATGATGTTGCATCATGAGGCATAGCACTTGGCTGGTCCCTGGGGCTGTCACAGCTGCTGCAGCCCCTCAGAGTATGACAGACACAACCTCCACTCCCAGTCTCTTTCCAAGGCTTACAAACTGCATACTTGAATAGTTTTCACTCAAGGGCCCATCTTGATGTCATATCCTGCAATCTACAATGCATTAAATTCCCTTGGCTGTAGTTATATTCAACCATTCTCTCTAGCACATGGGATATTGTGATTTGCCTGGCCACCTGAGTCCCCTCCATTCTTTGTTCTGGCACATAGTAAATGGTAAATAAATTCCAACGTGGGTATGTGATGTTGGAGAGAAAGCACTGTCTCCTTTCTCAATGAAGTTTAATCATGTCCACCTTGTGTGGCTAAATTTGATGTATTTCACCAGTACACTGATGATAATGCTTTGTATTCTCAGCACAGTGAGAAGATGTGTGATTAGTGTGATCAGTCACATCCTGGCCTGGCAAATCCTCGCCTGGAACTGAAACAGCGTGAAAATAGGAAATAGTTTTTTTCTCTTTGCTCTCGCTACCTAAAGGCAAGATGCTTTGTTAGGAAATATCTGGCTGCCTTAGTTCAGGAATAGAGAGATTTGTGCTTTTGTGCAAAGGCCATTTTGGATTTGAATTATTTTAGATTTTTTTAAATGTTTAGGTTTATAAATGCTTGAATATCATCTCTTTAGGGCTACTTCTCTTCTGCTCTTTAATTTTGCTTCTTCGTGACTAATTGACTTTATTCTGGCCTCATAAAATAGAACAGATAGAGGAAGATTTCATTTAACATCACAGTAGTAGATTGGATTTTTTTCTATTTTGATGTTACAGAATTTATAAAGAACCCTTTCTTGATATTTCTATTTGGAGTAGAAATCTTGGCTGACATTTGAAATAACACTGCTTCTACTTATTAGTGTTATATGTTAATATACTCAGTGTTAGCCAAATAACTGTGATGGCAAAATACATCTGAGTATTCTATGAAATGAATATTGTAAGTTTTGCAAATATCAGAAGAAAACTATTCAAGACTTTTTATCTCTTAGATATTTATAGGTAGGTCTAAACTGTAAAATTTCATCAGATTTCTCTGAGTTTTCCAATCAGTAAGTGCTTCAAGTGATGTCTCATTCCTTCAGTTTTAATTCTGGAAAACAAAGGCAAACCAATCACCTCAGTTCTTCAGTTGCCTCCAAATGGTAAATATGAAACTGAAAATATATGAACATATGAATATATGTATTGTTTAGGGGAGTGTGTTCTGACTTCTTTATTTTGCTTAATAAATAACAATGGGGAAAGACCTTATTATTCTGTATATTTTGTTACATTGATGACAAGATGAGGAATTGAGTCAATTCTAAGCTCCTTTTCTAAAGCAGATCTAGTACTTGAGAAAATTGCCAGAACTTCAACATGAAGATTTACAGTCCTCTTCCTATCACAAAAATGTCTCACGCGCATCTTTTGTCTGTGCTTGGCCTGTGTGGGGAAGACAACCCAGGCTGAGGGCTCTGGTGTGGATGTGGGAAAGCAGCTACATGTTCCTGGTCCTGTTTTTGATCTGCTCTTTCCGTGGAAAAGTTGTTTGAGATTTGCCTTTTTGCCTCAGCCCGTTGCCTGCTCACTGCATGGGAACAGGCGATGGATAAGGAGCAATTAGGTTAGGTGTGTACAGTGCTAGTATAATTAGTGATTCATAGTGGTGATCAGTTTTATCTCCATGGTCTGTTTAACTGTGCAAAATCTTGTGTCTGAAATTGCTGTGGTTAAGTGTTGGTTAAGTGCTGGCTCAGGTGGAGCTTTCCTTTTGATAGCATTCCAGGCAATACTAAAGCACCAATTTCTTCCTTCAGCCGATAGTGGTCTATATTACAAAAGCTGGCAGTTTTGGAAAAAATTGGAAATGGCCATCTAACCCTGGTGCTCAAAAGGGTGATCCAGTGCAGACTGGAATAACAGCAGGAGAGGTGGAAGTGCAGCATGGTGCTGTTCTCTGTGCAGTGCCAAGTGTGGCTGTGATGCTGGAGATGCAAGAGGGACATGAGGAGTTGCAGGCTACATGTGAGTAGCTGACTATCCTCTCCTGCTAACATGCCCAGGAGGCAAATCTTGTCCCTGAACAACATGGAGAACATCTCAGTGTAGTGCCTGCTCTTCCTGAGGAGCATGATAATCTGTGCCTGTGCATGCAATGAAAGCTGCTCAGACAATGAAAATCCAGATGTTTGCTAAATAATCAATTTCCCAGACTCAAGACAAATGCCCCAAATCTTATTCTGCCCACAACTGATGTCACTATCAGAGGATTTGTTTGTAAGAAGGAGCAAGTGAGCTTGTCAGGGTGCTTGGGAAAGGGAAGCGTGCAGCAGGAAGGCACGGGGGGAGTAGTGAGGAGGTAAAGGTGTCCTCCTGCCACAGCTTTGCACAGCTCCAGGAGCAGTGGTGGCTCCATGTGGGAGCACAGCGCTTCCAGGCTTTGGAGAGGAACACAGGGCAGGTTCTCCAGCCCCTGTGCTGCTGACTAAAGTTCTTCCCTATAATATTTTGGGGATATGTCAGCATGAGGAATGAGTGCCATGATTCCTTCTGACTACCTTGCCCAACAGAAGAGGGAAGTTGAGGTTTGGCTTTCTCCAGAAGTAAAGAGACCCCAAACACTTAACAAAAAGGAATTCTTCCCAGCTCCCTGCTCCTCTTCACTGTTGTTTTTGCCATTCAAGCATTGACTTTGATCTTTGCTTTTTACCAAAGCCTGCTGGAGAATTTGTGATTGCTATGGTTTGTGCACCTCTTTTCTTAAGATATAGTTTATTTTCTGTATTTTGCTACCCAGCTGGAATCCACAACAGCATGATTTAATTCTGTGAAATCAGCACAAGTGTTTTAGTTCTTTTAGACACATTCAGCCTGAGGTCAGATTTAGCTTGCCTTTCGGGTTGCTCAAATAAGAGGGTCTTGTGATTCACTGCAAAAATTAGAGATGGTCCTGACAACTTAATTCCCTAAATCTGGGGAGGGGAGGTGGATTTACTGCCTTCTGTTCAGCTTTAGCCTTATAAAATTTATTGAAGAACTTATTACATTAATATGTCTGCTGGAGTAGTTAATAATTTGCTTAGAATAAGACCCCTTTTACTTTTGTGTGTTCTATATCACTTTATAATTCTCAGAACTTTGAAAGACAACACACAGGCATAAAGTAATTGTTGGGGTTTCCCCTTCTCCTAATCTCCCTCCCCCTCCACTCAGAGTTACATGTAGAACTATGATGGGACTTTTTAAAATGTATTTTGTCTTCATCATGGAGCTGCTCTAATTCTAAAGGTATATTGATAATTTCAAGAAAACCTGCTAACATCTCTTATGACTTGGGACTAGGTAAATTCATAAAACCAAAATTTGACTCTCTTCATTTAATCTGACCTATCTAAAATATTCTAACAGTTCATCTGAATTGCAAATTTAAAATTAATAGATGTTTGTCATTACAAAATACGTTAAACTAAAACTGTGCAAAAATGAAAAAAATCACTCATAATATCTATGTCTGTACTGGTCTCAGTTTTTGTTAAGCATTAAAAGCAGAATTAATGCATTTGGTTTTGCACCATGGCATGAAATTTTTATCCAATAATACTGCCTTTATGTGACACTGAAGAGACTCAGTAATGTATAAGATTGTTGTTTCCCTTAAAAAAAAAAAAAGGAAAAAATTGTACCTGCTTTTTTACAGCCTTGATTTATTAGTCAGTTGGCTCTCCAGCCCCTTGCTCGGGTAGTAACCCCTGCAACTCCCCGAAGCCCTTTCCATAGGAGGACATCTAACTTTTGCAGCAGTACCACTGTGCTGCCTTATAATTATCTTATGATCAGCTGGAGTGGTCACACCTGTCTTCTCATCCATTTCTAGCTGATCTGGGGCATCTCAGCAACAGGCTCTAAAGGAATGAGTAGGTACATAATACTTCAGCTCATTTCTGTTATCCCAGTCCTCCAGCCATCCAGACTTTCTGGCATAGCACTCTGACTGTCCTCTGAGGCTGGGATACTTCTTGACTGTTTCGTATCAGTAGAACTCAGCAGCATGCTGGCAGCACTTCTGCCTTGTCACTGAAGAGGTTTGGTCTATGAGTTTCATGCTCTCTTCATTAAAATTAACACTTTTAATGGTAAGGCAGTAGTTTCTGTGAGGATGAAATGCTCCTTCTCTCACCAGTGAAAAACTGGAAGTGGTATGGATCTAAAAACGTACACCAGTGTAATATAGGACTTATTCTAGAGCTGGAGGGGTGTGAAGAGCTGTTCATGTAACACAACCCCTTGCAAGAATGATCTTAGAAATTGCGATTTGAGTGTAGGATCCTGGTCTGTCAGCAGCCTGTGCCAGCCTTGAGGAGGTCTAAATGACCTCTGGCAGCTGGGGAGGGGCAGTGGGAGCTGTTTGTCCAGCACACATGGTCCTTGGACTTTGGACTGCTCTGCCATGGGGCCTCAGGGAAATAGTTTTGCCTTGGGGAGGTTTATCTTTTCACATGCACTGTGGCCAAGACTTCAGGTTTTAAATGCTTTCAATCATGAATTTTCCCATGGAAGAAATTAACCTGCTGAGGGACTCCCATGTTTTACAATTTTTTTCTCTGAGAAGGAAATAATGGTTTGAACATCTCCTTATTGCATTGACATCAAGTGTTTAATGCAGCTCTGGAAACCTCAGATAAAACCCAGCACACCAAAAGGGTCTCCCATCATTAATAACTTGAGTTAATAAGTCTTGCCCTAGCAAAACAAAGCTTTCTCCCTTCTGTTACATAATATTTTGTTGGTGAATCAGAAGCTGTTGCGGTCTCTTTCTTTCTAAAAGTCTCACATGCATCACCCAGAGCTATAATAAGCAGGTTTTATCTTATCGGGTATGTTCTGCAATGCAGCCCAGCACCTCGATAACATATATTGCATTTACTTAACCCTTTCTCAAATGTGCTCATATGTATGAACTCCACCACTCATTCTTACTGTCCCCAGGATGTGCATCCCAGTTCTTTTTACACCTCCTGGCTACTCCCTGTGTAGCCTGTAACTGGGGCTTTCCCATGGAAGAAGGAAACTCCTTCACTGCAGTAGGGTTTGCTCCTGAAGTTTATACTGATTTTCTCATACTTCCCACTGGGAGTCTCTGCTATCCCCAGACGACCTCACACATTCCTGAAGTGACCAAACTGCTCCAAGTTTGGTTGTGTTTTTTGGAGGGCAGTGTCTTCTCTGTCCCAAAGGTGCTGCCCAGCGATAGCAGTGGGATGGATTAAGAAGCCAGAATGTCGGTATTAAAACAAAGGATTGGGTGAATGAGGCTTTCTGGCCTCTAGGACCACTCATTGTGATGCTTGATGAAAATAGATGGCACAGAAATACAAAGACTGGCTGGGAAGACTATAATTAAAAGATGGGGAAAAGAAGGAAACAGGAGCTCAGAAATGAAGGAAAGTGAGACTTTTGCCATAGTAAATAAGACTGAAGAAGTGGATATTTACATAGCTCTAGTTCTTCTGCTTAATGTTATCTAAACATTTTTAAAATTTTCTTTACTCCTCCTCTCCATTCATATTTCTTTGTTGCTTGTAAAGACCACTGTGCCAAACCCCATGCAGTGGAGGTTAAGTCCTTTTGCCTTCAAGAGAGTATTTCCTTGTCATATCAAGAGAAGTGTTGAAACAGCTCTTTCCTTGCTCTGGATGATAAAGCATATTATATGGTGTTTGAACATTAATAGACTCTATTATGATGATTAATTCATGTCTCCTAACAGCTGACTGTCTCAGCTACATATGGTTTCTGTGGAAGATACAGTCTTTGGGAGGAAGAAAAATCACAAAATGGGCTGTTGTTTGTGGAAATGTTTTTGCTTCTGCAGGTGGCAAGGGAAAATAGATGTTTCTGGAAAGTAAGATTCCTTCTTGCTGTGTTATGGATACTTTAGGTAGTATTACTAGTTTATATCAGGTAATCCAAGAATACCTCATCCTCTCTGGGACAAGGTTTGCAAGAAATAGTATCTCTTGTAGGATTACTTGATACTCTTGGAAAAACAGGCAAGCAATGGCCCACTATGTTTCCTTTGCGGTGCCTGGGTGGTTCATTAGACCATTATGGCTACACCAATTTGACACCTTCGATACCTCTCAATCTTGTTTTCATTTAATGTTTCTCAGGTATTGATGTTATGTCAGCTGATACTATCTCTGTCAGCATGGGACTATTGCATACTGTCAGCTTTATGGCTGTTATATGCTATCACTAAATGCCTCACAGAGTTGAACCCTGGAAATGTAATTTCTGGAAAGTTACATTATTGAATCTGAGCATCAGTCTTTTTTTCCATGCCAATCTTTATTCCCTGTGTATTCTCTTAAGTGTTTCCTTGGATTCTTTGGTGTTTGTGCCTGCTTTGTATATCTGGACTGTGTCCATCTATCAACTCCAGCTACCTATGGAAGAGAAGGCAATGGATTGAGGGCAGGTCATGAAAGCAGATAATGTCCAAAAACCAATTTTCCCTGTGAAATCAGATGAGCCACTACAGGTATGGGAGCTCACACCCATTTTAAAACATGGGAGTATGGTTAAGCAGAGCTAAGTCCACTCTTTTCTCCTTGCTCCCAAACAATTTGTTTCCCTTTCCTGGAGGAGTGGAAACATCTCTCCAGGGACTGCTGAAAATTTATCAGCAAAAACGAGCATCTCTGGGGAGCCACAGAAATGGATGTACTGAGATGTGGAGTGGGTGGGAAAGCTGGAAGAAACTGCCAATCCCAGTTTGCCCAGAGAAGCTCTATGCCCTGTTAGAACAGACTGAGCAAGGGGGAAGGAGGGCGGCTTTTTTGGTGGGGACCTGCAACGCAAAGAAATTTGTGCAGATGCACAGCCAACCCAGGGCTCAACAGGGCAGTGCTTATTGTAGTGGATACATCCTGAGTTATTTTAAAAAGAGCATCAATAAGCATACCATTAGCTTGAAATCAAGGTGGGTTTTAAAACAGTGATACTGGCAATGCATATCATATCAGCCTTTTTCTGTTGTAGAGATGCAATTATGTCAGTCAACTTACCCTCTTAACAACATCTTGTAGTCCCCTTTTCCACCTCGGCTGCTGTACTGTGCCTGCAGCCCAACAACCCACTTGTCCTCTCTCTGCCACGCAGTTCCTAATGCTTCATCCATATGGATTTTCAGTCCCTAAATTCATTAGCAAAATGTCTATTCAATTTAATAATTCATATTCTCATTAATCTAGCTTATTACACAATATTTTATAGCCATTAAATTCACTAACAAAGAACACCTTATTTTGAAGACAGCTCCTGTGCAATCTCATACTATGAGAAGTGTCATAGACAGGTAGTGATTTCGTATAATGAGCAAAAATATTCTGTGAAATCTTTGGAAATTCCATTTCAAAACTGATGCTTGAAAAATCTTGGTCACAATAACTTAAAATTCATATCAACACTATGAATCCTGCTTCTATTTATTTTTCTCCTCAATGATCATCTTTCTACTCACCAGCTGATGCATATGCTTGGGCAGCTCTGCTCAGAGAGGACTTGCCCTTCAGGTTTCCTCACCCACACTGCTGTGAGTGCCCCCAGCACTGCAGCAAATAGGAAAAGCTGCAAGGACCCAGCACCTTGTTAAATATTTAGGTGTCTCTTCTATGATTATATGCGTCTTTCTGTTTCTCATGTTAAGTTTGCTTTGCTTGAAAATTGTTTTTCAGATATTTCTAGAGTCATTGGCATCTCCTCTGTCCCATCCAGTGGCCTCACCCCTGCCTGTTGACTGGGATACACTGCTCACTCTCTTTCCACTAATTTAAATCTCTTCCTTCCATAACATGGTAGTTAAGTCTTTGTTTGGCCCGTGCTTGTGTTGAGGATTCTGTGCCATTTTTGAAAGGTGTCACAGCCTAGGAATCCCAAAGGAATTGGGTAATATTTGAGCAGTTTAACTGCAAGCTATCTTACAGGGAATTTTCAGCTGGCGTGTCGATAAGACTTTGCCAGCTGGAGTCCAAAGGCTGCGCCTGATTTACTGGCAACAAAGCCCATTGCACCCACCTTCTTCTTTCTTGGAGAGCACAAAAGAGAGACTGCGAGAGGAGAAGCTGCTCCCCTCTGTCATCGGGAGCAGAGGCACCATGTGCTGCCTACACGATGCCAATGCTCTCTGCTTTAACTGGTTCTGTGTTAGGCACTGCATGTCTTTGTGCAGATGACAAATTATATGACAGGTTAAAGATTATTCTCATCTGCTCTGCTACTCTTCTGGTAGCTGAGAAGGGAGCGCCGACCATATGTGCTGTGTTATCCTAGCTAGTGTATCCAACCTTGTTTATCTGTCGCCTTCACACCTTATGTTATTCTGTGATTCAAAACTGATTTACTGTTAACTGTTTACAGTGATTTGAACAAGATGCACTTGTCACACAGACAGGAAAAAAGGTTTAATTGCTTATTTCCCCTGGTCTGCTGGGGCTGGATCGGTAGGATTCCATTAAAGTGATTAAGGAGAGAAGAAAATGGCACATGTAAGCTGACTTGTTTCCTGGTTCTCCCAGCAATTGTCCTTGTTGCAAGTTGACACCATTGAATGTCCCAACTCTCCTCCTTTCCTATCCCATTTTTTTTCTCTCAGCAGTAGAGATGGCCAGAAGGGATGAGTTGTGTTTAAGAATTATAGACTCAAAAGGCTTTTGTGCAGAGAATTGTCTGCTGCATTGCTGATGTTTGGAATACTTTTTGTACTTGTTTTACTGTTACAGGAAGCATTTTACCCTGTAATATCATCCCACATCTTCCTCCATAACATCTTGTGAAAAATTTACATAAACAGACTTTGTTTTAGCGGTCAGGCATTCCCTCCTTAGGAACCTGGCAGGATGGGGAACAGCATGTGCTGCCTGTGCAGGGCAGGGTGTTCTTTCGCTTTGGAATGAGTCACAAAGCCTGATTTAAAGAATTCATGCTTAGTAATGTGACAACTGTGATGATGGGTGTGGAGCAAAGAAACAGCTAAGGGACATGTTAAATCATGTGGAGGAAAGCAGATCTTGGCTGCAGATAAGTGTGTTGGTTTTCACCCATTTTGATGAAATGAAAGCTGTGTTGACCTGTTACGTTTGTTCAGCACTAGATTCATAGTTGGTGAATCAGTACAGTAGATTTAGAGTCAATGAGGCAATTCACAGTTGTATCTGAAGATCTCCAAAAGAGAAGAGGACAAGAGTAATGTGGATGAATGACACAGTGAGAAC
Source organism: Corvus hawaiiensis (assembly GCF_020740725.1). NCBI lineage: Eukaryota > Metazoa > Chordata > Aves > Passeriformes > Corvidae > Corvus > Corvus hawaiiensis. The sequence continues at coordinate 28,977,875 of NC_063217.1, forward strand.
CTTTTTTAAAAAAGGTTGTAGTATTATTGATTTATGCAGTAAATTACATTAACCTGCAAAATTGGCGTCATGCAGCTTTCCCTTTCGAAGAAAGCTGAGGAAGCAGGCAAGGTGGGAACTGTGGACAAATAGCTCTTTCACCCAGTCTTGTGTCTGATACCGATGCTTTCTGTCCTGTATGCTCTAGCATATGATTCATGCAGTCAGTTTCTGAAGTGCGTAAAGCGTCAGAGCGCTGTGTCCAAGAGCAATAATTTCTCTCCTTCTCTGCATGATCGCCTGCCTGTCTGTTAGTGGTTTCATATAAGGATATATTCTATTATATATAAATACGTTCTATATATATATCTAAAGTCAGAATTGAGCAGCAAGCAATTGGTCTGGCTGGAGATGCGAGTTGGTCAGCTTATGGAAAGCAGAGCTGGGAGACAGGTAATCTTCCATATCCCATTTTTTTCTACACTGGTAAAACTGCTGTTCCAGTTGTTGTTTTTCTCATCTGCTTATTGTGAGTCAGTGATTCTGGACTGGAAAATTCTGATACTGGGCCTGAATTTGAGGTTCATAATTCAGCTATTTATCCTTGTGCTGCTACTTGGATGCCCTGTTGTTTTAATGATGTCGCACAAATGCTGTGTATCTTGACTGCCTAAGGAGAAGAATTACATTTGTGTGAGGTTCTTATGGATCTATAAAGGAAGTGCAGATTTACTGTCTCTTGTGTCTTTGACTTTGTAATTTCAATGTAGATTTTCTACTTCATCCATCATCAGAAACAGATAGATTAACTGTGTGTAAGTTTGAGTGCTGGGTTCAACTCAGGCTCTCTGGCACTATGCTAGTTTGGAAGCCACTAACCACCAGAAGCAGACAGATCAAAATATGGTTGGGCACATTTTCTCCCTCTGGAAACCCTGCAGCTATTCCTCCAGTGACTACAAAGGGGTGTTACCCAGATGTGGCTTTACCCTGCTGAGGTATAGCAGAGTAGGGTGTAAAACCTAAGGTGGAATTAAAGAATGCTATTGCACTACAGAAGATTTTCCAGGTTTCCTGGTCAAATGTTCCTACAGGTGCCTGCATGTACTTTGCAACCAAACTGGCTCTTTCTGCTGAGTCCCAGTCCACAGAAGAGTAGAGCACGCTGAGGCAGTGTGTGTGTACACAGCCTGTGAGAAAAGCATGTAGAGGAATGTAATTAGCTCATGAAAATATTTGTCACCAGTATAACATGATGCTTCTCAAACTAGATTATGATAGGAGGCTAAATGCTGGGGTTTTATAAAAAGCAAACAAAAACCCAACTAGCTTGTTTTAAGTAGATTTAATGCAAAATTAAGGTAAAACCTAAGAGGAATAAAGTACTTTAACAGTAATTATGTTTTATGTATACTCTGATTCATCCCAGCCCTGAGAAATTAACCTTTTCTTGACAGTGGTCAACATGAAGGTCATGGTACTTCTTTTTAATAGATGAGGAAATAGTAGTTTGAAGCTGCCTTTATTTTTTCCAGTCTTTGATGGAAAAAAAGGTTACTTTTTTTCCTGGTTAACATTTTTATTTCCTGTTCCTGTCTTCATGTATGTTTTGTGGTTTTGCTGTGCGTTTTTTGGTGTAGCTTTGAAAATTTCAGTGTCTCAAGGAGGAAATGCTTGGTCAGATTCTGTCCTCAGTTACCTGGGGGAAAAAAGTCAGGGAAATGTATCGACTTTGCTGATATAAAGCTGGATGTTTATTGAAGTAACGCAGTAGCAAACCAACAAAAATTGATCCTGTTCTCTTTGTTCACTTGTAAATTGACTTGCCTAGTTATGAGGCCATGTAACTAAAACACAGCTGTCTGTATTCAGCTGCTTTCAATTAAAAGCAGAGGACCCAGCACGTTCCAAAGTGGGGTGACCAAAGCAGTGTTTGTGTTTTGGCAAAATGGTCAAAACTGTGGTATAAAACCTAAAAACACTGCAGTGTTACGCTCCGGCTTTGCAAAAGAATCTTTTCTGTTCATCCAAACGTTTGGCTGCACTGGCACCTCCATGCAGATCCTTAAGCCCAAGGGCAGAGGTTTGAATGCTCTTGCCTTTGCTGTGTCAATGTGACGCGTCCACAGCAAGTTGCAGCCCGGCATTTCCACCGCGAGCTCCGGGCTGCTCGGGGCCGCAGCCTTGCTCTTTGGCCTCATTCCTCCTTTGAACCTGGGGCCGCGGTGCGCGCCCGCCCGCCGCGTCCTCAGCCCCGCGCCGCTCTGTCTTGTCATCCGCAGACAAGAAAAAGGCAGGCAAATTCCAGCCTTTCAAGAAGCTCTTCGGCAAGAGGAAGAAAAGAGAGCCCGCCTCAGACTGCGAGGAACCCAAACTGAAGCCCAGCCACTCCTTCGGCAACATCTGCAATGGCACCTTCTGCTCGGATGACGAGCCGAGCAGCGCGCTGAGGTAAGAGCACCCGCGGCTGCTGCCAGCCCCTGCACACACAGCCCTTGTTCCCCCTGCCTCTAATGGCAGTAAATTTAAATTCTCCCTCTGCTGAGTGGCAGCAATTTGTACATTGCTTGTTATGAAGCGTGTGCCTCTTTCCTCTGAATGTGACACCTGCTGCTTTAGACCTCAAAATCTCACTACTTAAGGGGTACGTGTGCTGCTCTGCAAATAAGAAATCCCAGGGGGAAGCAGAAATGAATTCGAATCCAGCTCTGTGATTTAACAGGTGAACACCTGAGCAGAGGTATTAATGGCATCCCTGTTTTTAAAACTGGGTAAAGAGAAACTTGAACTGGCTGTTATAGATAGTTTATTGCATGCATTTCCCTGCAAGGTGGTATCTTTGGGTTGGGACAGACACGTCCTTTTTCACTCTATCCCAAATAATTTTTGCATTTTAATTGGGGTCAACAAACAGGCTGCTTTTATTTTCAACCAATTTGAATGTAGAGCAGAGGAAGGAAGAGAGGGGAGAGAGGCACCTGAAAATCAGACCATGTTCCAGTGACAACAGAGGATGACAGAAAGACAGCGTGAGAATTTTCTGTGGGGATGGTGGGAGTAAGAAACTGTAAAGAGTAAACAAGTCAGCAGTCTCTAACTAGGAACAGAAAAAATCCCCAAACCAAACAAGCCCAAACAAACAAACAAAACCAGAACAAAAAACCACTTACCCCAACAGCAACAAAGCCCCAAGACCAGATACACAAACTACCAGAGTCAGTAATACTTATTTCACTTCCCAACTGCTCATCTCAGAGGGGTTAGCTGACTCCTCATCAAAGCCTGCTGTTTTGGAAGAAAAGGAACTGTTTGCACTGGGGAGTGTATCTGAAAGTGTACCAAAAAATCTGAAAGGGTAAAAAAAAATTCCAAATTCCTCTGCTCGAGAATGAGTTATGTACCAGAAACGTCACCCTGAACAGTATTTCTAATGGTGCCTATGAAAATGTGATTTTAAAAATTATTTATTTGGGAGATTTTTTTAGCTTCTGGTTTTTTATTCCATTCTGTGAAATTCCTTAAGTATTAGGTTTCCTTTTGGTTTTTGTAGTGTAATATTGTACACCTCTTTTGGTCATCTCACCTTTTTCAGAAAATCAATACTGAGCATAGCCACCCTGTAGCTGGAGGTGTGACTGACTACTGCTGCGATGCGTTACCTGAGTGCACGATGCCAAGCAGCTCTAGGAGTTTTTAGCGCCTTTTCCCTCGTGAGCAAACTCAAGGGAGTCATCCCACTATCAGGGATTTCCCATTTGGCATAACTGAAAGTGCAGTGCTGCACCCAGAAACAAACAGTGATATGGGAACTTGTCCTGCTCCTCAACAGTGACATGAAGGTGTGGCAGACCTTGTTTGGGACTGTTAAGTGTTTGCATTTTTAAACCTCTTCATTTTTCTGAGTAACAAAAGCATTAAATGTTAGCCTCTGGTGGGAAAATCAGACTGTACAATTTAAATCAGAGGGCATTAGTAAATGTGAAGGGTTCCAAGTCTCATCTCAAGTGGAACGTTTCTTTATGTGATTCCTGAAAGCTCTTAGCCTGCTAGAAATACTCAGTCAAACCTCTGTTTTTCCTGTCAGGCTTCATGGTGCAAATGTAGGTGGGATTTGATGATAATTTTCAGTTTACAGGTAGTGTTTGCCAAGTTACTCATTTTACAACAATCACAAATGTTCAGTGCAGTGGATTAGATTGTTTTGGGAGCTTAGTTTTGCCACCCCAGTCTATTTTCAACATGTCTTCCATCCATTACATTTTTTTGCCTTTACTGTAATTTCAAACATTTCTGAATTGAAGGCAGAGATAGGCTGTCTAACTAAAATAATACACATAGCTGTTTACAATTTGTCTAACAGTAAATCCATTGCCATACCTTCCACTATTCATACAAAAATAGACTAGAGCAAATACAAATTACAAGTAGTATATTTACATAAGCAAAATCCTGAGGAGTTTTGTAAAATCATTTGCTTCAAATTCTTTAAGAATGTACAACTGTATATTAACAAAAGCCTAATGAAAGTTCAAATTTTGCAATAAAAGCTCAGGGATGTTCCCATTCCTTTAATAAGCTATATTTCTTCCTCAGCCTGCAATGTACATGAATTTGTTATCTGCAGATGTGTCCTGTGGATGTTTTGCTTTGTTTTGGGGAGAGGAGGTGGTTGTTTTGAAAAGATACTAAGGGAGGAAGCTGCTTCAGGAAGGTAGAGACAAGCAAATGAATGAGTGTAGGCTAAAGAAGACATCTGTATTGCTTCCAAGACCTAAGCTAGTATTTCACTGAGTACTGTATTGGCTTACAAGCCTGCTTACAGCTAACACCTGAATCTCTAATGGAGACTGTGCTGACTGGGTGATGCAGACATGCCCAGAGCAATTTAGGTAATCTACATATGGTGTAGATTGACTAGCTGAGTTGGAAGCAGCTTGAGAGATCTGCCTGTCCATCCTTTCTTACATCCTGGATTCATCAGATGCAAATAACTTGCTTGGTATCCTGATGTATGCACACTTCAACCTCTTTATTCATCTATGTTGTTTTGCAATACCGAGGTGGGAGGTTTCTTGCTGCAGTTTCTCTTGCTCTGCCTTGTGAAAGACTGGAATTCCTTTTCCCATTTTTATATTCCCCTTCCTGAGTTTACAAAGTTAAAACTGTATTAATTAACTTTCTGTGGTAACCATAAGGGCTGGGAGATAGAAGTACCAACTACAAGAAAGCTCCACAACTTTGTGGAACTTCACTGAAGTCTCCAGAAGCTTCTTTTCTGAGGCCATGATTAGGCGCTTTAAAAGATTTTATATTTGTGTTTTTTGTCACAGTTGACAAATACTCAACTTCTGAGCAAGTATTGTGAGGACATACCTGAAAGGGTACCTGTGCAGTGCCCTACAAAAGTTCATCATTCTGGCTTGATGTGCAGACACAGTGGGGAATGAATTTTCCCTTATTGGGGGTACAGTAGAGTCCCTTTCCTTAGGCTGAATGCAGTATTTCAAAGGACCTGGAATTAGACCTGTCAGGTGTTCAGGATTCAAGTGTGACAGCATTGATCTTCCAGGAAAGGGTCTCTGAGCAAACTTCAGTGTCTTGACAGTGCCTCTCCACAAAATGGGATCCCTTTACTTGCAGCATTGGGCAGTTCTGTGTGAAGCAATCTAGACAAATGGTAAAAAGTGATCTGTCTGCCCACTTGGAGTTTCAAAGAGCTCCCAAGAGACTTTCTCTCTGTCACATCCAGTTTTCATACACTGGGTATTTTTCTTTCTGCTTATTAGCTGTATTTCTGCAATTGGCATTTGTCAGTCTCCTAATTTCCTTTCTAAGTGCCTCACTTTGGGTGCCTTTGTGACTCCAGTGCAAGTGCCTTGTTGCTGTGGTTCTTGGTGTCCACCTTCTCCTGAAGACTTCATCCTATCAGAACTCTGACTTAAGCTAGTATCTCTTCAAGCCCATCCAGAGCAAAGCAACATGTGGACTTTGTAAGAAATTTCATTTTAGAAAAAAAGCAAGCTTGGATTTTCCTTACTTGTGTCAGCTGACATGGATACACCTGTAAAAAGTTTCTTATTTCTGGGTTATGAGGTGTGTTGTGGGAACCAAGGATGTTCCAGGACAGAAAAGGTTATGGCTGCAGTTTTCTGTTTGCATGGGTTTTTTTAATAAATTTTACTACAGGTTTTGGCAAAATTAAAGTTGTTTCCCCATTTTTGTAATTTATATTGCAGCTGAGTAGCACAGAAATAGGAGCCAAAGCCACCCTCTGAGTGGCCATTTCTGATGTGTACTCAGTAGCACATGGCCAGAGCACAGGAGTGGGGGGAAGCCTTCCTGAAGTGGTTCCTGGTGTCTTGAACATAAGGCTAACATCACACTCCGTATTTCTGTTGACCTTAGCTTTTCTTGACACCTCAGCTCTTGCCTTCCTCCCTTCTATTATGAGCTTGCTGAAGTCTTTGTGCTCCAGAAGCTTTCTTCTCAGGTGTGTGGTCTAGGACTTTTTTCTACTTGCTCCAATTTTATCACTTAGTAGAAATTTGCAGTAAATGCCTTTAGCTTGCCTTTTGTTTTTCCAGCTGCTACTTGAGTGCTAAGATGCCTGTAATTTGTATATGAACCTGAGAGTTCTTCAGTAGAGTGTGTCTCTGCCAGAACTGACATTTTATATCAGGTGCCACTCTGTTTCTACTTTTTAACTTGTGTTTTGTCCTCAGCCCTGACTATGACCAGCTCCATTTTCAGCTCAGTAATCCCAGAAGAGTTTTCACTCTGGTCTTCACTTCTACCACATAGGCTGTCTTGCTGTATTCTCCCTGGAAGGTTTGGCTGTTTTACTGCCCACTTGTCCTCTCCTTTTCCTCCCTTTTGGATGTTTTTGTTGCGCTCCCCCTCCTAATCATGATGTACTTAATTTCCTTCATTTCCAGATTCTGTATGACAATTGTAATTTTCAGCAGCTGGTGAGGTCTAGGGCTGGGCTCCTGAACAAAACAGAGTTGTCACCTGTAGGATAATGTACTTTCTTATTTCCTCTTCCTTTCCTTCCTTATCAACTAAATGCAGTTTCTATATAACACTTTTTCCTGCCAAGGCTAATGTAGAATTTTCACTTCCTTTTCTGTACATATTGCCAAATTTCAGAGCAAATTTTGCATAAACATATGCTGCTGTTTGGCAGATTAGTGTCACATGTGGTGGACTATCAGGTCAAATGTGAAAGTTGGACCATTTAGAGCCCTGTTCCTTTCACTAGTCTGCATATTTTTGTGCTAACTGGTGAATTATCCACATCCTCAAGCTGCATTAGGATTCACTTGCAGAATTACTGGAAACCAGGGTGATGCTTTTCTTTACTGTGAATGCTGAGACTTTCTGAGATTAGGCACTTTAGTGAATGATTACATAAAATTCATGTGTTGAGAACTATGTAGTCTCACCTGATTACCTTCTTGTCAGACAGCAGCAAGGGCAGGGCCGCTCCCTTAGGGAAGGCAAGCAGGACACCAAGAGGACCCCACAGCAGGAGGGGATCCATGATCATGCTGCAGGTCCATAGCTGAGAAGGCAGGGCCAAGAGCAAGCCTGGAAAATGGTCTGCAAACTGAGGTCTGGATCAAAGGTCTTCATGGCCAGGCACAGATGTGTCTGAGCTGGAGACCAGCACTTCTCCAGCATGGCTCAGGCAGGGACCAAAGCCTCAAGTGTGACCTTAAATAGAGCTCCTGAACCCATGTGTGTGGGTGGAGGCTCCAGATGAGGCTGGTTGGGGACATTAGAGCTTATTCGTGCACTCAGGGCCTTGATACTTCCCATGGTTAATTTTTATGCCCCTAATGACAATAATTTTGGTTAGATTATTAGCATGATAATCTAACGAATTATTAAATAATTAGCATGATTAAGTAGCATCAGCTATTTAAAGTTAGCCTTGATCTCTACTTCTAAGAAAAATAAAATTATGGTAAGCTTGTAGGTTCCAGGTCCCCTGATGACACCAGACTGGAGCTTTGTGTAAGATAATGTTGTGTGATATCTTTGAAAAGAGCAGGGCTGCTGTCAGTGAGGCTGCACAACTGATCACTGGCATCAGTGGGACTCAGGTGGGTCATAACAGGGGGACTGTGCAGTTTTCCCAGAGTTAGTGCCCTGAAATTCAACTGTTCCTGAAGGTGATATGAGTATATATTAAGAATGAATAATCTCTAAATTTACTTTACGAAATCAATTCCCTGTTAATAATGTCTCTCTTTTGTCTGTTCAGATTGTGAGGCCCATGTTTATGGGTTTGTTAATTCAATGAAGCCATGTGCTGTCTAAGCACAGCTGTAACTCAGAATTATGTTGCAGCATACAATATTCCCCATCCAGGCGTGAGTTAGAACCAAAACTCTCTTCCAGCAGATAAAAAGAGGACACTGAAAATATAGCTCAGAACAACAATCCATTTTTTCTCTATTACAGTATTAATGCATCTCTGGAATGACTAGAAAATGCAATTTATGTTTTTCATCTCTAGCTGCCCTGGAGACATTCATGGGAGATGCAAAACATTGAATCAGATTTCTTTTTTAAAACAAAACATTAAGTAGAGGCAACCTATCACTGCACTTGTCATTTCCCTCAGGCCCTATTCTGGGAAGTGGCTCTCAGTTTCCTTTGAAGAGATTATATGAAGGGTCAAACCTGGCTAAACCAAATTCATTCTTGCTTTGCATGCTTTTTAATTTTTTTATTGTTTAAAAATGGCTTTATGTTAAAAAGTTGACTTTGATCTTTAACAATTACAGAATTGGTTTCTAATGGAAATCTAAAAGAGTGAAAGTCATGGGACTCTGGGTTTTTTGGAGTCGGTCTCTACAAACATAAAAGAACAGAACAACTCATTCTTTCCCTTTATTTTCCAGTTTCTATTTCTAACTCTTTAATATCAGAGTAGGAGGAATATTTATGACACACCGAAGAAGCAACTGGTGGTGTGAGATTTCTGTACTTCAGTAATGCACCAACATGGGATTATATAAGAGCCAAGGTCTCAGTGCTCCTTGCTGGAAAAGCTTCCCTTCTTTTAAGGATCACACATTTGCCTTTAAGAGGAGAAATTGCTCTGGAGAAAAATGGGGTCTAAAAACATTGTAGCCACCAGTGTCAATACAATAACCTTGTATTCTGTGCAAAATGGTTCCTGCACATGCTCTGATATAGTTAAGGGTGCAGTCCCACAGCAATAAATATTGACTAGTGTCTGACTCTTTCCAACAGCTCTCTAGTTATGCAGCTAGCATGGAAACTTGTGTCAGGATTTGCTCAGCCGAATCAGGAATTTGTGTGGATTTTTGAGTTCTGATGTTTTGGGGGAACTTTTTTTTTTTTTTGGTGCTTGGTTATTCTAGTTACCAGAACATCTCTCTGAATTGTTTCATGTGAGCAATGACCAATGGCACAAAAGAAGTGATGGGAACACATGGAGAGGAGGATACAGAGAGAAAGTGTGATACCTCACCTAGTCCTGACTTGAGGTACCTAGAACTGATGGAAAATTGCATCCTAAATAGATCCATAGCAGTGGATTGAGGGAGGGTCCAAAGAGGGTCTCTATTTGCTGCTTTTCATGGGAGAGGAGTAAGACTTTTCCTGTAAGCTCAGGGTGGTCCCATCCTACTGTGAGGGATTTGTTTCACATTTCCTAGTTTCTCAGCACACTCAGACACCTCAGCAAGAATGAATGATGGAAAGAGGGGCTTTGCAAGCCAAAGTCGCATATATATGTGTTAAGGCTATGATACTTCCAGTATCTATATAATGTGGTTTACCTGCAGTTTTTTGGGGTTCTTCCAGAACTCCAAAATACAGCAGAAGGCGTTCTCCTGTTTCAGGGAAATTTATCAGCGTTGAGTTAAACAAGGAATCTGGGAAGCATATTAATTTTGTGCAAAAAAACCTAGGTATGGATGAGGTGTATTTGAAGCAACTCTTGTTACAGCTAAACACAGTTATACATGGGCTAGGAATCCAGTTATCTCCATGATCAAGATGTGGTGTGGTCCTCATATTCTCACTCTATTTCCCACCCACTTGACCCTGCTGGTTTCATTATTTGTAAAAATCCTGTGGGATGATTGGCTCTGCTATACTTTTATGCTCCTGGGGTACCCTCAAGAGAAAGACAAATCCTGGTGCACTCTTTTTGTGCAAATTCTGCATGCGCCACAGAGCCCCTCATACATTCTCAAAAATGTAGTAGTTCTTGAAAATTTCATCCTAATAAAAGAAGGTGAAAAGGATGTTCTTAGTTTCACTGAGAAACCAAGTATTCCAATCTATCTCAGGAATCTGGAGAGGGACGCAAGTGGGGCAAAGAAAACTAAGACCAAATGAAATTTAACTTTGCTCTCAGTATGAAAAAATTAGTTTTGAAAATTTGTGTATTGCAATTGAAACTGGAACATGATACTTGGGTTGCAACAAACCTTCAGAGAGAACATCGTTAAGGATTTTGTATTTTAAAGTGCTATGTATTTTGATATAGCACATCCATAATTAATGTAATTTAGTCAGGTTTCTGAAAGTGAGTCAGATGATGATTCAATTATTTTCAGCACAAACAGCCTCTGAAGTGTCATCACTGGAATTATCAACAGAAGTGCTCATAAACTGATGCCCCTGTTTTCCCACATCTCTTGGAAGTGATATGGCAATTTGAAACTCTAATACCTTTAGCCATGGCTATGACTGTAGCCCATATCTCTGTCATACTGCGAATTTATTGAAATCCACTCCTGATATTGACATGCCTTTTAATCAAAGGGAGAACAGTCTGTAAATGTGGATTGTGAGGATGTTATTGTATAAAGACTTCTGAGAAAAACTTCAGGGATGGGTAGCAGCAAAGGAAACTCAATTATTCATACTGTATTATGACTTAAAAGAAATTCATTCTTTCCAAAAGTAGAACATGAGCAAAGTGAAAAAAAGAGGTGGAAAAAGGACCTTTGTGATATAATCTGTCAAATTCACAACTGGGAAAATATGAAAGGATTGTGGGCTCCAAGGGAGTAAAATAAGAGACCTTTCAGAGAGTACAAGTACCTTGGAAATCACCTTAACTGCTATTTAAACTTGCCTATAAAAGAAACTAGGTTACTACCATGTGTGAATATCTTTTTTCCGATGTTCTTTAGCCTACATAGACATTTAAACAAAATTCTTAAACTATTTTTACCAGTTGTTGGACATGTGGCTAGCAGAATTGCTCATTCACCCACTTCTGAAATATTCAGTGTGTCTGTAGAGCATTTTGAAGGGGTAGAGTAGAGAGTAGTCTGCCATTAATTCACTGTGGGGTTTCTTGTGACTGTTTCATGTGTTCTGACGATTTGGAGTATGTTTGTTTTATTATCAAGTCAATAAGAAAACAAAAATGGACAAAACCTTTCAGATATGCTTGTCCTCAGCTCTATGAAACAAAAATGTGTGGTGCCTTGTCATGAGGGGAGAGAGAGAGACAGATAGAGCAGCTGGGAGAATGCTGGGCATGCTGTAATTGCTTAGCATGGTCCTGACCTGCCACTGGTACCATTGTGGGCACTTGTCAAAGACTGGGTTGGATTTTCAGTGATGATGTACTTATGGCTGCAGGTCACATAGAGCTCCCAAGCGGCTTCATGTGACCTGGTGTTCCCAAGGGAAGCTTTAAATGAAATATTAGCAAGTTTGCAGGCAGGAGGAGGGACTAGATCCCTAAAAGTCTCCTCAACTCTGCAGCAGAGTGGGGAAGATTTTCACTCACAGCCATGTCCTATGCAATCCACCAGAACTGACCTCAGCAGTTGCTCTTTTCTTCCATTTCAGAGATTCAGATTTTATCAGGCAATTCCTACAGTCAGAGCATTCCTGCTATTGGTCAACTGCAGTTTTGGAGTTTGAACTGCTGGCAAATTTTGTTCAGTTTCAATGCTGTATATTGGCTGCTCCCAACTTCAATTTTAAAGAATTCATTAGTAAGGTCAAGAACAACTTCCAAACAAGTCACTGAACTCTTTGGTGCCTGAATTTCAACCCTTGCCTACTAATTAGTTGTAACAAACAACACAAATATACATGAGGTATCTGATTTAAAGTATGAGAAGCCCAACCCATTGGACAGCAAAAGGGGTGAATAGTGTTGTATGCACAGTGAGTAGCTGTGAGACAAAACCACAAGTATCTGAGCCACAGCACTGCTGGAAAAGTATTTGAGAAGGGATCCTCTCTGGAGAACAATATGACCTGGACTATGGATCCTCAGCAGATGTCTCAGCTCAAAGGTAAATAGTGAACAACCAGTTCCCACTGACCTTGCCTTCTGCACCTGCTGCAGGCTCACACACTGAACAGCGCAAACGCAGTTGCCGTGGGCTAGTTTGTCAGATTTTGCATGTTTCCTTCCCACCTTGTTGAATGCAATGATGGAGCTTTCCATTCAGATCTACACAATTATATGAGAAAAGCCAGCTTTCACTCCGTTTCATGTCAAACCATTCATTTCCAGGCCTGCTAGGAATTCGTCTCTGCATAAGGGACATTTCTCAAGTTGTGGTTCACTGGCTGATTCCTGGCTGGCCAAGCAAGGTAGAGGTATTTCAGTGCCATGTGATTTTCCCACAGCTCTGTGTACAGGCTGAGTCATGGTGCTTCGGTATAGAAACCTTTTTAGAAGAGGGTTTAAAAATATACTTACTTTTATGATTTCTCTAATGAAAGGTTTCTAGAAGAAGGTGTATTACCTTTAACCAGAGGCAATCAAGTTGTGGGTTTTATAAAAAAACGTCTAACATAGAATATAGCACCTGTTAAATGTTCCTCTTTTTCCATGGCAAAAAATGTTGTAGAATATTGACCAGCTCTTTGCCTGATTGTTTGTTGGTTTGTTTCAAATGAAGCAAGTTGCTCAAATATTAATCTGGATGAAAAGTAGTTTTTCAGTTAGTCTGTGATTGTATGGAAGATGAAATGATTCAGAGAACTGTGTGTTCTCCTCAAAAAATTGGATGGATTATTTTGTAAGTGCAAAAGTATTTTATATATAAATGAGAGAAAGAGAGAGGGTTTGGGGGACTTTCTATCCTGTTATTTTCAGGTTACCTCTAAGAAATTCTGCTATAAAAGTCAAGAATAGTCTATCATCGAATCATTTACAACAAGGTTATGCAACCCTATGTAACATCTCCCTCGGTAAGAAAAGATTATTGTTTTTACTTAAAATACCCCAGGGAAAAAGGTGATGGAAATGTAATAAATACATTCCCAACTTACTTGTTTCCAAAGTATGAATAGAAATATCTTGAACACTTAGTGAACAATTAGCACATTTTAAAAGGCAGAAAAGATAATATACTGATCTTCTTAAATATGTGAAACTTTAACTTTTCTTGTTGTTTTACTTACACCTCTCTCTGGAAGAATCATCTTCCTTGCTTTTGCTGAGATTTTTGTTTATAATGCTTTTATCATATGTAGAAGGTTATGTTGGATAGATCTCCATCAAAACGCTCTTTTTTTTCCCCTCCAGATAGTTTTCGGAAACTATAAATGGGTTCTATGGAGTTGCCAACAGGTTATTAAAAGGAGAGATTTAGGAACTCTCAGTTGTTCAGGTTTTTTTATTGTGGCTTTTATCATGACTTTAGATTACCAGCTTTTCACTTACCATGGAATATTCTAGGTGAGACAAAACATGACTTTCAAACTCATACATTTTTCCCTCAGCATGCCCCCAAAACCCCAAAGTAACAACCACAAGCCTTTTTTTTTTTTTTTTTTTTTAATTTAATGCTAAGTTTTCTTGGAACTAAATTCATTAGAATGATTCCTGGTAAATTAAACCTCTTTTTGTTTCATCCCTTTACCTGTGGACTTCAATCAGAGCCATATAACTGGTTCATTCGTGACACACCCTCCTCCTTGGCATCAGTGTTCAGGTTAGCAGCAACACACGGGCATTTCTTGCTCTTTGTGGCTGATCAAGGACACACAGCTTGCTGCAATAAGCTTCTTAGCAGTCTGGGGTTTGATGATAACCTTTTATTGTCAGTGCGATCATGCTCATGGCGATAGGAAGAGCTGAGCAATCAGCTAAAGAAGGTAGTTCTTTAGAAGGGGGTTACTGCACTGCAATACCTCTTTTTGTGTTACAAGCTCCCTTTGCTTGGCACCTGCTGTTTTCTTTGTCCAGGAGTGACACTGTGTCCCAAGCAGTGGGACTAAGCACGAATGCACTTCCTTAGATATGCAGTCTGGCAATGTGTACATCATTATCATCTACTCTGTATCCTGAAAGTAACATTTAGATTTGAGACTTACAAGCAAAATCAATTGAGCTTCTCAACACGCCTATTAAAAACACACAACTCTAAGTCCTTCCAAGGAGGAAGACTGTGTATAAAGGAATCATGAATCTCCATTAAACTTTTGAAAACCAGACGTGTTTGGATACCTCTATTCTGAGAATGTACGAAGCTTTTATGTAGAAGACAAGAGGGAAGGAAAATCCACACAGCAGGACAACTATGATATGAAGAGTCACTCTCACAAATTAATTGCAGTGCTTATTTACTTGTTAACTGTTTTTTTTTAACAGATCCTCCCATTATTCTATGGGCAGTCGAGCTTTTTCCCATGACAGTATTTTCATACCTGATGGGAGAGCAGAGAGTGAACAGGCCATTCAAGCAATGTCACAGGAGAACGTTTTAGGAAAAGTCAAAATTCTTCAGGTAAGAAATTATAAGTGGGAAAAATATTTAAAATGTGGTGGAAAATGGTCTCCAGAACATGTTAAATGTGCATAAAGGTGGGTTGCTTTTCCAGTATCCTTGGGGCAGTTTCTCAGCCATGTTAAATTCTCTGGCCAAAAGCCATTGTAAGTCATTCAGATAATCTGCAGAAGTTCCAGGTTTTGGTCTTGAAATGTACAGCACTGATGCCGTAAACATATCTGCAGAAACGTCTGCACCTGTGGAACTCATGTGAATTGGACTCATGGTTTTGGCGTGTCCTGATGTGTACGCCTAAGTCCTACAAATGTGGTAATGAGAGAAAAAATGAAGGCTGTGTTGAGGGCAGGGAATGGCATGCAGAGTGAGACTTCTTTGCAAAGCCGATTTAATTATACATTTATACGTTTGGGGTTTTTTTCCTCCTTTTTCTCACTGCACTTTCAATGGTTTTTGTGGAAGGTGGATTTTTTTATCTCTCCAAAGCATAAACAACACATTTGGGTATTTGCTTCTAAAGAGCTTTACATGATCTGCTTTCCCTTCTTTTCCAGAACTCTCTCCCATTAGTGCTCGAACTAATTTTTTGCTCTACTCCTTTGGTGACATGATAATTTTTTGCCTTTTCCTTTATACCCCTGTTATACCTCTTTACAACTTCTGTATTCTTAGTGCTTTTTGCCTACCTTCTTGGACTTGTTTGTTCAGCTAAGAGACTAAACATTTTAGAAGCTTCATAGGTAGGGGGTTAGTATGCCCCAGACCCGAAGGTCCTCTCCAGGACACATTCTGTAAACCAAGATAGAACCATCCAGGGGAAGGTTCCTTGGGGAGGGGGGCTCATTCGAGCCTCTCATTGGGGAATCTTTGATAGATCAGCTAATTAGTAAGACCTATAATGTTAGACCAGATCTTTTGGGGGTGTGCATTGTGGTGTGCATTTTGGTGCATTTGACCTGGATGTAGTGCACCTAAGGATCCTTAAAATAAGTATCAATGAAAACCCCCTTTTTCCCTTCTAACTGTGTTTGACTCTTGATTTTAAGACCAGGAAAAGGCATCACCTTGTATGTAAGACTCCCAGCTTTACTCCTTTCTAGACCTTGAGAGAGCTGTCCTTCAGAAACACACTGTACTTCAGTGTTCAGGATGCTTTCATGTCCTGTCAGAATGCTCATAAATTTTTAATGCTGTGCAAGTGCTGTTACCCTGAAGATGACCAGTAAAATATCATTGATTTCTTTTACCTCTGAAGTCTACCCATGATCCATCTTTTCTGGTGAGTGAGAGATCATGCACATTAGACAGCTCTGACCTTCAGAATGGAATTGTTCCTGCTTCCTGCCTGGTGCTGTCAGCAGACAGAGCACCCGCACAGTGTTGGCCATGCTGACTGTGGATGAACTCCGAAGCAGAAACCACACTAGGACATCTCCAATTCCTCTGTGCTTGTTTTTCAGCTTAAATTTCCTCAGGTCAGGTAGATTGAGTGCATGCTATTTCCCAGGAAACCATTACATTTAAAATGACTGTTGACTCTGGGTAAAGACATGAGGTATGTGGGCCTGTCCTGCAGTGTCCTACAAAGCCCACCGACTCCTTCAGGGAGCTGTGCCCTCCCTATCTGTTGGATTTGTGTTCTTTGCTTCCATATACTAGCTTTTCTCTGAATAACTTTTCACTTCCAGAGGTGTGGCTTCTCTCATTTCAAAACTCAGCTTGAAATTCCCAATGGAAATTATTGCCTTTGCTAAACTAAGAAACCTGATAAAAAGTATAGTTAATGCCATATGGTAACAACCATGTTCACTAAGCAAATGCTAAATCAAGAAAATTGGAGCAAAATATCACCCTTGAAAGTCACAAAATAAATAGCCAGTGATACTCTCTTGCTCATATGAACTTTGCATAAGCCTTTTTTTAGTGGTTCCTTGCATGATTTTAAGAGACAGTATTGTTTCAGCTGCTTGATGTAAAAAATATACTTGCCTTTTTATTTAAAATTGAAGGATGGTAGTTCATTTTTGTCATTTTAGTGTAGCTGGAACCCAGCCTGTAACATACCAGATTCCTTTTCCAACTCTGCTAATGATGGTGAGAGCAACTCATTCATTCAGAAAAGAAATGCATAATAGATTGCAAATGACACTTTTAATTATTTACATGTTTACACAGAAATTATATGTTCATCTGAATGTCCACAGATTTTTTTTTTGTAAACCCATGGAAAGCCTCCCTAGAATAAGCCTAGGGACCACTTCTTGTATCTTCAAAAATTGCTGCCCACCATATAACTTTTCCAATTTCCCTACCCATGATTTCTGCAATTGTTCCCTGAGTTTTAGGACAAAATCTTGCCAAAATCCCATTGCACATTTTTAGATTGACCTTAGAGTTGAGTTCCAGGTCTGATGAGTTATTTAGAGTATCATTCCTGTTTGAAAGTTTTATGCACTCCATACCCCATCCTTTTTTCCTGCTGTAGTATTCTATGAGCCAGTGTTTTCCGTGTGATTGTGCAGTCACAGAAAACGTTGGTACTCCGTCTCCTGATACCAGAAGCTTGTATCTACTTTGAAATCCTTCTGCAAGCTAACTCCAACTGGGAACATCTGTATTTTTTAAAGTGGTGGAATAAGAGGAGACAGTCCTCTCTTCTGAAGAGTACTCTACTCCTTAAAGGCAATTCCGTGGCCAGCTCCCAGTCCCAAGTCTTTGCTATCCTACCAGCATTACTGTGGTTTTGCCAGGCTTGAATGTCAGGGTGGTAGCACATCACTTCCTGTTTCCTTTTACCTGGCAAGTTACTCTTCAGTAAAGAGTTGTTGCCAGGATTCTGTGCCCTGTGCTGATTCTAAACTTGCTGCATTCCAAATGGAGATCAAAAGCTCTGCAGATTTTAACCCTTTTCAGGACTTTTCTTTTTGAGGTGGTACAGTAAATGTTCCTGGAAAACTTAAATCTGTTTTTGGAAAAGTCCCCATGCTTACAAACCTAAGAGACAGCGTGGTGAAAAGGGTTTTGAAGTCAGAAGAGCAATGCAAGACATTTAATACTGATGGTGCTGGATCTCATTCTGGGGTCTACCAGTGTTTCTTCCTTCTTGCCTTGCATTTCTGCTGACTTTGGAGTGTTGATGAACCCACAAAAAATGTTGTGTAATGGTGCAAACTACTGTAGTAGTCTGGGCAGCTGGCCAGCGTGTGCACTGGTTCAGCTGCTTATTGTGGGAATTCTCTCCTTCTAATTATGCCTGAAAGGTTAATTAGTTCTTCCTGGAATTGCTCTCATTTGATTTTATTGATTTTTAGGTTAGCAGTATTCATCTTATCATGCTTTCTGAAAATGGATTTGGTCGTGTTCAAAGGTTTTACTGTGTGCTAGAAGTCAGGCTGAGAAATTTACCTCTCATAAACCTCCAATAGCCTTTTTGTAACCAGAAGTTATTTTGTGTTCGCTCAAGCCATCTGGTATCGTAAAAGCAGTCTTTTCCCTGTCCTTTGGAACTGCTGAGATTTATCATTACCTAGTTTTTAAGATACAGTGTAGAAAGCCAGCCTGAACCTGTTCCCACCAAGAGGTGGTACACAGGCACTGGTACTCTTAATACTGAATTCTTTTGGTTTCTGGGATTCTGTTGCTTTGCTTGTCATACAGGGCTGTGAATGAGACACAAGGAATATTTAAAATGTAAATCTAACAGCGTGTCAGAAAAAAACTCAACCCAACTCTTGGAGCTTCTTTTTACATCCTTCCCCTTCAGAGGTTAGTGGGTTGGTTTTACTCCTCCCATCGAAGTGTCTTAGAACTACTTCCTGACATTTTGTACCTGTGACTCTTCTTCCTACCTCTGATATTTGCCAGGAATGGTCAGCAAATGAACAGAAGGCAGTTTTTATTTCAGACTTATAAAAACTGCAGCAAGTAAAATGAAAGCTTGTTTAAAACATTAGTTTCCTGAAGGGTCTACACTATTCTCTCCCTTTTGCTGTGATGATACCATGGTGTGGAACTGCTACTGCCTTTGTTCTCCACTTCTTGCCTTCACTGAAATTATCTTGGGTCATCTGGCATCCGTGCAGTTGCAGCAGTCAGCTGCAAGAAATATTAAAGATTGACTATGACATATGGCTTATGGCCTTTAGGAACGACTGGGTTACAACCTTTTCATTTCATGTGGCCATGCAGTTTAAAACAAACCCTCTGTTCTGTAAAGGTATAAAACACCTATTTATTATACAGATATTAGTTATGATAAAACATTTTTTGTAAATCCCAACTTCTCTGTCAAATACAAAAGGACCACTTTTAAAATTCACATTTCCCTGATTTTGTAATGATGAATGACCCTGATCATTTTCTTCTTGTCAGACCTTTTGACTGTTCAGTTTTGGATTGCATTTCTTTTAGTCATTAGCATACCTTAGCTAATGACCAAGCCAGTGCTTCCCTCACTGTGCATTGCACGTCTGTATTCTACCAGCCACTCCTAATGTATCTTCTGTTTGTTATTGCCCAGATCTCAACAAGGCTACAAAGCCATTTTTCAAACATCGAAGCTATATTTTTTACCCTGATGCTCTGACTTTTTCAGAATTGGGAGTGAATTTTCACTGCATGACTGCCTAGCTTTTTCTTTCTTACAATTAATTTCTTTGTTGCCAGTATTTCCTAGTGCCACTACGGCCTAATTGTTTTCCTCATATTGGAAAATTCTTTTTGCTGTATAAACTGAGTTTATAGTTCTTTTCTTAATCAAAAGTTTCTTCAAGTGTAATGCCACTAACCACATGCTGCTCCAGCAATGGAGAGTGGAATAGTTTCCTCCCTGCATCTTAGATCCAAAATATCTGTGCTAATACTTGTTCTTTTCCTAATTTTCTATATGTTTCTATGTCAATTTTACACCTGGATTATTTTCTAAAGCCTCCAGCTATACCAGTACAACTTTTCACATGATGCTTTCCAGTTTATTCTTGCTTTGATTAAAAAAAAAAGCTTATGTGGGGTTATTTAATTTGTTTAGTTTGCTGCAGATTTTCCTGTTTGGGTTAAGAAGTGGACTCGCTTCCATAGTTCACCGTTAATTAGGTGAACTCTCTTTTGAGCCTAGAAAAGAAATTATAAGAGAGAATATGATAGATGCCTGAAATCATGAGTGGAATTGATAAAATGAATAGGGGATAATTATTCAGTCTTTCACAGCATGAGAACATATGAGCAACAGTTGAAACTAGTAATACTTCCAAACCAAAACAAATATTTCTTTAAGCAAAGTTGGACTGTATAAACGTTCCTCAGATGCCACAAGTCATTGGAGCATTTACAAGTAACATCTCAGTACGGGCTCACCCTGTTCTTATGTATTCCCAAGGCATTTGATTTTTGGGTCATTCTGAGAGACTGTACAGGACCAAGTGGAACTTCAACAGTGCGACTCTTTTTAGGACAAGTATTAATTAAGTCATTATTTTTCATTCATATATAACTAAAAGACTTACTTTCATTTAAGTTTCATTATATTTAGGCATTGCAAACAGACATGAAGAGTAGATATTTGAGTTGAAGGAAAAACATGACCAGCATTTCTTGTAAGCCAGCTGAAATTGTACACTCTGTTTTAATGATTTTTAACTGAACAGAATAAGCAGCTCAGCAGATCTAGTTTTGGATTCACTCCAGGCGTGAAGCCCTAAGAATGGTGTGGTTTCAGGGGCCTGAATCCAACACACATGCAAGTACATGCATGTACACAGAAGAGGAGCCAAATGGGAGCGAGACAGGAGATGTACAGCCTGATCTGGGCTCTTTGCCAATTAATATGGAAAACTTGTTCTGTGGCATTTCCTATGCAAATGCAAAGAGTGCTTTGAAAGTCAGTGGTTTTTTTTATTTGCTGCAGGTGCTAGACAACATGGAACAATTTTACTTAGAAGCTTTATTCTTTAAGTTATTAATGAGAGGCTGGTGTCAGTTAAATAGTATCACATTTTAGCAAATTATTTTGCATGAAATAGAAGTGGGTCTGTGTCATGTCCAGTTACCAAGGAAGATTTTAAACATTCGATGAGTGCAAACTTAGAATTTTTTTTCTAAATTCCTACTATTTATTTGCCTGTATTAAATGTGCAGCCCTGCCCCTTACCTCACTATAGCACTGATAGCCACACGGGTTGTGTGTAAATAGAAAAAATATCAGGAATCTTACAGAAACTTCATGGATCTTAAAAAAAAAAAAAAGTGGATGAGGTAAACCTGGCCTGGATCTCGTCCTAAAGCTCCCCTGTGAGCAGTGTCTTGGGCCCCTGCTTCATGGTATAGGTATTGTGTGTGGTAGCTGTGCTGTTTTGGTGCTGAGAATGGTTTGCAAGTCCTGTGGAAATGTTTGTCAACTGGCTGCAAACTGAGGGACCGGGAATGCCCACTGGAATTGATAAGGCTGGAAGTGGCAGGTGCAGGCATGAAAAGTTTATTTCTTTCCTTCTGCTTCTAGTCAACAGATTTCAGAACAAGATGGTGGTTTCTGGCTGCTAAATTAGAAGTCTTGTACAAACCAAAAGAGACCAAGGTCCTTTGACTGAGCCCAATATGCATCTGCAGAGATTTTTCAAAAGAGTATTTAGACATGACTGTGCAATGGCAGAAGAACAAAATGCCATGCCTGCAACTTCTAGTGACTGGCATTGAAAATCATTCTCCTTAGGCGACTATCATCCACATACTGTCAGCAGAGGGAATTCTTAACTACAGAGGATTTATAGTTATGTGTTCAGAAATATATGTCTCAGTGAAACTTTTGAGGAATTTAAAGCAGATTCTCCTTTTCAGGGATTATGGCCTCTTCTCAGAGGTCTTGCATCTTAAATTGATGTATCTCTCCATCTCTGGGCTAGACTATCTGAGTGTTCTCTCAAGTAAATTTGAGAGGCTTTATTTTCTTTCATGGATGATGCATTTTTAGAATTTTTATGATTGACCAGGCAGAAAATGTGTCAGTGTGAAATTTTTCTGAAAGAGTAATTGCATTGTAGTTACATTATAAGCACATTCTAAAAAAGACCAAGGAGCAGGTTTAGCATTACTCTTTAAAAGCAATAAGAATAAATTTGCTCAGTAGTTACAATGAGCTATTGGAGATTTTGACATTTGGTCATTTGGTATTTAGTGTCAGTTTTGGAGATTAGAATGCACTGAAATGCACTGAAAATGGCCAGTGGAGAACTGCTAGTGGAGCTTTTTGGTTTTTAAGCTAAATTTGTTCCAAAAAAGGCCAATAAATAAATAACACAGAGAAGTGCCTTCTGTCCTGGAAGGGTGAGGGTTACTAGAGTTTATTCCTCAATCTTCAAACTAATTTATGCAAGTCTGAGAAAACAAACTTTAAAGTTTGGAAACAATTAAAAAAAACCCAAAACCAAAACACAGTCACAACTGTGTGCAGTCCATAAATATTGGAGATAGTATATTTCTTGGAAATATCAGGAAAATAACATTTTAAACTTTTAAATACAGAAAGCCACATTTTTACAGCGGAGCCCTCAAGCACGCTTGATGATAATTAAAAAGGCCATTCTTTTTCAAGCACAGACTTTCTCCACAACAGCTCCGTCAGCGAACTCCCACCTCGTATTGCACACACACTTACATCAAGAACTTGTCAGAAGATCAAAAGGGTAACACACATCCCTTCCTCCAAAACACACTGCAAGCAATATGTCAGTGTGTGCATGTTCTCACCATGGAACAGATGCACAGATCCTTAGCTTCCTGGGTGGTTGCTCAGTAATGTGGATAGTTCCACTTTTCTGCCCAGGAGAATTATTTGTCTAGGAATACGACTTCAGGAAGAAGAAAGGAGTTATCTCAACTTAGAAAACACATTATCAAATTAAGAATTTTTTCTGAAGTAATTTTCTTCTGGCATCAGAAGGCCTGCAGGAATAGAGAAGAATTAAAGGCCTCACACTATCTCATACAGACCATTTTGCCCACTCCAGCTTCAGTGTACACAACAGAAGCACATGAGATTTCAATTCAGAGAGTTGCACTGCCAACATAAAAGCCTGCAAGGACTTGATGAAACCCTTGCCTTTAGATTATGCCAGCAATCCAGGTGGGAATAAAAGTCTGCCATTCAGAACTGCCCGCTATGCCAAAACGCTTTATGATACGGATTTCACTACTTTCTGCCAAAATTCAAATGGGCATAAATAATTAGCTCTGACTCAATGAGGAGACTGAGAAAAGCTATTCTAGTTTGATAACCTGATTATGAGGAGTTTCTGCATGTAATTTTTGTTTTAATGGTCCAATACAGAAATCTGTTAATGTTTTTGGGATAATATGGATAAACTTGATATAGGAGTCTAGGCCACTGGGAAAGATGGCAAGAAAGACTAATCTGACCTGAATTTTTTTAGAGGATATCTTTCCTTAGCAACTCCTCACCTGTGCCATGTTACTGATTCTATGCTATAGGAAAAAAAAAAAAAAAAAAAAATCTTTGTTTTACCTACTATTTACTCCAATCTTCTACAGTTCTCAGCAGCAAACTCATGTCAGGGGACTGTGTAAGTACCTGACATCTTCACTGAATAGAAGCTGCACAGTTGAATTACTTGTTCATAGTACCACAAGACAAAGATCGGAGATCTCCTTTGGAGAATTTTCTGTCCTTGAAAAACAGCAAAGCGGGAAAATAACTCCACGGTCCCTTCCTTCCGAATTGAGAATGATTCCCTGAAATATTTCAGTAAAAAAATATATTAATAAATGTTCCTTGCTCCATTTGCTCCTTCTAGAGAATTTTTTCTCTCTTTTCAAAAAATTCACGTTTGAAGTCTGTATGGTATGTGTCTGCAGTAGCCAGGGCTGCAATTTTTCTAACTTACCCTGCTAGAGGACACACAGTGTATGCTTCTTATTTTAATCATCTTACACTTGATGTAATTCAAGAGTACTTCCTTGTAACCCTTGAGAGAAGATTGCTTCAACATGCAAAATAAATGGTAGGAAAGCTTTTTTATCCATTCACCTGCTGCATGTCCGCTGCCTAAACTCCTCTGTGCAACAGCAGTGAGTGGCAGCGCTTGTGAGCATGAGTTTGTGTATTCTTCCTATGAGATCAAGCATCTAAAAGAGCTGGGTTTCCCCTGCTTTGAGAATTTGCCTCTCTAAGGCAGGGTTGTGCTAAACCCTCAACATGTAAAACTTACGATTATACATTACAATAAGGATACCTTTTAGAAATGCAAATGCATGACATGCAGGTTTTAGGGGCTAGAAAAGAAGAAGATTGCCTTTTGGGGTAGTTTTAGTTTCTCAGTGTACACTTGGCTCATACGCTTATTTCTTCACAACAAGAAGGCTTCATAATTAGCTTTTCTGAACAAAGTCTTAACCTAGAACATAGATTTAAAAAGATTGAGTAAGTTTTCCCAGTAAATTTTCAAAAGTTGGCAACACTGTCAAGAATTTGAATTGATCATCCAAAATCAGAAATCATGTAGCAAATCCCTCACTTTAGTCATCTTTTGGGGAGAAAGAAGAGGGGGTGCCCACCATGTTGCAA
This sequence comes from Corvus hawaiiensis, assembly GCF_020740725.1. Taxonomy (NCBI): domain Eukaryota; kingdom Metazoa; phylum Chordata; class Aves; order Passeriformes; family Corvidae; genus Corvus; species Corvus hawaiiensis. The sequence goes on from NC_063217.1 coordinate 29,002,184, forward strand.
CAATGTGAGCCTCAGGGTGGGGCTTTTTTTTTTTTTTGGTCCAGAGTCAGAAGTTTCCCAGAATATTTCTGTGCAGCTTTCAGGCAGAGAAGGGGCACTTGCTGGACTTGGCTTGTTTTGCTCATAATATAAATACCTATTTTGTTTGTTTGTTTGTTTGATTTTTCTTGTTCTTCAGCAACAGTTGGCGAAAAATATAAAATTTGGGCAGCCTCCACAAATGACAATTTCTGCGAGGACAATGGGGGAAGCAAACACCAGTACAGAAGATGATGCATTGCTCAGCAGCCCCACGGAGATGGAGACCCAGCAGGACACAGTGATCTCAGAGTGCAGTAATAAAGTAAGCACTTTAAACTGACATGTCCGTGGCACTAGAGCAGTACTAAAGCAGTAAAGTTCACTGAGGTGTAGCAGATGTTTCCAGTGAGGCGTAGCAGAGCTCAGTGGGCTGTTTTATGTGGGAGGGATCGCTCAGCTTGTACTTCTTGGCCTGGTGGGAAGCATGCTCTTGGCATCCTGAGCCAGGTCACAACAGAATTACCAGTCCAAGTGTTTGCTCTGAACTTCCAGCAATGCAGACATCAATTCCAGTGTTGCTGGAAGATATGAAATTTTTCTGATACAGAAAGTATTTTAAAATATGGACTTCCCAGCAAGGAAAGTTGTTCACAGCATCAAGTACCAAAAATGAAAATAATTTCAAAATTAGAGTGTGCAGCTTGTTTTCTGCTCGTCTCATCTGCTGGCCTTGTAACTCCTTGGCATGTCTATCTGCACAGGTCTTGGGGGATGGGGTGGCTTCTGTCAAAAATTGGTGGCCAGGACCACATAGAGCTGCTCTACTTTGAACAGGTTTCTTGTGCTGCTTTGTGACTTCTGATTTTCCCGACTGAGTAACTCGGATCAATGGCAAGAGTTCTGGGTTTCATTTTACCTGTATTTGTGAAGCTGAGTTTTTAGCCTTGATAGTAACAATCATGTGGTGTAATGGGGTCGCAACACGCATTAGGTTACGAAGTAATACTGTGATAGAATGATTAAAACCAGTGTTTCTGAGTGTGATGAATATTGCTTCAACCTCTGTGCCTTGAAAATTCCTCATTGTGATGGCTTGGAGAGGGACCATAGCTAAAGAGTCCTAGGTCTCCAGGCTTCCGTGGCTGTAGGGGGACTGTTAGCTCTGCAAAAAGAGTCATCTAGAGCATGGAATTAAAACTCCTTGCAGCGGAGGTAATGCCTGAACTGGTTAGTATATTTTTTCCTTATTGTGTAAGTCAGGAGAAAATAAAATCATTAAGACCTGATCAAAATCCTACAAAGCTGTGCTCTTTCTTTTGTTTTGGAACCTGATTATCTTGTTAAGGAAGCCTGAATATTTTGCCTTTTGTAGTGTTGTACAGACAGTAGTGATTCAAGGAGCAGTGAAGAGAAACTCAGAGCATGTAGAAACAAGAATGGCTTATCCATCAGTCCTGAAGCAATAGGAAAGAGGGAAAAATCCTACTCTGACATACATGACTTCTCAAGTCCTTTGTATCATATTTATTAGATCCTTTACATTTTAACACTTGTCTGTGGTAATCTTTTCTAGTCCACTGACACTCCAGATTTCTTGAGAAAAATGAATTTTCTTGGAGCAGGACATGAAATGGAAGAAAAGGTGAAAAAACTTTTACACTTGGTTTGTACTGAGTTACACTCTAATTTTAGATATTAGAAGCCTGACAGTTTTTGTTTTCACACTTTGCATGATTGATCATCCAATATTTTGTGAATGCTGTGCAGTTTTGGAAATAGTAAATAAGCAATAACTAAGATCTTAAGACCTGATTGCAGGAAACAGCAGGACTCAGTCTCTGCCAGTCTTGCAGCATTCCTCTATTTGATGTATTAATCACAGAGTCATAATTTTCATAAGCACTTCTACTACTTTGTTATGTCTGCATGTAATTCAATAAGCATATGCAAAGTGTTCCTTCAGCTTTTAAGTAATTGGTTCCCTGATTAGCATATGTTTAACCTCAGAAGATTACAGAGCTGTCTTGAAAACAATGTATGTGATTTTCTTTCCTTACAGAAGATGTTTTCTCCTTTTTTTTTTTTTTCCTGTCTTCTTTTTTCATTCGTATTATGCCAAATGCAAGTCTTGGGAGGATAGCCTCATTCTTACATGCCTAGACATACAGTTCCACTATTGATTCACAAAAGGAGTCTCACTGAATCACTTTGCTTATATTTGCACTTTCTGAACCGAAGCATTTGAAGGGCATGAGAAATAAAGCACCCATCAAAGCCAGTGTTGTCTTACTTCAGTGTTTTGCTGTTTGGCGCTGTCTTGGACAACTCCACATGACTCTGGAGGGAAGGTTGTCCACAGGCGCTGTGCCAGTCTGAGATCCAATGCTGCAGTCATCTCCCATGCAGATAGTACAGCTCTGTAGCTGTTCTATTACGATGCTTAGATAAGTCAATCTGATTTGCTTCTGCCTAAAGTGTATAATCTAAATTATTTAAAGATGTAGATCCTTTTTCACATTAAGCAAACTTTAAAATGTCTCAGTTGCTTAAAACCCTGCCTGTGTCTTTCCCATTCCCAACAAGTTCAGAGTGGAGCTAAAACGTGAAAAAACTTCAATAGAATGGTTTAAGTAATTTTTACGTGAAAACTATAAAAATGTGTAGTACAGAAAATGGGAAAATATTAGTGCTGTAACTTTCATGTCCAAAATTTGTGATTTATATACTGGAAAGCCAGAGTTTCAAATCTTTTCTGCTAATAATTCCTTTGAATTCAAAACTGCAAAGACGTGTGTGTGTGCGCGCATAATTTATTTATTTATTTATTTAATGGAACAAATAGTTTAAGAATGGTTTCTTGTGTTTATGATACAAACAGGTCACTCCAGTCAAATCATCTCGGCCAAAAAGACAGTTTTCCTGTTCTGGCACAATTGAAACAATCAATTTGGATTCAGTTCCCCAGGCTGTTGCTCGTCTAGACAACAGTGCAGCTAAGCACAAACTGTCAGTGAAGCCAAAAAAGCAGAGGATGTCAAGACAGCACAAGAGATTGACAAAGGTATTAAATCACTGGCCAAACAGCAAGAGGAGGGTGATTACTTTTGAAACTGGGTACAAAATAACCATAACTGAGTGTACCAGGATCTATAGACAGAGGACTTAAGATGTGATTAACACTGTTATTTATCTGAAACCCTAGCTGGAGAGAAGATACAAAGAAGTATTAATATTGCCAATTGAGACAAATACTACTTAAAACTAAAGTACTTCCACTGGGATTTTACATTGGGAGAGCTTTCTGATTCTAGTTTTTCTAGTAAAAACTTTAGGTCATAAAGGCCTGAAGATATGTGCTGCTGCTCTGATATAGGCAATCAGATGGTGCAAAATTAGGTTGGGAAAAAATCAGATTCTCTAAATTGGGCAGGGATGATATCTTTGCCTTATAAGAAGGAATAAGACTTAAGTAATGTAGCTTTTGCAGCTATAGAGAGAAACATAAAGTTCTGTCTTTGTACACTTACTGCACATCTGTTTTGGTTTTTATCCTGACATCTTATTAGTTCTTGTAAATGGGACAAGACCATTCAGCTACATAGGGCTCAGGAGAGGCCACTGCCCTTTCTTCTGCACCACTGTACTTGCATTTATCACTCTTGCAATGAAGAAATTAAATTTAAACCTCTTGTTTATACAGAATGGTTGACTGGAGCCAAATGATGGCTCAACAAATGATAGCTAGACAGGACAATAGCTGAGCTGTTTTCCCCAAGGGAAGCATTCTTCAGGTACAGAACAGAGCAGTATTCCTCGGAAGCTCTGGGTTTGCTGTCCATGCATGTTCCCACGGCTCCTACAATAGCACTGGAGTCTCAGCACAGATAATGACAAATATATCCTGGCTCAGGATTTGTGAAAAGAAAACAAAGTGTGTTTCCCTGAGCAGTCTTCTTTCCTGGCTAGCATTGCAGAGCTTTTTTCTGCAGGCAACAGCTCTGTCTCTGCAAGTAACAGTTAGATTTGCCATGAAAGAGCTGGCAAAACAATGCCCCTAAGCAGGTGTTAATTATTTCAGGCTTAAAGGACGGAGTTCTAAGTAGTAGAAGAAGAATGGGCATATGAAACTTATGCTCTGTTCCTTGGGCTTCTGCAAATTTGAAATGTCAGGTCTCAATGTACACCAAAGGGTGATTCAATATTTGGCATTATAATACTATCACTCTTGGGATGTTTTCTTTCTTTTAAAGGCTATCATCCAAATAGATGAGAGACATAGGATCTATGATGATGTAATCCATAAACTGGGGTGGGTGTGCTGGCTCATCTAAATCACTGCTTGAAATATTTTTCTTTTGCGTTTGCAACTCTTTGTTCACTGCAAAGGATAACAAGCCAACAGGCAATATTCAGTAACTCCAAACTTGTCTCCAATTTTAGGGATCACAAAGTTTAACAATAACAGAATTTGAGCCAGAGGACCTAGAAACTCAGCTGTATGAGGACATATACCCAGGTTATATTGGACGCTTCACAGCAGACAAGCTAATCCGGGAGAGAGATGAGCAGAAGCAGCTTCAGCTGGCAGAGGAAAAAAGAATTGAAGATCACTGGGGCATCCTTGAAGCCGAAAGGATAAGACAGATTGTAGAAATGGAAGAACAAAGAGAAATGGAAGAAAAAAGGTGCCAAGAATTTGAGGAGATGTGGAAAGAACAGGAAAAAAGACATCGTGAAGAAGAGAGGAGGCAGTACCTCCTTGAAGGAGAGACATCTTTGAAAATAGAAGAGCAAACATGCCATAAAGAGAAAAGAAGACTCATGAAGGCTGAAAAAAGGCAAGAGCTGGAGGAGCAGAGGTACCAGGAGCTGGAGAAGCAGAGGCAGAAGGAGTTGGAGGAACAACAAAGACAAGACCTGGAGAAGAGGCAGTGGGAAGGGGAGGAACAGCAGAGGCGAGAGCTGGAGGTGCAGAAGCTCAAGGAACAGGAGGAGCAACAGAGACGAGAGCTGGAGGTGCAGAAGCTCAAGGAACAGGAGGAGCAACAGAGACGAGAGCTGGAGGTGCAGAAGCTCAAGGAACAGGAGGAGCAACAGAGACGAGAGCTGGAGGTGCAGAAGCTCAAGGAACAGGAGGAGCAACAGAGACGGGAGTTGGAGGAGCAGAAGCTCAAGGAACAGGAGGAGCAACAGAGACAGGAGTTGGAGGTACAAAAGCTCAAGGAACAAGAGGAGCAAAAGAGACGAGAGCTGGATGAGCAGTGGCACCAGCAATGGGAGGAACAGCAGAGACTAAAGCAGGAGGAAGAGAAGCACCAGGAATGGGAGGAACAGCAGAGACTAAAGCAGGAGGAAGAGAAGCACCAGGAATGGGAGGAACAGCAGAGACTAAAGCAGGAAGAGAAGCACCAGGAACAGGAAGAGCAACAGAGACAAGAGCTGGAGGAACAGAAGCACCAAGAACAGGAAGAGCAGAGATGTCAGGAATTGGAGGAGGAGAAGCATCAGGAATGGGAAGAGCAGAAGCACAAGGATTTGGAGGAGAAACAGAGACAAGAGCTGGAGAAGCAGCAGAGGCTAGCACTGGAACAATTAAGGCAAGACAGGACTGAAAAAGACAGTCAAAAGGAAGAAGAAAGAAACTGGCTGGAGGAGCAAAAAGAACTCAAGAAACAAAATAAGGAAGAAATACAGGGACAAGAGCTAGAAGAGAAAGAGCTTCAAGAAGTTGAAATAAAACTGAAACAGGAGAAAGAACCTGAGAGCCACAAACAAGAGAAGAAACAGGAGGAACAAAGACAGCATTTGAAGGAGAAAGAAAGGACAGAGAAGGAACAACCCCAGCAAGTGACGGATAAGAAAAAGAAACGGGAAGAGCAGCGGAAACACAAGCTCACAAAACAAATGCACATGGAAAGTTCAGAGTATGTACTACTAGATGAAATGAAGCAGCAAAAGGAACAAAATGGACGTGAATGGAACAAGCTGAAAGAGCAGAAGGTAGACACAGAAGGACAAAATCTTCCGCCAAAACAAGAAAACTCCTTGGAACAGCCACAGGAAAAAGATCAGTTGTGTTCTGCTGGAGGGGCTGATAGGCATCCAGCAGAGGAGAAGCTCCAAGAAGGATTAAGTTCCCAAAAAGTCAAACAGCCAGAAAAAGGGAATAAAACATCAGAAGAACTGCAAGCCCAGAAACTGAAGAGAGAAGTTGAGGCTCAGGAGCAAAAACGCATAGGGGAAGAACTTCGGTGGCAAGAAGTAGATGAAAGACAGACGGCATCCAGACCCTTCACATTTCAAGTGTCTTCTGGAGATAAACAGATCATATTTCAGAAAGTAAATCTGAGTCCTGTCATGCCCATCAAAGGAGCAGGACTCTCTTCTCCATCTGTCAAAGACTGCAGGGTGCACACTACCAGTAAGGGCTCTCATTCCCTCCCATCATCTGTGTGTGTACCCCACACAGCTATTTTGGTTACTGGAGCACAGCTGTGTGGCACAGCAGTGAACCTGAACCAGATTAAGGACACGGCTTGCAAGTCATTACTTGGCTTAACAGAAGAGAGGAAAAATGTGGACGTTCCCTCTCCAGAGAAGCCCGAGAGAAAAAAACAGGATCCCAAACCCAGCAGCAGTAAAATGAAACACGCACAAGAGGCACTGAACAACCAGGCTGTACTGGCTGAGTGGGCCTCTATCCGCTCCAGAATCCTAAAGAACGCAGAAAACAACAAATACAATGAGAGAGACCGGGTAAGCGTCTGCAGGCACAGTGATGACTGGACAGCCCGAGGACGCGGTGCTCCCCATGGTAACTTGAGGAAAACCCTCTCTGCAAATGCAAAGTTCTCGATTACACCAGCATGGCAGAAATTTTCAGACGTTTCAAAAACCAGTTCAGATGCTGAGAATGTAAATGTGGCAAAAGGCAATGAAACAGTGGCTGTGGGGAGAACCACTGGCTCATCTGCTGATTCAAAGGAGGACGTGGTCTCCACTTTTAAGGATAACTTATCTGAAAAGCCCAAGGAGAAAATGGAAACCCATAGTGAAGTGACAGACAACACCGAAGGCTGTAAATTTGCAAAAGATCTTCCATCTTTCCTTGTTCCAAGTTTTCCACATTCTATGGGTAAGGAATTACCCCAGCCAGAACTTCCCAATGCCCTGGAAAATCAGCAAAATAACAGCACAAAAAAAGCAGATAAACCACCATCAAATGGAGAAGAAAATGTTTCTCCTTTTGGAATAAAGTTACGAAGGACAAACTATTCTTTACGTTTTCATTATGATCAACAGGCAGAGCAAAAGAAAAAGAAAAGATACAGTGCAGGAGACAATTTTGATGGTGTGCCTGACCCACTCACCTCAGCAGAAGGTGAGAAAGAATCTTCTGTTTTCACTTCACAAGAAAGTACCTCTCCTGGCACGGGGAGAGCAAACATTTCTGGTAATTTAAAAGACTCTTCAGTTACTGTCGTGGAGGTTTCACCACCAGTGGTCCCACCAGCCACCGGCCAGAGTGCTCTCACTGCTCATGAGAAACCAGCATGCAAGTCACTGGTCCCACAGAAACCTGCCTTAGCTCCAAAGCCCACCAGCCAGACCCCACCATCGTCTCCTCTCTCTAAAATGAACAGATCAAACCTATCTGAAGTATTGGGGCAAAGGGTGGTTAAAGCTGAATCAGATGGCGGCTGGAGAAAAGAAGACAGAGCAAATGCAGCCCAACCCATACCATCCAATGACTACAAAAATGAAGAGGAAGAAGTCAAAGAAAAGAAGTCATTTTTCCCATCTCTAAGTATTCCATGGAGAGAAAAAAGTGACAAAAAGCCTGAGCCATTGAAGAAAGGTATGTATCTTTCAAAGCAAATTTAGCTATTATCTGCATTTCTGGAGATCCAGAGGAAGACATTTGGTCTTAAGCTATGATTTTTACCTGGCATGTTATTTGTGGAGGACTGCTACTTTGCTTAGGGTTGTCTGAATGAGTGTGAATTCCCATGCCCACAGTTTAATTCAGAAGCCCACAAATTCAGTGTGACCAGTGCAACCTACTTAAGAAAGTTAATTTCAAGGAGGTAACAGAAGTGTGTGTGTGTGTGTGTGTGTGTGTGTGTGTGTGTTTTCCTTGGCAGAGATATTACCTCTGCCTCTAGTTAGTCAGGTGATGGATTCTGGTCCATGTATAATGGTTTCATCAGAACAGAGAGTGTAATTTTAAAAATCTACATTCTGTTCCTTCTCTTTTTAAAGGAATATTATCTAGCTTAAAAATACTAAGATCTAGGTCCCCTTATCCTGGGCAAATTCTTTAAGCAATACAGCTGGGCACAGCAGTCTGTGCTTCAGAGGCAGTCTTCAGTGATGAAAACATTTAGAGTAGCCATAATGTCTCTTCAGAGGAGGGTTGAAAGCCCCTGTGTCCTGAAATGGTATTCTGTACAAGAGGGAAAATTACCCTTTCAGAGTAAGGACACTCAAAAGACTGAGGCAGGAATTCAGCATTTCATTGGGAAATCCCAATTTTTTTTCATTCTTGAATTTTGCAAACATCAGGACACTTGTAAACCAGTATCTCAGTGGAACTGCTGCCTTTTTTTTTCCTTCACCAAAACAAAAACCCAAAACCAAACCAAACCAAAAAACAGAACAAAAAAAAGAGATACATTTGGACATCTGAGTGTGTTGAATTAGGTCTTATTCCTGAGGCATAAAATCTGTTTCAGGATTTGTCGTGCAGTCCATAAAGGTCTGTGATTGACATGGCATTCAATGGGCTTAGCTCCAGCATTTTCACAAGGTAGAGAAGTTGTAGGGGTTTTCTCAAGACAAGAGATCTGCATTATTCAATCAATTCTTGTCATGTTTTCTTTCAGAAAAGCCTGTTCTTCAGAGCAGACACTCTTTAGATGGCTCTAAATTGATGGAAAAAGTGGAAACTTCACAACCACTTTGGATTACATTAGCACTGCAAAAGCAAAAGGGATTTCGTGAGCAGCAAGCTACGAGGGAAGAGAGAAGACAAGCCAGAGAGGCAAAGCAAGCTGAAAAACTGGCTAAAGAAAATGTAAGCAATCTTTAGAAACCTGCCCATTAGAAAAACTGACACCATAATTATAACTGTTAGCTAATTTCATTATGTGGGAGTATGTATTTTTTTAATGTTTGGTTTGTAAGACTTCATAAAAGCTAAAATGACAGCAAGTAAAAAGTATTCTGAAAGTCTGGAGTTCCCTCTTGCAAAACTCAGACCTCCGGGAGAAAATACTGTGCGACAGTTTGGCAATTTTAGTGTAAACTCTGATGATATCAGGTGGTAGTTAATGACAGTCATAAGCACAACTACTGTGCAGGTGATGGAACAGAAAAATTGTGTGCAACGTGGTTCTTTCAGAGCTTAAATAAGTGAGATGTTAACCTTTAATGCTTGGGGAATAACAGCTGAAATATGCAGTTATAGGTGAATATTAGTAAGTCTGAATTTATTTTTATTGTAGCATATACTATTTGGGTAAAACACATATGAACAGAAGAAATGAACAATCATTATTGTCATGATCATGTCCACATGCCTAAAGCAGGCACTGAATTCAATCACTTCTTTCCTGTTCTCCAAATAGCTATTTATTCTCCATGGCTTTCTATTAGTAAGGAAAGCACTTCTACTTACAGCACCAAAGCGATGCTGCACAAACAGGGATGTTGTACATAGATATCACAGACGGTAAAAAGGGATATTATGTGGATAACTAAATATATTTTGGTGTTTGTTATGAGACCCAAATTTCTGATGGATATATGCCTAACCGGAGCCATAGACAACTGATGGAAGAAAACAGCAGTGGGTGTGAAGTTGCCCACAGATGCACACTACGTGTCAGTGCTGTATTTAACAGGGAGGGCTGGCTCAAACTTGTCAGTATTTTGACTGAAATGACAACGTGACAAATTTAACTTTGTGGTGGGTTTTTTACAGTCTTTAATAAGTGTTGGGTTTAGAAGTATCAGTGTTGTGATCCCTTGCCAAAAATGAAGGTTAAGGAAAGGACAGGTGATGAATGAAAGCATCAAGTGTGTCATCTCTAATTTGTAGCCATTACATGACAGACTGTTTCTCATTTAGCAGTTTCCCTTCTCTGTTCTAGGCTGCTGTAAGTAATCAGTCAGATAATAAAAGTAACAGCAGCAAAACAAGCACACTGCAGAAATCTACAGCTCAAGAAGGAGAGAAGAAAATGGAGACAGCTGTGTCAAGACTAGAAAGAAGGGAGCATCTAAAAAAGTCGAACACCCTTCCAACATCTGTGACAGGTACGGTTGAGAGATTCAGATTCACTCTAGGAATAATGCACTTCAGAAATGGTATTGCATGTTTTTGAGAAAGTGAATGAGAGTCTTTTTCCCCCCCTCATATACTACTGCTAGAATTACAAATGCATTGCACAGAATAACACACCTTATTCCCATCTCATGTGCTGCCCCTTATGATGGAAATACCTAATTTTAACAGATTTTTACCAGGCTCCCTAGGTTATTAAGGTTGCACTGCTGCAATTCCTTAGAATTGCCCCAGTTCAAGTTAGCAAAATTGGGCTATCTCCCCAAGCCATATCCACAGTATTTTTGGAACATGACTAATGCACATTAGAGGGATCTGATTTACTGTAAATTGCAATTGCAGTACTGTTTTGCCTTTAGGTTGGGGGTTAGCACAGAGGGGGAATGATATTTAACTTCTACAAAGTGCATTTGTGCAGGAAATGAAACATGTTATGTCACACCTCCCAGTTTGTCAAGGAGAAATATTCACCCCCCAATATTGGAAATAAGCATTCTCATTTGAAAAATGTTTAAAAAATAATAACTTCAGTTGACGGTAGTCTGTTACTTTGAATTTAGGACTTCTCCCTCCCAGTCAAATATTTGGTATGGGAGGTTGGAACCAGAACCTACTGCTTTATCTGTCACTTCAGTTAAGCCGAAACTATTCCATATTCAAAAGGCAGGCAAATTAAAATAAATACTTCCCCAAAGGGCATAACATTTGGGGTGGTATAAGGTGATTGTTGAAATACAGACTTGCCTGTATTTCTCTAGCTAACAGTAGTCATTGGGAAAAGGTTTTTGAGTGGATAGGTGTTGAAGAAACCTTTTAAAAAGTTGCACAAGTAAATAGCATTTCTGAAAGTAAATACAAGTATCAGCTGCATCTGTTCAGTACCACTCTATGCCAAGGACTATGAAATGCAACTATTGAAAGCAATGAGGTGACTCAACTGATTTGTTAAAGGCTAGACCAGTGCTACTCCTGCATTACAGACTGTCTGAAGCTGAACTTCCCGCTCCCCCCCACGCCCAACCATGCCTATATTCAGTTGCTTCAACAGCTGGATCTTCACACTGCAGCTGCACACCAGAGCAGACATCTCTGAGAACTTCACTTGGAACACCTTGGGTTGGACTAGATGACCTTTAAAGATCCTTTCCAACCCAAACCATTCTAAGATCTTACATAAACTGCCCAAAACTTTCATGCTTTACAGCATGCCTGTCAAACTCTAAAGGGGCTCTATGGCAACCCTACCCCCAAAGACTCAGCACAGTGTTGTTATGCTGTACATGGTAAATTCTAGCAGAAATCAAACCTCATCACAATAGATGATGCCAAATTAGATCAAAGGGCCAAAACCCAATTATCCAAAGTCATTCTGTCTGCACTAGAGTGACAGTTCACGAGGAAATTGAGGAGGAATTACCAAATTCGAATTACCTAAAGTGAAAGCATAGAACTCTATTGGCCCTTACAAAATAGTGACTGGATTTCCCTGTGATTACTGACGACATTTGGAGCCAGGCAGCCATTAGCAACTACACATATATACAGGTATTTGTGGGTAATAAGACTGATTTGGGCTTCCCACAGTTAGAAGAGCGTTTAAGACAAGACCAGCCTAGGACATGTTTAAAATGGAAATCTGCTGAGTCCTCCTCTAAGGACATTAAAAACCACCAAACTTGCACTTGCGTCTTGTGCAACAGGAACTGATGAGTGTGTGACCTTTAAAATAGCACAAATTACCACAGCATTTGAAATAATTAGCTTTTCAAAGTGTCCATCTACAGAAATTGCTGCTGCTACTGTTCATTTACTTACAGATAAAAATATGATTAAAGAAGCACTAAAAAGAAAAATAGAACAGTTCTTGGCATCCATGCAATTTTAAAGCTTTTACACACATTCAAAACCTGAAAATGAAATGCAACTAAAAGCAATTGGGAATCTGAACATTTAACAAGAAAAGAATTTTGGCTCCTAAAATAGAAAACATGCCAGTGGGGGGGGGGGGGGGGAATGAGTGAGGAGTTGTTTTGTAACTAAGATTTTGAGAGTTACTCCATATGTTTCAGATAGAACTCATTTCTACTCAGGTTGCCGTCAAGGGCATTCACTGTCTCAGAATTTATTTTCCCATTTGACTTCCACAATACTTCCATAGTTCTGCTTTGTCAAGTTGCTTCTTAGAAATCATTTGTTTATTAAACACATTTTCTTATGGAAACTGCTGTTTGTCTTCAAGATGCTACTTTGAAGAAAATGTGGCAAACAGCTAGTGATGAAAACAGGTTTCTTCCTTTTCAAGGACAGTCTCTTGGGCAGGGTTAACTGAGGCAGGAAGCTATAGGACCACCTTCTTCTCTGAAGAGGGAATCTAAATACTAGTGAATACATTTGGTTTACATGTGTGCAGCAGCTGCATTAGCAAAGAGAAAAAAAACCCCTAGCTTTATTTCCCATTGTTTTCTGTGGGGCAGATGTAATTAAAATAGTTTATTTAAAGAGAAAGACTGGCAAACTGGAAATGTTTTCTCTGGATCTCACGGAGACTGGAAATTTCGTCCCTATTTTTGTGAGTTAGATCACGTGGAGTCACCTCTGAAAAAGGAAACTCAGCTCCTCCTAATTTGATTATTTTGCAAATGCAGTAAGATTTAACTGAAAGTGTTGGCAATAAATATCTAGTGTTAGATCAGAATATCTTCATATAAAAGTGTAATCTCTAGAGTCCTGCAACAAAGCACAGGATTCAACTAATGTTGGGGTTTTTTTTCCCTCTCCCTATCCCATAAAAAAAGTGGAAATTTCAGATTCTGTTCCATCAACCCCAGTGACAAAGGAGGTGGCCAAGAGATTCTCTACGCCTGATGCTAACCCAGTGTCAACAGAACCAGCCTGGCTCGCGTTAGCCAAGAGGAAAGCAAAAGCCTGGAGTGACTGTCCACAGATCATAAAGTAAACTGTAAAGTTACATCTCCATTGCTGACTATAAATTGCTTTATTTATTCTGCTTTTTACACATGACAAAACTGAAAATGCATGTATAGGAAGGACTGAAAACGGAACTGATTACCATTTTGCTCTAGCTCACTGTAAAGTCTACTCAAGTCATATATTCCATTGCTTTGACAAATAGCTAAAGGAGGTCATGGCAAACATCTCACAGCCAGACTCTCTCAAAAACTTAAGAGTGCTCAGATACTGGATGTAAATTTTAGCAGGTATCATAAGGGCCAGAAGAGAATAAGGGTTCAGAAGCTTCTTAAATTCTGTTGGTATTCGGTTCTGGAATTCTAGATCTCTATGTCTGAGATCTCAGAAATTTTTTCAGAACTTCATTGTTGAAATTGAAGCAAGATGCATGTTTCCTTCTCTTAAGTCATAATTTATTTAAACATATTGAACTGTATGAACTGCCAGTTCTGCCTGCTATTTGAAAGCTTTTTCCCTAAGGAAGAGCTTCAGGATACACCATTCCACATGCAAATGATAAGTAGATAGATGGTACCATCCAAATGCTGAGGTAATTTCTTTCATCATAGGATTAATACACTACATCTATATACCCTCACTTCTAGGAAGAAAACAATTAATCCTACTTAAAAAGCCACCATTTTTTAAACAAATATTATTAAGTCAGGGATTCACTGTTTCTTCTAGCCATCTAAGTGCATCACTGTTTGTGCTTGGCCATATTTATGCTGCATAGAGACAGTGACTGTGGATTACAACTTTAAAGCAGTTGACTGGACTTAAACTGGAATTAAACCTGTGTGAATGCAGCTGTAGAATTTGTCTCAGTAAGTTCCCACAGGAGTAGGACTGGCAGAACTGAAGTTAACTGAGAACTGAAAGCTAAGTCAGTGAGAGTTTTAGGAGTTTTAACTCTGCATTCTTCCCGATTTTACTCCACATGTAATTTCAGGTAGTTCAGATAACTTCCTGTACTTTGACCAGTATAGCCAGAACACTTCAGAAAGAAGTTTACTTACCCATCTCAGGTATCTGCTGTGGCAATTGAACACTTTATTACTTCGCATAACTAAAACAGAAATGTCCAACCCCTCCCTCTTACAAAAAAAGGATAAAGTCCATAAACGTAATAAAAACGTCACTATCCTCCACATCCCACAGAAATCACTAGGTCTGCATTTTAAAATGTCACCCTATTAAATAAATCAACTGAGTTTGTTTTACAAGCAAGACTTTAAAAAAATTTCAAAGTCTCCTTCTTACAACCACAAGGCTCAAAGGAACCTTTAAGCCTACAACATCATAAAGGGAGACATTTTCATGAAAAGAAATTACATCATTCTAGAATGATACAACATATGCTTCATGGAAGTGTTTTAGCCAAACTGCTGTAAGCAGCATGAGAAACAGCATTTTAAACTACACAGGAAACAGAATGAAAGTTGTTGCATACCCTGTTCCCAGAACCAAAAGGAGTTTCAGCAAAAGTCATTGTCAAGTACAGCCTTTCCCATCAAACAGAAAACAGGGGCTCAGTATCATGGTTACAGTAGCACAAACAAAATGGATGTTAGATTGAGTACATGTGCAGCAGCAAGATGGGCTTTCTTGTCTTAAGCCATTAGTTTTGCTCAGTTTCATATTTAAGACCAGAATCTCTAAAGTAACTTTTTTTACCATGAATATAAGTAATTAATATGTTTTAAGCAGAAATAAGACAATGCTGCTTGGGAAAAACCCCCAACTTAATGCCTTCAATATCTGAAGATAGAATTGGCCCTGTAATTACTTTCAATCTGCTAGCAGCAGGAATTAGTGCATCTTACAGTCAAATTTACATTTTTTCCAAGTTTGTTTGCCTGAAGTATGGATCTGTAATAACTAAACTGCCTGAAATCCATCTTTACAATTATTTCTTGGGAGGGGGAGCCAGGTAGAAAAACAGAGAAGGTGAAGTAAATCAGGATGAAAGACACTGGTATTTTGAAAAGCATACCAAAATTAGGTGCTATTGTGCATGACATAAGGATGCAATTTTCCAATTCAATCCATTTATAGCACATAGAATAGAACTTTCATTAAGGATATGGTCCTAAGCTAAAGCTTCAAAGCAGAGTTTTTTTTCAACCATAAAGGTATCTAGTGTAACAATGGAAACTGTATTATGTACAGTACTTGATGGAAACATTTCTAAAGTGTACACGTTCAACAGTGACATTTCATGTTAAATTAACAAAGATTTGCACTAAATACCAATGAAGTGAAGTGTTACTTTGCTTTAGCTTTGTTGCAGCCATTTCTGATAAAGTACTGGAAATCTGTAAAAATAAATCTAAAACATTACTACCCAGTTTAAAACAGCAAAAATGTTTTAAGAACTGAATAAACCACTATGTAGTATATTGTCTCAATTTTTTGTAACTTATACAAACACAAAATACCATTTCTTTTGACAAGGTTATATATGATTAACCTATATGTTCATATAGTAATGTATAAAAACAACAACATGTATAATTGTGGGGTATTTGTTGTGTACTTTTTTAATTTTTTCAAATGTTTTAAAGTGCAATTGTTTATTATACTGTCATTTTAATTCTTATTAAACTATAACCTGGTCAAAATTATCTAATCATTGATATATGTCCTCTGTGTCTCATTTTGCTAAACATGTAGTTCAGGTTTGCCTTACAAATAGAATTTTCACAGTGCTACAAATGTACTATGTACTCCATAGGATTCAAAGCAGATGGTTCATGAGAGAAAGTAAGATAAGAGTTTCTACTATATTTGTTTTACAAGACTCTTAGTCAGGGAATGCTCTCAGTGAAGTGTACTTTTGCCACTGCAAGTACTTGATTTGCATTACTAAGACCCCTGGTACTTACTTCTAAGGTGCTAAAGAACACAAAACCCAATTTACACAACCTTTTATTAATAGTTCTTGTGAAGACAATGTAAACAGCATTCCTTCAAGTATCTTAAAAAATTATTTGACAGTGGTTGATTTGAGCAGTGCACACTTCATCTTGGAACTCATACCATACCTGTCATTGAAATTTAATAAATATTTATAGTGTTATTTCCACTTTAGAATACAAGAGGCAACTCCTACTGACTTCAATGGAGTCTAAGTATATGCTAGATTGAATTAAGCCTTGGAGGGCCTAAGTCCGTGAAAGATGAATATTCTGTTTGTACAAACTATAGTAAACAGTTTGCTTCTTCCTGGTATATGAAATTCAGGCTATGTCTCCAGAAATCATGTTAAAAGTTCGATTCGAAAAAGGACTTGGGTTAGCTTGCCTTGGCACAGAAATCTTGACAGACACACAAACATTAGTGTGATGCAAGGAAGAGCCAGGCACAGGTGAAGATGGACTCAGAGGAAGCAAAACACTCTTTCCTCAGAGGCAAGCCCACGATCCAAGCTGTGGAATATGGCACCTTACACACTTTGTCCCCTCTCTGGCAAGGTGCTGAGCAGCCATCCTCCCTCCATCACTACAGCCAACTGTGGACACTGCCTCATGCAAAATCCTGCCTGCAGCAAAATAGGCAGAGGGGTAGAGAGCACCTGTGAGCTCCTAGTTCACAAATGTAAACAATAAACATAAAGCAGCCTAACAGCTGTTATTTTTTCCTGTTATATACAGATCTAGACAATAAACATAATCATTTCTACAGCCAACAACAAGCTTTGCTCCCCATACTACAGGTGAAGAGAAAACCTCTCCTGGAAGCTTATATACTCCTTCTGCTGTTCCGCTCTTGGCATTCAGGATCCACACTTTGCCATCTGTAGATACTGCAGCCAAGAGAATTTTGTTATTTAAGTCATCACTTTGGAAAATGAATGGTGTTCCATATACACTTGAAGTGGCTTCAAATTTCCACAGTAAATTACCCTCCATGTTACAGCAGTAGATAAAGCAGTCGTGAGAGCCAAAAAATATTTCTTGCTTAGTTAAACTTGAGAGGCACGGGGATGAAAACACTGGCCCATTAGTGGAAAACTGCCAAACCTACAGAAAGAACATAACCACTCATTATGAAAGGTTTTTCACATTATCAGTTTTACAGCAACTATAATTTTTTAATAGGCTCGTTGTTGATAGGAGAGCATTTCATTTCAAATGTACTCGATTTTGTGTACTAGTGAGGGCTGGTAAATCCTCATCAAATTGTAAGTTAGGTTTTACACAGAGAGTAAGCAATAAAAGTCTCATAAAATAGATGTGGAAGAGGGAAGAGTTACTACCTTCTGTGAGGCCCATATAAAGGTGGCCAGTTTGGGAAAAGAATATTCTTGGGCTGTTGTACAATTATCAATGAACATCAAGAATCCCGTTAATATGCCATTCTTTGGCAGAAAGGCAGATATTCCTTTTGTAATACAGATTTCCTCTGCTTATGCTAACAATGCACAGATCCCTCCTCAAGGGAGTATCGGTTCTGCAACACTGCTGCAAGCAGCGAGCAGGGCATGGGCTAACATGTATTTTATAATCAGAAAAGGCTTAGGAATTGCCATGTATACTGCATCTCAGGCCAACAAACAGCATCAGTTGTTTTAACACCAAATACAAACTACATTTATCTCCAAAGAACTGAAAAAATACTCTCATTTAATTCAATGTGAAGGCTGACACATATTTTACCGGAATTATGATTTGGCAGTTTTTTGATAAATGCATAAACATTCTAAGAATGCATAAACATTCTAAACCATCTTACAGAAGAGATAGCTTAAACCTGTTTGAAAAACTCCAAATGAAACCATGTCATTTGCTGGCACTACACTTGACAATTTACTTTGGGTATAAGGTCTGAACTAGAAATCCTCTTACCGCATCAGGTAACTTGAGTCTGTGATTTTGCCATGAACTGCATGGACTACCCTAGGCAAACAGTTTTTCTACTTTCTCCTCTCTCTAACAACAGACATTTCTATTTGGTTCACAAAAAGGTATATGTCAATCATTAAGCCACAGAAAACAGTCATAATAAAGTATCTTATTCAGGGTTTTGTGACAGACATAAAAAACCCGAAACACTTTCTTTCACCTTTTCTCCAGAATGAGTGTAACAATATAAGTTTCCATCCACACACCCAACACAGACGTAGTTCTCATTGCAGTGAGGAGAGGAGAAGAGTGGTTTTCCAAGGCTGCTTTTCCAAATCTTACTCCCCGTCACCTGTAAGTGGCAGCACGGAATACCTGATGCTTAACACAACTATAAGAAATAGCACAAAACAACCCTTCCATCACTGCCTCACCCAGCCATTATATAGTGTGGAAAAAAACCCCAAACCCCCAAACCAAAACAACAACAAAACCCACAGAAAACAAAAATGTAATCAAAAAGTAGCTTTCTCCCATCCAGAATGCATACCAGAAGCAAAAGTACTCTTCAAATCTTATTCCAACAACTGTATAGTGTTTTACACAGGATAGTCAATACCCATTTTTCACCCTTTCTTCCTCCCCCTAGGCAAAGTAATAATGATAATTACTAGTGTATTAATAGTGTAGCAGTAGTTCTAATAAATGCCAGATTCAGCTTTTTATTTCATTCCCAGCACCTCAGTATGTGACAAGGACCAATGAAGTAGAGATACCTTGGAATCAAGTTATATTGTTACTCTAGGACATGTGGCAATTCACTATGACTGTCACAATGCATTCCTAGTGTGTCCTGCACGTTCCCCAGGAATTAGGATTATTAATAAAAATAGGAATGTGCAGACTCACTTGTAGGTGGGTTTCTCAACTACCTGTTACTCTGGATTACAGAATAAAAAAATATCTTTTCTTAAGCACAGCCCACTCTAGCTGCAAAACCACACACACTGGTTTCCTAATGGTAGATTGGCTATTACTGAGGACATTTGTAGTGGGTGGAAGGTAAAGGTGATTAGGATTGATGCTCTGTGCTGTTGAGTACAAAAACATTAATAGCTTCTTCAAGTCCCCGTTCCTTTTATCAAGCAGGACCTGCTGTAAGCCAACAACGCCTCAGAAAACAATGAAACTGCTCCACATCTATCAAGAATGCCATTTCCCCAGTGCAAAGAACAGAACTGCACTCTGAGATTAAAAGGACAGCTCTTAAATATGGGGAGGGAAACAGTAGGAGGAATGAAGGGGCTTCTTTCTCCATTCTGTTCTGATTTCTGTATGTTTTTTTCCAATCCTACTGTCAAAGGAGGAGCGGGCAGGAAATAAATCTACAGACTTGCTCTCGCTCACTGGTTTTACTGATATGGGACTGACAAGAAACTGATTGCAACTTTACCTACAGTCAGCATGTGAATTTAAGCAAGTCACTTCAGTTCTCCCTATCACCAGATAGATTTCTGAAGTACGAGCACTATTATGGTAACCTTGCATATAATTATAATGCCCCCACATAGAAAATATTTAATGGTAACATATGATCATCTTCCCTTTCATCAGAATAGTGATCTTAACTTCAGAAATACATTTGGTTTCATTTAAACTTGAGATCAGGATGAAAGGCACATAAGCAAAGGTACATACTGGGTTAACAGCCAAGAACAGTCCTCCTAGTGTAGCAACATAGAGGTGATGTGGAAAAGAACTTAGACAAGGAGATGAAAACACAGCTCCACCTTCGCAATGTAACTTCCATATACACACCCTTTTCTGTAAATAATAAACAATATTTCAATTGGAGTTAGAGCTCATCATGTTTACAAAGCCCTTTGAATGTCAAACATTATCAAATACTGTGTTTACTCAGCAAATACTAGTTAAGAAGTGAAGACAATCTACATGCTATAACAGCAACATGTGCCATTGGCCTTCTCTTCCAACAAATAAACTAAATTCAGCTAATCAAAAGGCAGTATCTGCCCCTTTTATTTTTCATCTCCCTCCATCTTCTCATTTATAATGTAAGATTCTTTCCCCACCAGAAAATCACAGTTCTATTTCTAGCTAGGCACCCTATTCTTAAACACCCATGGAGAATTTAGTAACTAAGAAAATTTGGTTTCAACCAGGACTAATAAGACAAGAACCACAACTGAGAACACCACTGAAACTATTTACTGCCACATAATCCTAACCTTACTTACAGCAGGCCTAACTTTCAGAAGTGTGATTGTGGACTCCTAAGAATACTAACACCAGTGGAACTTCCTCTGGTGTACTACAAACAGAGTCTAAACTGGATATTTATTGTTCTATATGTAAAAGTTAGTCAGTCTTCTTACATAAATATCCAAAGCATACACATGTTGGTCATGTGATCCAACGTAGACCAGTCCACTGGCAGGGTCTACAACTGCAGAGCTTTTCACAGTGTCTCCTGTGACAAAAGTCCAGTGTATTTCTCCATCACTGCTTTGAAGCACATACACTAAGCCATCATAACAACCTATGTGGAATAAAACACAACAGGGGAAAAAAGAATAATGATTATTTGCATTTATGGTGTGATTTATGCTGTTAGTTGCATCACTGCTGGAAAGAAATAAGATTATTCATAAGGTAGAGTTTCAAAATATTTTCCAAAGCTCCTCCGGTGTTTTTAGCTCAAAGGTTTTGCTGATACATTCAAAGATGATTGTTCTGTGTGTTTTTTCTAGGTTACATTTAGAATATACTTATTTCACTGTCTTTCTATCAAATTTCTCAGTAACAATATTAGAAGACATAGCAAGTTGCTGAAAAGGGAGAATACAAATTTTTTAAATTACCTCTTTGTCTAGTTTTTGTTTCTGAGAACAAAGATGTTAAAAGAATAAAGTCTGTAAGTTTTCTAATGAAAACCAAACTGTCATCATAGAAACTCCTTCATGTTAATGAAATATTCAACTTTATTATCAAGAGTAAATAGCAATTAAAATACAAACAAAAAGATGGCAACATTAGACTTGCATTAAAAATCCTCACAACTTGGACATCTGTGCTAATCAGTGATTTAGATGTATTAGCTAAAAAGATGACACTAAGATGAACAATGGCAACTCCACTGACAATGGATACAACAAAACCAAAAAATTATCCCAACATATTCTTCACATTTCCAAAAAGAAGAGTCAAATGAGATAATTAAACTGTGAAAAATAGTATGAAGTACCATGTACTGATTTCCAACAATCCATTTTCAAAGACATTTTAAGATTGTATCACCTTTCCATACTTTAAAAAAAACCCCAAAACCCACCAGTTTAAATGCCACACCTTAATCTACCACTAAAAAAGAAACTGTAGCCATTGATTATTCCTTATTAATAAGCTGGGATATAATAAACCGCAAGAGTATATGTTAGATAAGCTCCATCACTCGTTATCATGAAACTTAAATTACTTCTTCCTTCTGTTTCTATTTTACAATAAATGAGTTCTGAGGCAGATATGGAAGTTGATGGATGGGGGACAACCAGAGATAAGAAATATGATTCTCTATCATTCATCTTGTATTTAGAAGAAAAAAGAATTTAAAATGAAGGGTGAAACAAAAGACGTACCAACAACAATGAAATTTCCACACTTGGATACACAGGCAGAAGATTCAATACGATCTCCAAGGGTCTTCTCCCATTTTATTTCTCCCAAATCCAGATCAATTGCCTGCATTGCATGGGAGTGAGAGCCAACATATACACATGCAGATACTTTTTCTTTAGCTGGTATTATAACCAGTGGTGATGCATCAACGCATTTTCTTGTGTTTGACTTCCACCTCACGCACAATGCCAACTCTGTCACTGGCAAATGACAACATTCGGCGTGGATTTGCTGAACAGAGGAACAGTCATTTTTATTTGCCTTGTTTTCAACTGTTAAAATTCTATTCTCCAGTTCAGACCCTTGCACATGGCTTTTCATTACACTTGGAGTCTTGGAATGCAGAAAGCATGGCTGCTGTAGTGGTTCCACTCCTACCTGTACTGTATTTTTGGGCTGCATAGAAGACTTGGTGAAATTCATAGGGAAAAAATGATTTCCTCTGTTCAGTGCAATAAATGGCATTAATCCTGAAGCAATCTCAAGACCTCTTTCAGATGTCAGTTTAATATATTTTCCATGGAATTCCTCTCCACCGCTCCCTCTTAATTTTCTTTTCACAACATTGCCAGGATTCATTAACTGTTCTTCATCTGGAAACACCATTTTAAGAATATGTCTGTAAACCTCTTCAACTGAGTGGCTGAGAATAACTTCAAGGAGTCCAGGCACAGCTTTGCCTACTAACATCTCAATTTCATCATAAAATCGTAGCGCCTTTAGGGAGTCTCCACCACTGTACAGAAATACTGCATCTTTAGAAATTCCAGTGGAATCACCTGGAAGACCGAGGACAGACTAGAGAAAAAAAGGAGAGAGATACCACAGGTGTTATACCATGTCACACATATAAAACCTCAAGCGGGGTAGAATCCACCTGAACAACAAGAAGTCCTGCTAAAAATCAACAACTGAGAAAATTCACTGCTCTACAAAAAATCATTGAAACATGTTAGTGCCAACAGAGGGACTGATATATCAAGAATTAGGAGGAACAAGGAAACAGGGAGATACTAGTTCTGTCCTACAAAATGTCTTGCTCAATTCCAATCCTGCAGCCTAAGGAATTAAAGGGAATTGTGATATATATTGATTGGCCATTTTCAATACCATTTATTAAGGACAGCTTTGCAGATAAAACATAGATGCCTTTTAATAAAATCAGTTTAGGTGTTTTATTAATAAAACTTATATAAACTGTTCTTTTTTACTTCTGAATTATTTAAGCCATCTACTTACCGACCTACTTTTGAAGTTATAAGCACTTCAGTTCATGAAAGATTTTGCATTTGGCATTGTTACTAAACAAACAGCAATAACTGTGTCGCCTCTCACTGCACTCCCTGCTTATTAAGCCTGGGTGCAAAGTCCAAATCCTTTGGTTTTGGAAGCCACCTTCTGTTGTCCATAATGGGTCTAGGTCATATCCAATCCCTTGGGTTATCATTTCATAGTCATCAATGCAAAAGTTACTGGCACAGACAAATAAATTTACTACATTTACTCGCTTAAGTCCTAAGCCACAGCTAATCCCACTTTCAGGTGAAACTTTTAAGTCCACCTTGGAAAAACAAAGTAATACTGTTTGGCATCATATTTCAATACCTTGGAAAACAAGTCTCTAGCACAGAAATTTAGAAACAATACGAACAGGCAGTCCAAGAGACAGCTGTGCAACTGTGCCATCTATTTAAAAAAAGGAATCTTCAGTTTATAATTACCTTGAGAAATAGGGAACTCTACTAACACAGCAGCTATTTTTTTAGAAAGTTCCCATGTCCCAGTTCCTTGTTTTCTTTAGTGATACCTTCTTTTGGCATGAGAAGCAGCATTCAAAAAGCTACTAACAGATTATGTTCTTTCTATGCTAATTGCTTATACCTCATAGCCTTTGGTTTTATCTGATAGAGAAATATAAATGACTCCCTCTCGGCCACTGCAGAGCAACTATATTTAAGTATTAACTGAACAGAAAAGAGCTGTACTGCTTAAATCTATAGGCAGCTAGAATGTTCTGGTTGCATTAGTCATACTTCTTAAAACTGTTTAATTCCTGAGACATGTATAATGATCCACTTGCAAAGATAAAAAGGCAGCTCAAAATACTACCTTCCATAAATACTGCAATCTTTCCCACAATTCCTCTGCGTCACTCAGCTTACTGTCACGCCTTCTGGAGTTTAGATGGTTCTGGTAAATCTTGTTCAGTTCAGATGTATCAACTTTGCCTTTGTAGAAAATAAAGGACAATTTTTTTTCATTGCTCTTTTACTAGTAACACTTTCAAAACTTGCAGTTTCAAAACTAGTCACTATATTCTTGTATGTACTTTCTTACTCATGCTCTACTGTATCTGCATTTTTTTACACAGTTGATCAACTACATGAAACCCAGTAAGGGTTTTGAAAATTTACCCTCCCACATAATACCACCTTCAAGGCCTGTTTTTTCCTCAGCTGAAGTAAGGGTTCTGTTGCAGATTGCAACAGGAACAACTGAGGAAAGAAATCTGCAGTGTTAAAACTAAATTGATTTTTCCACTACTCTTTGACTCTCAAATGAAACATCACGAAGAAAACATAATACATGGCCATTATTTCCTACTAGGCATTAGTTATCTAATGTACATGTTCTAAAAGCATGAATCAGATACTGCATTTTGGTCAGCAAGAAAAAATAATTTTAAAAAGCAATAGATACCACTAAAACAAGTGGCAAGGGTACTTAAATGGCTTCATTTACCATGTGATGTTAAAGGCAAAGCTTTAATCACTACAATCTCATCAGGGACTGCATAAGCTGGTAGATGCTTCTGGAGTTCTTTAAGTGCTTCTCTTTCTTCAAAATCATCTTCGGGTAAAACAAACAGGATAAGTTTTTCCTGTTGATACCAGGTAACGGCACAAGCCTCTACCTGACAAAGAGCTTCAGCAGCCTGTAATTAAAAAATATTAGTCTAGCTTTGAAATGCAAATCTTCATCAATAGAGTAAAAGATGGAAAAAACAATGATTAAAGTGCATGCTTTTAAAAACTGTATTTTTCTCACATTCCTACATAACATCCTATGAAATATCCTCTCTTGTAGCTGAAGCTTGTACTTCACATAAAAATGAACTCAGAGATATATGTATTATTTGCCAAAATGCCATGAATGAGATACAATCCAGGAGTCTGACACTCAATCTTGTAGAACAATCACTATACTCAGTACTTTTCAGATGTTTATACAGTTCTCAATTCTCCTGGAAGAAACCATACAATAAAACAGATTCCCAAGAACTCAGAAAAAACTCCTCCCTAAATTACGTGACTGGATTTTTTATAATACACCCCCAAATTCCTTTAGACTCCTAAAAGTCATCTGAAAACAAGCAAATACCCATTTCTGATGATAACAATGTGTTCCTTATACCTGCCTTTTTGTAGTGGCATAGTCTACTCTGTTGATGTGAGCACTTACCTGCTGCAGACATTCAATATTAAAACGTTTGCCGTGACGTTTAATCTGATTGTCTTTTCGACCCAAGAAGAACAACTTTGCATTCTTCACTCTAACATAATCCCCTGTTTCTCTCATGGTACCCAGTGGCACAGTTACTTCATCATCAAGAAAGCAGATTCGTTCTTCGCCACCTACACAAAAAAAAATTGTGGTCATATATATTTAATGGCTATCCGTAAATGAAAATCATAAAGAGTGTTTTATCAACTTTTCTTAAACTTTATCGAGCATTATAAGAAATATTGAAAGATTATTATCAATGTCCAAACTTCTGCAATGTACAATTCTGGCTATGCAGTTAATTCAGTTAATACACAGAAATTACTTCAGCTGAGAATGTCAAAATGAAAGAAGGGAGAAAGAAGTCAATATAATGAAGGCACAGTCTGCAGATAAAATGATGGTAATTTCCTGTTCATCATTCCAACAACCTAAAATACCATCAGAAGGTTCCTGGCCCAATCAGAACTTAAAATGCTATATTAATCTGTATATCACAGGCAAATATCAAGTAAAATAATCAATATATTATTAAAACTCAGACAATTAAGAACAGTATCTTAGAAGAATTAGAAATATAAAACAACCTATAAATATTTGTCCCTCGCCTTCAAGAACTGCAGATCCATTGGCATCTCTGACCTCAAGTTTTGTTCCAAGGAGCAGTGATCCCAAAGGTATAGGAAAATCCATTCTAAATATATTAGAGAGAAAAATTGGAAGTCTTTCCCTTCTGAACACAAAACAACTGTCCCAGAAACCAGGTAACCTGTAGTTTTTTAAAGGACTGGTATTAGATCAAAAGTAGATGCCTGGGACTTCTTTCTACAAATGCTTCTTCTTTAAAAATGTATCAATTTCTTAAAAATTAAAAACCTTATCAGTGTTCACGGGTGTCATTAATATATACCAGAAAAAACCCACAGAATGATAGAAAATAAGGCCTGAATGGACCCTGAAATACCCTGAGATAACCCCAAGCATTTCAGTTAACTTTTAAGTCTCCCCAATTAAAACATCCATCAAGTCAACCAATTTAAACATGTGCAACTGCTTTCTAACTCGTTTTTCCCTAATTTGAGCTCTTACTCTATTTTAGTAAGTACAGTTAAGAGAAGTTCAGAAAAAGATTTAGAAAACGTTCATTTCAGAAAAGACTGAAATACAAGAAACTATAATTTCAATGTCGTGTATCTATTTATAGACTTCTCTTGAACTACTGACCAACTCCTTCCTTTCCCTTCATTCTCCAGCCTCTTCAAGCAGTTGCAGGACCTCATTTATTGAATATAGAAGCTATTTCTGAGTGGGAGTATAGAATCACGTATTTTCCTCAGTAAAGCAAAACCTAAAACTTAAAGCAATTAAAAATAACGTTGGCATGGATTCCAGTTCAATTTCTATTTTAAAGTATTACACTTCATGTTTGAACTCAGAGAAAATTAGTTTTACATGAGAATTTAATAATACTTCATGACAATCCACCATTTTTAGTCTTCAAGGGTTTAAGCATCAGGTTAATATATCACATCATTTGTGCAAACCATCCCATTTTGTAGGACACATTTAACTCAAATTGCATGTATAATTATTATGCCATGGAGTAATTACACATTTCAGAGAGCAAACGAAACACTGAGATAACTGGAAGTACCTTTCATGACTCTATAAAATAATATGGGAAAAAAAAGGCCAAACAAAGGAACAAGTCAGAAACTGAGTGAAAAATGACAGAGTGATAAATGATGAAAAGGAAGTCCTTCTTGAAGCTTAAGTAAAATTACTGTGAAACCCTGGGTGAGCCACCGTGGACACATTTCTGTCATCGACACTACTACAATAGGGGGGAGGAGTGGCTGTACTGGTTCATGAGACAATGGATTAGTCTATTTCTACATAAAACCCAAATGTAACAACTTCTACCAGTGTAAACACTCATGAGGACTCAGTAGTCCTGGTAACAGGAGACTGAGGTTCTATTTCTGGTGATTTTCATCATTCACATGCCAAGCCATTGAGAACAGTGAATTTTCCTACCTAAAATCAGCACTAAAAACCTCCTCAGGAATCTTGTAGCAAGTGGCCCAGCTTGACACTTCAGTAATACCATAGAGATTAAAAATACTTGTTTTGTTCTCCTCGTGCTTCCAACTTTTCAAAAGACTCAGTACGGGAAACGCTTCACCACCAAGGGCTAAGACACGAAGTGACGTATTTGCAGACAACACTCTTGATTTAATAATGTGAGCTCCAAACCTCCTGAGAAGTGTTGGTGTCGCCTGAAAGATACATATTTTTAAAAGAAAAGAGAAAGACCTGTTACATTTTGTCATTATATGTGTACCTCTCTTCCTGCTTTATCATATCTACTGCATAGCTGCCTTATGGATGTACTTTAAAACATCTATGTATAATAGATGGCATCAACCATCACACTGGTGTTTTGTGAGATTTTGTTGCTTATGTAAGGCCTTTAATGAGTACTGTCAGCACCAACCTATGTTCTTCTGCATGGCTTCTTTACTCAGATGTGTTACGGATTCCCTTTTGTCTCAGCTATTACCTCAAGTGTATGCACATTAGTTCTTATGTTAATTACCTGGAAACAAAAAGCAACACAGTATTCTCTTCATGTTATTGTTTGAACCTTTTTTCCCTTAATTCCAAAATGTTACAGCAAAAATATAACCTATGCATCTGATTAACCTGAATATAGAACATTTAAAGACCTTACATAACACTAAAAATTCCTAGGATGTCAGTTTCTGGGTTGTCCTTGATTTGTGTAAATAGAACAGTTTACAAGAATTAGAATTTCTCAAAGCTTTCACATCACACTAAAATAAGCACGGGGAAAAGATATGAAACTCAAATCCCCCAAACCCAAATCAGTTTCCTTAAACAACTATTTATATAAAACTATTGGTGACGTAGAGTCCTTTCACTGAAAGGAAAAAACTGTAAGTCGTTTTACCAGACACATTTCACTCTCATTCTTGCCTACTTTTCTAGTAAGAGGACTGGAAAATTAATGGGATGATTTCTTACCAGACTCTTTTTCTCTAGTAATAGATGAAGACCATCTTCTTTCAACTGATAATTTTAATTTTAGTGAGTTACAGCAGCAACAACAACAACAAAAAAACCCAACCAACCAAAAAAGACGGGAAACATTTACACTCTTCCCTCCCTCATAATCACTTTTTAGATTTTTCAAGTCTTCTCAAAAAAGTTAAGGTGGGAGGTAATGCCTTTCTATTATTTAAGAAGCATCATAAAATTACTCATCCATCAGTTAAGCTGTAAGGAGAACATTTTTGTCAATTATTTGGCTAAGAAGCCCTTCCTTCACTGATTAGGGCAGCGATCAAAAAAAAAACCAAACAAACCAAATCAAACTTTTCTTAGAAAGGCATCTCAAAAACCTTCATTCACAAAATTTTGCCCTTCTCTATTACTGCTTAACATGCTTAACAAATGTATCTCTAAAATCTTAAAGCACATACTTAAAAAATCTTGCTAATAGAGAGAAATATCTGAGACTTTTTTTTCTAAAAACAACTGCGCTAAACTGATCATGAAACCTGTATGTCATAGGATAATGTACACCATTTATAGCAATCTTCAAAAATCAAAGTAAGAGCAGAGAATAGCTACAAAAGATTTGTAACTAATGGATTTTTTTCTGCTGTGGAATCTTCAGCCAGCTACTCACTAATCTTAAATTTACACCCTACGATCTCAACTAACACCATTCTTACCAAAAAAACCAGGAAATGGAACAGGGTCTGGAACAAATCCTACAAGGAGCAGCTGAGGGAGCTGGGGGTGTTTAGCCTGGAGAAAAGGAGGGGCTCAGGGGTGACCTTAGTGCTCTCTACAACTGCCTGAAAGGAGGGTGTAGATAGGTGGGGCTCGGTCTCTTCTCCCAGGTAACAACTGACAGGACAAGAGGAACAGGACAGGACTACAGGCACAGGCTAGGCTTATTCAGCCACACTGAATAAGTAATTCAAGTAAATTTTGCAAACTTTAAAACTATTAAAATTGACATCATACAGAAGATGACCTACTTAAGACATAAGAGATGCATGAAGCCTCACCAAGTGACATGAAAACAGTAAGTACTGCTCTGAAATCAATTGTTACCTTGTTCTCGTTATTGTAAAAATGACAAACGGTTTACCACCATATATATAGCACTGGTTTAGTTGTACTTTTAGCATAAAAACTACCATTAAAAGTAGTTTATAACTAAAGGCTCCAAGATCAAGCCCATTAAAAAGTGCTTTAAATGTCTGTAACAGTTTACTCTATTACCAGATTCTTCACAACAAGAAGTGTAATTAACAGAATACTTAATTTAATTCTTAATAAGTAAAGGTTTCTTAAAATAATATTTAGCTCAGTGTTTTCTATCACAAAATGTTTGAGGTTTTGATCAAATGGTAATTTTTTAGACAGCTAGCACTCTACAACAAAAAGGATAGCTATTGCCTTTGAGCAAGAACACTCGTGGCCCTATTAACATCAGCATCTAGGCTGATGAAAAAGCAGTACACCTTAGCAAAAGTGAGAAGCAAGACACTGGAGACACTTAGGTTTTGCCTACCTGCAACACTGTCACATGGTGGTGGTGAAACAGAGCAGCAGAGAGCTCCACAGGCATCATTTTCACAGTGTTTGGTACGACAATAATAGAGGCTCCACTTGTCAGAGCGATGAACAGTTCAACCACAGACGGGTCAAATGTGAGAGGAGAAGCCAGGAATAGCACATCATCCTGTGTGATCTCAAAAATGGATCTAAAATAGGAAAGCTAGGAATTACAAATCTGATGCATGCGGTCAAAAAAGCCTTCCAAACTAGAAGAATGAAAGCATGAAAGAAATGTGCATTAGCAAAGCTCAGATCTTAAGGGCTCCGAGTATGTAGACAGGTAATTTGAGCAAGAGCTCCTGGACTGTAACTGCTGATTTCACTAATGATGTGTTTTATGAAGATACCCGCCATATTACACACCAACAGAGTTCACTGAAAGGCATATTTCAACTAACAGATGCTCATTAAAAAAAAAGGATAAAGAAAAAAAAAAAGGAAAAGAAAAAAAAAGGAAGAAAAAAGATTTTATTTTCCATAATAGATTTGTTTTTATATGAAATGAAACAGAAAGAAACCTGCATAGCCTAAAAAGGAATGAAGACTTAAAAACTACAGAACACAGTAAATATAACTGTGAACAAATGATTCATTTTGTTGTCTATTTCTTTTAAGCCACAAGCCAGACGACGATACAAAACTTAGAGCAACAGCGTACTATTTGAAGCACAGCCCTCAAAAATGAAGGCAAAGCACCATATAATACTGATAGAGAAAAAAAAGTTTTATGATCCTGCTTGGAAATAAAAGCAAAAAACCACAAAGGCAGATAAGGAGGAAGAAGCCTAGCTGTGTCAGCAAAAACCCTACCTACACTCCTCCGAAGTATTAAAAAAAAATCCTTAAAACATCAAATTTGTAAAAGCATTTGAAAGGAAAACTGAAAACCACACTTACTTAAGATGCTGAATATTTGGCACTATACATTTATGAGGCACTCTGACTATTTTGGGGATCCCTGTAGTTCCTGATGTATGCAGGACATATGCTAAAGTGTGTTTCTGGCCAGCATCCATGTATCCTCCTTCTGATGTTTTTACTTTGGTTTGATCTGGGCAAATGGTATATCCTGGCTGTGAGTTATCCACAGCTTTGAAAGGTTCACATTTACTTCTCATATTGTCTGCTTGTGAACTTAAATCAGTGTTGCTTGAGCTCATTTGGAAGAGAGTTAAACCAATATGTTCTATGGCGGAGGAATTGTGGTAAAAACAGCCAGGATGGGACATCCGGAATTTCTGCAAGAGAAAATGAACAACTCAGACAGTGGAAGTCAGGAGGCACTGTTGTTGTTCTACTGTGTGCAATGAAATAGGAAACAGCATTTCATACAAACAAGCTGTGATTTTTTTATACCTCCACTTTTGGAGGACACACATCAGACAGTTACAAGCTCATGTATTTCTATAAATTGAGTGAACACAGACTTCATGAATATGAAATAAACAGTTATCTGAGCAAATTAAAAAAGAAAGAAATATACAAAAGAACGCTGCAGAAGACCAAGGAATCTGAATTATAACTTGTCTACTCCCTTTGCAATGAGTGAGGGTGTAAGATTTGAGAGGAGTTAGACAAAGATAAACCAAAGTATTAAATGCAGGAGCTTATTTTAATTATTGCAGATTTCCAGCTCTCAACCTTGACATATAAAGAAACAAGTCTGGAAAAGTCTTCCGATGTTAGTGACCAACAAGGCTGCCTGAACAACAGTGTAACAGGAAAGATGGCACTTTCTTTTTGAAGAGGGAAGAAGCATTTTGTACTTCTGATTTTAAAGATGTTCTTTTCTGAATAAGAAGGACAACCCTTTGCCATGAAAAAACAAAAGCACTCCATCCAAGCTTATTAAAACAGAATTCAATCTGCATATCTACATGTTTAAACTGCTCTTTAATGCTTCCTGTAGAACCATGAACACTTACATTTGTTTTGTCATTCTCAACAAGAATATATTGAAGATTGCTTTTCTTCATGAAGTAAGTGGATATGGCTGGTGGTGCATCTGGATCAATAGGTGAATAGGCAGCTGGAACTTGAAGGATTCTAGTAAAACACAGATGTTTTAAACAATTAAAAAAAACCATAAGAAAATCCTCCTAGATTTTTCTAGAATTTCTTTTAGACTTTTATAGTTGCCTGAGCTAGAAAATGTAGTCATGACTTTTAAAGATCTTGTTGGTAACCAAGTAGGATGAAAATCAGTGTTGCCTTTTGTTTTTTTACTGCAAGGCAAAAGATTAAAGCTAGATGAAAACATTCAATATTTTTGGCCAAGCAAGTCGGCGACGACAAAAGGTATCACTGACATCAACACTGTCACATTTTAAAACCTGCTACTGACTAGAACAGAAACATAAGCTTTCCATTTACCCACATACAACATGTACGAACGTATTCTAAAAAGTACCAAAGGCCTGCACGCTGAAAACACTTTTCCACGAGTCTAAAGAATGCAGCGTAAGAAAATCTAAGCACTCACTGGGATGTCTTTCCTACACGGCAGGCGGAGGGGCTCCCTGCCCCGCGCTCCCGCTCACTGCCCCCTCTAGCGGCGCTCCCGGATAACCACAAGCGCTGGAATTCGCTACCGCCCCGAAAATCAAAGCGAGTAAGTGGCGACTAAAGTATGAAGGGTCCCCAAAAAACCTCACATTTGCTCTGCTCTTGGGTTCTGTACTGTACGTGTGTCCTGTACTGTACGTGCAATTTATTATACTTCCTCTCTGTGCAAGTGGTTTGCCACTGCAGTAACGCCAAGGTCCTGAATGGAGACATGCGAACAGCAGCATCCTGCACGCTCCTAGAGCCGCTTGTGTCAGTAAGCATGTAATGGGATACAGGACAAATCAGGCTGCAAGGGACCTCAGTACGCTGAGTTCGACCTCCTGCTCAGGCAGAGCCAGCTATGACACCAGACCAGGTTGTCCAGGTCTTTGTCCAGTCAGGTTTTGAACACCTCCAGGGATGGTGCCTGCACAACATTTCAGAGCAACCTGCTCCACTGCTGCACTGGGGCAAAAGCATTTCCTGACCAGTGAGAAAGTTCCTCAGTGCTTGTGGGAGGTTTATGATTACAGTGCTTGCTCACTCCACTGAAATCCTCATACTCCACTGTGGTACCTCTTCTTGTGCCATTGTGTATTTTACATGTGGTGTGACAATAGGAAAATCCCGACACAGTCCATGCCCCAGGAAGCACAACTACTGCTGTATTCATCACCTGAAAAAAATATGCTTGTGATCCTGTGATTGTCTAATACATCATAAATGCCAGAAATACAAAAGATACCTATATAAAAGATCCAAACATTAGAACTCATCAACAGGAGCAGGATTTTAAAAATTGCTGGATTAACATGAGTGTTGTGATCACATGCATTTCAACTTCCTAGCCATTAGTTAATCAATATCGCTTTAGTGTTACACTGCTCATTACTTCTTTCTGCAATATTTGTAATGGAACATTAAATGTATATTCATTTAGCTTAAAACACGGAATTGGCATTCAGAGCATCTCTTTGCCAGCAAGACAACACATTAAAAAAACCTGCACAGTTCTTTTCTCAATAGATGTTTCTGTCAGATCACTTCCAGTTTAAAACAAGCAGAACAAAGATACTAGTCATTAATTTTTCTGTATTCCTATAAACATGCTAAATCACTTTTAATGAAAGCATGCAGTTACAGAGAGTTTACAACTTTAGAACTTAAGATTCAGAAATATTTTAGCAATGTCTTTTCAAAAAATCGTAACATTGCCATCTTTTTCCCTAAACGACGCAAGACCCAGCACCCTGACTGCACTACTATGCTATTACTATATTTTTTGTTGTTATTAAAAATCTAAACAAACTGTAAATTTTGCTTTAACAGAGATGACCCTTAGAAAACCAACAGAGTGCAAGCATTCAAACCATTACCCTAAGATCCAAGACGGCAGGTTTATTCCTGGATAGCAGTAAAGGCCTATTTCACATTTGCCTTGGTGGTCACAGTGCTTCTTAAGGAAAGCTGTCAGTTCTACGGCAAGCTCGACCACCGTGGCGTAGGTGTAGTAGGCTGGAGGTTTCCCAGTGCATTCATCAAACCAAACTGCTGCTCTGTCCGAGTGCAGGCTGGCTGCCCGAGCCACCAGCTCCTGAAGCGTCATCGCGGCTGCATCGCTTCAGTCCCCCTGCAAGAACCAGAGCAGACTGCACGGTCACCTCCTCACTTTCAACACTTCAGTCGGACTATAAAGGCACACAAAACACTACCAGGAAGGAAAAAAAAAGAGATCCATGGCAGAGAACACACAGCTCTATCATACCTTAGACTGCACAAGGTGCAAAGCTGTATTCTTGACTTGTACAGAGGTAGTTTGTTCCTCACCGGTACACTTTTATTTTTAAAGCTGGGCATCACTGAATTAATAACTTCACTAACACAACTTAATTAATAACTCTTTCAATGGAATTGTGAAATACGAATCGTTCCTTCACAAGCAGAAACTCGCAACACGTGAACTTTTAGGGCACTGCTCGTGCTGGTGCCCGCTTCTGCCCCACGAGCCCTCCCGCCAAGCCCCTACCGGTGCCCAGACGGATCCGGGCTATGGCCCCCGCTCGCCTCTTTTAGGTAGATAAACGGGGTAACCCCCGTTTCCACACGGGGCGGGCACGGCCCGGCACTTCCCGGCGCTCCTCGGAATCCCCGCCCGCGGCACGTCCCGGCGCCCTCCTGGCCCCGCCCCAGTCCGGCAGCGGCGGCGCCTCCGATTGGCTGGGCGCGATAATACCGCGCTCTCATTGGCCAGAGGCCGTCGCGCCGTTTGGACATCAACAAGCAGCGCCTGCTCCGCCAGAGGCCTTCGCCATTGCTGCCTGAGGGAAGGAGGGAGAAGAGAGGAATAGCGAGTGCGCCAGAGCCTTCCCCGCTGTCCCCGGCAGGCATGGGAAAGGTGCTAAAACAAATGGAGATGGCTGGGGCGAAGGGCAGGGTTCCCCCGCCACGCTCACAGTTCGCTCCTCTCCGTCCCCGTGTCCCCGTCCCCCCCTCCCGAGGAGGTGGTACGGACCTTCCTGCCGGTGGGTACCGCCGTGGGCGGGCGGGGATGTCACGTCCGGGCTGTGGAGCGGGTGCTCCGCCCTTCCACTGTGCTCGGGCTGGGAGATCATCGCACCACCCCCAGGAGCGGCTCCTGCAGCAACCCCTGAACTATGCTCTGGAGCGGCCCGTGCAGCCAGCCCACGCCCGGCTCCCCGCGGGGCGAACGGCAGCGGCCGGGGTGGGCTTCCACCCCCGGATACGATTTAGGGCCGCCAGCGGGGACTGAGGGTGACGGTAGCGGGAGCCGTTCTGGGCGGGGGGCACCGGTACTGCGCTGGGGGCCGCGTGCGTGATTCAATGACACAAAGTCATAGAATCATGAAATGTTAAGGGTTGAAAGGGACCTTAAAAATCCTCTAGAGTTCGAGCGCCCTGCTGTGAGCAGGGACACCTTTCACTAGACCAAATTGCTCAATGGCCTATCCAACCTGACTTGGAACACTTCCCAGGGATGGGGCATCCGCACCTCTGGGCAACCTGTTGTCAGTGCCTCACCACCCTCACAGTAAATGATTTGCTTTGGCTCTGTGGCACATTCATGGTGTCCTTATTAAATAAGCCTCTGCGCACGGTGCCGGTGATGCCGCAGAGGGAGAGAAAGAGAAGACCAGTTCACAACCATTTTTAATGTTTGCATGGGAGAAGTTAGACATTAGCTTTCTACTGTTCATCACATTCTGTAAGTGATAGTTTGGCACAGTTGCACATGGGTAATACAGCAGAAACGGTTTCACAGTAAAACATTAATGCAAATAGCGACACCTAAAGCCAGAGTTTTCTCCTTCACCACACTTACTGATGTGTGTGTTGGCTGTATGTGATAAAAAGGGGTCTAGTAACCTGGAGCATAAATCCAGATGTCCGAATAAAATGACACTTGAAAAGTATTCTCCTCCTTAACTTAAGATTTTGAAAAGTACATAATAAAGATTCACTATTGCAGTGCATCCAAAATTTACAGTGCTCACAGTAGCAGACAATTCCTTTGCATAATGTGGAGAGGGGAAAAGGCAATGGGACTATTTTTTTTTTTAAATTAGAATTATGCCACCCAATGCTCAAATCACATTAAAGTAGTTATTACTGGACTTCAAAAATTTTGTTAAAAGCACGTTTTGTTAAAAGCACATTAAAACAGAATTTCCACAAGTTTCATTTCCAGTCTGTCTTGTGGATGACTATAGACAGATAGACTTGTTACACTGTGCATCTAAATGTTTATCTCACATATAAAGGGCTCCTCACACGTATTTGTAATCTAAGAGCTCAACTTAGCCCTTCTAAAAATGATTTTCTTTTGAGGGTGGGAAAGAAGAACAGTGAAAAATGTTCACAGCAGTTTTTCTGTTTCTTCATACTCCTTCCTGGTTAACCTGGAAGAGGGGGTGGTCAGTGTCCACCCTGTTCTGGTTTTGTTCAATTTACTGTCCAGACAAACTGTTATGGTTCTGTTAAAAAACCAAACTTGCTAATAGAAGAGATCTACATACATCCCCAATGTGCAGATCTGGGCAATGGTGAAGAAGCACAGCAAGAGCCCAATGCTCACCAAATCTTGGTTCTCCCATAGGTTTGGCTACAAGTAGGTTCTGATTCCACTGCACAAGTCACAGTCTTGACTTCATTAAAGCACGTGTATTTACATGCTTTCTTGAACTAGGACTTTGTGTTGTGATTGTCAATCAGGCACAATTGCTACAAATCCCACATAAGAAAACTCCCTTTTGAATTTAATTAGCAGTCCTGTAATTCTCAACTCTATGGAAGATGAAGGGGAAGGAAGAAGCTCTTAAACTTTTCTATTTATTTTTTTTAACAGCGTCACAAACAATTATAAGGCCAAAATACACAATATTAAATAGAAAATCTAAAATTAAGTTGCTGGTATTCAGTGAGAAAGACTGAGGTATACAAAATATTTTTTAAATTGTGCGTAAATTTGCAGTAGTTTTGAAAAGGTGCTTTTCCATTTTCAGCTAGTGGTTCATTGACCAAGTGATCTTCCTGTATACCAGTAACTGTGTAATTGTGACCAACTGAACCCAATGCATTTAACAGCTAATTGTTCTTCAGAACACTTGAGTTTTTTTAAACATTACATTTATTCTAACAGCAGTAATGTAGTAAAATAAGACTATATCCAAAACAACTCATGATCTTCATTTATCATTTTTACTGTTAAGAATGGAAAGTTGTTTTTTTTTAGTTTACTTTGGATGTTGGCACATGAAAAGTACACTTCGGAAATTGTCAGACTTGTTCCAGAGAAAACAAGGTGTAAAACAGAAAAAAGAATGGCAGTGCCAAGTATATTTTTCTCCTTCCGCGTTGTATTGGCAACTGATAGAAGCACACAGAGATAATGTAATTACACGACTTCTAAAACCTAATTTTAAAGTTACAAAACTAGAGAGCTTTTGGCTGAGCATTTCCCTGAGTCTTCATTTTTAAAAATCATGTTAGACATCATGTGCATAGAATCTGTTACAAAGGCCTCAATTAATAAAGGCTGTTTGTATGCAAAAGTTAGATACTTCTATTCTTTAAAAACCTAAGCAAGAACTGCTGAGGAAGCAATTTCACTCTTCAAAATCTGGTATTTTTCCTAAGGAGAAAAGCAAACTTCAGATATTTTTGCATTGGATAATTTGAAATTACATCATCACACAATCTGTGCTTTGTGAACAAGTCTAATGGGGAAGCTTTCGGGGAAAGACTGAAACAACAAACTCTGGGACTTCTACGTAATTAAAAAAAACTTTGGTTTTTATAGCATTTTGTGATAAAATAGAAGGCACAACTGTGCATCAAAACTATATGATTTTGTATTTTAATCTGCTAACATTGTTTTCATCAGCACATCAGACTTTCTGTAAGTCTTTACTTAAAGATGTGTTTTAGTAACAGTAATTAGTTAGCTGTCGTAAGGCTTCTGTTTTACCTACATGCAAGAAGGCTATTTAGCAAGAAGGCATCATTGAAAAAGGTACATTGAACAACATATGAACTGATGTCCGTTCATTAAAAGTTCACCATTCTAGCTCAACAGGATAGTCTCCAGTGAGACACGCTGTGCAATGACCAAGCTTTCCAATAAATGACTTTTGGGTTTTAGGATTGTTGTCCTGTCTTGCTTTGATGCTTTCTTGCACAGACGATACCAACCCTTCCACAGAAAGATAGACAACACTGTCTGCTCCTAGAGGAAATAAAAGAGTCATCAGTTAAAGCTGCAATATTGTACCAAATGCAGTGCTCTTTGGAAATGCGGTCGCATTATCGTCTGGATTATGATGCCAGGTGGATCACCTTAACAAAAGAGAATGACTATGAAAAATTTTTAAGATCATAGTATGTCTTGCCCTTCTCAAATGCTTTGTGCAGGGAGCAGACTCACTGAAATCTAGACAGAATGTTCTGTTGGGAAAAAATATGTGACACATAACTGCAAAAACAGAAGCAAAGTCCAGACTGTGTACTAAGACTCCCTAAACTCCTTGTAGTCTCCCAGAGTTAACCTTAGTTGAGGTATGGAAGTAGATGTGTGTGTGACTAGTGCTTCCCAAATCTGAGCACCAAGGACTACCAAGCTTCTCTGGGACTTGGAGGAGAGGAAGACCATCATGTTAAAAAAAAATCATTATGGGTTCATACAAGTTTTCTAGCAGTAGGAATGTTTGATAGCATTTTCGTATCCTTAGTTTTCTATCCTTTGCACTCATATGGTGAGTAATACTTAAAAATGAGATCCTACAAACTTGAAATATTTCCACCACCTTCACA
The DNA here is from genome assembly GCF_020740725.1 of Corvus hawaiiensis. Taxonomy (NCBI): domain Eukaryota; kingdom Metazoa; phylum Chordata; class Aves; order Passeriformes; family Corvidae; genus Corvus; species Corvus hawaiiensis. The sequence continues at coordinate 29,041,103 of NC_063217.1, forward strand.
ATAATTTTGGGAAAAAGAATTCATTGCAGTATTAGATGGTGAAAGTCAGTATTTAACACAGGATATTGGAGCTTACAGTGGAACACAAACTGTCGATCCTCCTTTTGTTTTGCTGCAAACATGACTTGAAATTTCAGGTTTTTAACATTCTTTGATTGATTTCAAATTCATTTCTTTCAAAGTGAAATATATAATGCAGTTAAAATTATTTACATAAATGCCAATTTGTAGAAAATTCAGTGGGTGTTTACAAATTCTGAATATATTTTTCTGAGTGTCTCATGAAAGTGAAACTACATCCGCTTTTCATTATAGGACAGATTTTCACCACTTACTTTCTTCCTGGTGTTTTGACTGCAGTAGCTCCTTTTTGTCAAGTTTCTCAGAAGGAGCTTTAAGTATTGGAAAGCTTTGCTGTTATACTTTATTTGCAACTTATGCAATTATTCTAATACTTTCTATTGTTTTGCAAATACAGTTCCCTAACTGTGTTAAAAAAAAGTGTGTAGCTAAAGTGGTTTGATCCGTGGAGTACTCACAATTGCAGACACCTAGTTTACCAACCTTACAATTCTTTAGTCAGTTTTGCCACTGGTGCCTTGATATGTTCTGCTTTATTTTGAAGTAGACCATAAAATACAGTTGAAAGCTCTCCCAAGAAAAAAAAAAAGAAAGTAGCATTTACCTATATAGTTTGCAAGATCATGAAATTCAGGTCTGTTGGCAATGAGTTCTTCTTTTGTTGGAATGTTTATTCCCATGTAACAGGGAAATCTTATGGGAGGGGAAGCTACACGAATGTGCACCTGCATAAAAACAGTTTTAAAAGAGACTGATATAAGTTGATGGTCAGCAGATCATAATATAATAGCAAAGTCTCAATTCTGCACAGCGATAATGAACAGAACACAGCACTGCACAGAAATCTTTGAAGGGTTAAAAGTAAGATAAAGTTTTTTTCAGATGTCAACACAGCAGGAGAATGTAAGACAGTTTTAGAACTTGTTTTTTATGTATTTCCTAATGTTCTTAGAAGGTTCCATCCTGATTTTACTTATCTTCTGTGGTGTTCAGTTCTTGATAAACAAGTTTCAGCTTACAAAACCAAACATTATACAGCACATTTTTGCTCCAGTGACTGACTTGCACACTGTTTTGCTTAAAAAATCTTTATCAATTAAAAAAATGGTGCTCTGGTGACTTAAGGCATGTGGTATTTACAGCAGTCTATGGTTATACTTTATGCACTTCCACAAGTCACCCATCAGGAATACTTGGTTTTTTGATCTTAACTAATTTGTATTCCATTCTCTTTTTATTTGCCAGACAGTGCTTTGTAAGTGGAGACGTTCCTCTTATCTCAATCATCCAAAAGTCACACTCATACAAAAGAACCTTCTTAACCTATCTTCACAATAAACACACACTAGCCATTTTTTTTCCACATTTGCCCTTTTAAATAAGGAAACAATGTATAGTACAAATGAAGACAAGGCCCTGTGCTTTAACCTCCCATCAACTTCTATTCTTCTATTCTATATCTTTATTGTACTGACTTAAAATTAACTTACCTCTTTGGCTCCTGATTCTCTCAGTAGTTTTATTATGGGTGAAATGGTATTGCCTCTCACAATTGAGTCATCAATGATAACAACTCGTTTGCCTTTAAAATTATCAGACAGAACGCCAAACTTCTTTGCAACACCAAGTTGCCGTAACCTCATATTTGGCTGGATAAATGTTCTCCCTACATATCGATTTTTACAAAGTACTTCAACGTATGGTAGTCCACACTGCAAACAGGAGACAGTTAAACAGAATTAATATACAGGACTTCTTATTCTCAGTTACTGTTTTTTAAAGTGACCTTAGGACTTAGTATGGCTTCACAGTAACCAAAAAATGTTTAAAACCTTAATATAGAGGAATAATGGCAGAAAAAACAAGGCAGAGTACTCAATAGCAGTAGCCTGCATACTGAAGATATAAAGCCTAATCAGTATGCAACTCTAACAGCCCACATCATTATAGTCCATTACAAAAAGAGATATGTGTAAATATGCTTGGGGAAAAAAAAAAAGAGAAAGGTAACATATACCTTTTGAGCATAACCAAGAGCTGCTGGGGTTGCAGACTCTGGAACAGTGCTGACCAGGTCTGCTTTCACAGGTGCTTCAATAGCAAGCTGCTGCCCACATCTTCTGCGGACTGAATACACCATCTGACCTAAGAACAGAAAGAAGTGTTTTTCTTGGCTCAGATTTCTTCTCAGTTTTCTGTACAAATTTCTGTGTCAAGCTGTAGACACAGAAGTCAGTGAGAAAAGTTCTAGAACTAATAACCAGTCACTTGCATAAGGTCATTTTTTAATTTCCTCCCATAATGTCACATTCTAACATTCACATTCTTATGACTACACAGAGAATAAAAATCCAGTTTGCCCTAACTGGGTAACTAACTAAAGGTCCTGTGGATGTTACAAAATCTATCTGCAAGAGGAAAGAAATAGAAATTATGCCTGCCTGTTCATAACATGCATATTCTATTTTTAGACTGCTTTTTCCAACAGAGAAAATTTATGCAATGCTGCTGTCTGCTTCTGTCCACTTATTGACTTTGAATCAGATGGCAAAATTCACCTGGAATTTAGTAAGGGGATAAGCGGACTCAGAAGCTTTTAAGGTCCTAAAAAATTTGCAACATGGGAAAGAACTGGAAGTATTGTGATGAGGCACGGCAAAGGCTACAGCAGGAGTACTAAGGAATGTAAGAAGTGAGGATACTGAAGGGTAAGTTGATTGTGAAAGCAAAGGAATGTGGGATGAAACTGGCTTTGTAAGGGTGGGGAACTGTATTGGATCAATGGATAGCATGTCCCTAGAAAGCAATGAAGAGGTTGTTTGCCAGACATGAGAGTCCTGGCTAGTATCTTGTCACTGAGACAATTTTTGAGGGCTTCTACTGAAATAATAATAAAGGCATTACACTGACAATGCCAAGTACTTAGTGCATAGATTTGCAAGTTAAATTAAAAGCATATTCCTGAAATGACACTTACTGCAAAGAAAATATCAAAATAAAGTTATTTTGTAAATCCTATTTCATAAGTCTAATTTTTAAAATGTTTCCCAAGAACCAATAAAGTTCCTTTCTTCAGTCTCTCACTTTTAAAAGATATTTCATCTACCTTAATCATGTTCATAGCCCTTTTCATCCCTCCCATAGGAATATGCAGGCAGTCTGTCTCAGGCTGTATCCACAATCCAGAAACAGGAAGGTGATGTTACATGCTGCTCCTGATGAGTTTTATCTCAAAAGCTTTGCCAGCCCATTCTGTCCCTGCTGTGTGCTGCAAGCTTATGTTCAGTGGTACTCTACTATGATCCCAGAGTCACTGTGCTCCAGGATAACACCTTTCACTATTTAGGCAAGTGCTCTGTAAGTTACATTTTTGTACCTTCAAAAATACTGTCTGGTCTTGCAAAATAAACATATTCAAAGATGCAGAATGCTGATGGATCTCCTTCAGGTCTTCGTACAACATCCAGTGTCTGGACATCATGTCTGGATATTTTCACAATCTCTCCAGGAAGGACCTCCCGATAGTACCTTGGAAAAGAAATACAGAGAAGCTAGAAACGTCTTGAAGCTGGATGATAATTTTTAAGTACAAACAGGAGTCAACTGACAGGAAAAAATGTTTTTGAACATCATAACATGACAGCTTGCTTCCATCTTAGGATTTGACCTGAAGCATTTTAAGACCAACATGCTAAGACAAGTGACCCTTACTCAAACAGTCTGAATTATTATCCAAAAGCAATAAACTAATACTTAGTACCAGAGAATGATGGTATTTGTCCTATGTGTGAGACATACTGTATAGGCTTAACTGAGATTGAATATATTTTAATAATATAGTCCTGTATCAATGCTAGAGAACTTTTCAATGAAAGCTAATAAACCTTACAGTGCAATGTAAGAAATACAATCCAAGAATAGAGGTGGTAGCCAAATAATCCTGCCTCACAAGACAAATCTAGAGAAATACCTGTCTAGAGAGGACAGATAGCTACCCCCAAATGACATAAAGCTGACTAGAAATGTACATTTTATTTCTCAAATCTGTAGAAATACGAATAGTTAGGTTTAAATATGGAATAGTTTAGGTTTATTATGTTAAAGTGTTCAACCTTATTAAACATTTTTCTAGATCCTTTAATGAGTCCTCAGGTGGCTATTCTAACAAAGTCAATCTAAATCTATCCCAAAATATTGAAATATTCTGGAGATACAAATCAGAGGTGAGGAAATCTGTGTTTATTCACTGGTCAGATACTAGCAGTAGCAGGCAGCAGCACTAGCTACAGCAGAAGTTTAGACAAAATTGCTTTTTTAAAAACACACAGGATTCAGCTGATGGTCCTACATAGTGAGCTTCTCTTAAGAGAGGTTTCAAAGAAGTTTCAGAAAACAGTTAATTTCTTTCTAATGAGGAGGCAAGCTTACCAGACAGCATATGCTACAACTCAGGTTATTTCAGCCTGTGAGCTACCAATGTCACTTTCCTGTAGTTGAAGAATTATTTTGTAATACAACTATGCTGCTGCAAATGAGGGCAAAATGAGTAAGTTATATGGGTAGTCAGGTATGATGTAACAAATAAGAGGCATTTACTTTGTGATAGTAGTTGTCTTTACTGTTACTTTCTGCACACGTAATTCTATTTTTACAATCATCTGTTCAAGAAAATGAACTGGCAAAAACCAGGACTAGCAAAAACATCCTTCACAGAAAACTAATCCTTGGTGTCTTTCATGCTGTATGACACTTGGCCACTTGGGATTTAATGTTTAATCACTGCCTAAGGAAGAGCTTTCAGATAAAGTGGGAATCAGGGCACTTACTCTGCACCGATGGACAAAAAGCTACAGGATTCAGAAGAGACAACCCATCCTTCTGTTTCAGTGTTATCTTTTCCTGAAATAAAAGATTTGAGTTAGAGTCCCCAATTTCTGCTACCATGACCCCCCAGAATTGCATTTTTGCTGCAGTATCTGGCTTGCTATGGCTGCCAAGTGTGCAATTAAAGACTGTTGTAATTTCTAATTAAAAGGTATAGCATTCCACTGTTTCCATCTTTCTATTATTAAAAAAAATCCCAAACAAATCCACAAAATAAACACCATAAACCTGTTCTAGGCAGAAGTGGAAGTAACAGCATTGTATTCACATCTCATGAAGAGACACAGTTCAGGTAACTACCTTTGCTATCCCTGCACTATTTCAAACTTTTAAAATTCTAGTTCAGTGATTTTACATAGACATAATTACTTTTGTTCACACAGGAAACTCCTTACTTCTCCTATGCTAAATAGGTTGATAGATAGATGCTTTTGATTACAATGGATGCTGGATTGAATTCCATGAGTTTTGAAAGTCAAGCACAGGAAAGACTGAATTGTGTCACATAGGGTAGGAATGTCTGTATGCTTTAAAAAATTTTGTGGTTAAAATTACTCAGTTTTCTGAAGATACAGAAGCATTTAGTGCTTTGCCTTTGAATTATTTTAGTTTTAAACAAGTGAAGATATTTTAATCTTACTTAATGGAAAATGTTGATTTGCAGGCTGAACAGGAACAAAGAATTTTTTCCATAAACTGACTGTGTAATGGTCCAGTTACTACTTGTGACTGGGTTGGTTGGAATTAAGAAATACATTGTGGGTAATCCAGCACCTTTTGCCCACCTTATTATAGGAGAAAGAAAGGAAGAAACCAGACTTGTTTCTAGACATTGTCCTGAGCAACTGCCTTTAGGTGGCCCTTCTTGAGCAGGGGATTTGGACCAATCACCTTCAGAGGTCCCTTCCAACCTCAACCCTTCTGTGATTCTGTTCATCCCTGCTTTCCTGTTTAAGCAATGAGAATTATTTAAATTGTATTACAGTTGGGCTGCCTAATTGTGGCTATCATTAGGCCACTAAGATTCCCTTTATTTGGGACTGGAATTTTGCAGACTCCCTATAGATTATTTTTCCTTCCCAACTCTTTGTTTTATGTTTTGATTTTTCAAAACTGATTTTTGCATCACATTCCTACTTACACCTCAGTATGTATAGCTTTAATTACTTGTATCAGTGATTTCATGCACAAACTATGCATACATATATATATATAGTTTACCTTTTCCATTCATGTCCCCTACTGGAATAAGGCGACCAATGCAGAGCGGGCGATTCCCATATGGATCACGTACTGCATAGATTATGTCTTTATGCATAATTAGCAATGAATATGAAGTTGGAGTTTCCTTCATTAAGTTTTTTATTCTGGAACGAGACATAGGTGAACATAACTGTGTGTCACATGAACAGCTGTGTGCATTTGCAGCTGCATATCCTGCTGGGATTACATGGCTGCTGTTGATTGTGAAGCCCATGCTCCTCACCTTGCCACCCAGTCAGCCGTATCATCGTTTTCCAGTGGAGGTGTGAAAGCCAGCAGCTGGGTGATCAGTTCACTGTCAGAACTGGTCGACAGTCCCACACCATGCCTCATAAGCTTTTAAGACACAAACCAAAAGTGTTACCAGCATTAAAAAAACAATCTCACATCTCACTGCTCAGATTTGAATCTAACAACACCTTGGTGCAATGAAAACATTTAAATGTTTTAAAACTTATCAGTGCTTCAGGTGATCACAGCATAATAATGCCAAGTTTCTTCCAACAAACCAACTACGTAAAATGAGGTAGTACAATCTTCTACACTAGTACTACATTTTTCCTTTTTCATCTCATTCTTTTGCTCTGCATGCAACCAAAATTAATGCCACCAATATTCAGGGCATAAATTAATGTTTGGGCCATTTAATTATCTTTGTGCATGCTCTGAGAAGAGAGGTAAAATAAACGAGAGAAAAATATGAAATTGCCTATAACAGATCCAGAAAGAGATATCAAGGCAGAATCCCCTTCACAGGATTTTTCTCCCCCCAAAACTGATCTATTTTGATTAGGGTGCTCTTTCATTACTCCAACAGTTTGGTATTAAGGAAAAGTCACAGCAACCGTATTGCTCATTTCTGCCTCGCACTCAGAAAGAAACAATGCCTGAGCCCCCCAAGGAGGTACTAACCTTCCGCCTGAGTTGTGCAGCATTTGTTAGCTCCCCATTGTGTGCCACAGCAATCTTTCCATGAAGAGTCTCTACAACAAAAGGCTGGCAGTTCTGCAGCTCAGAAATTCCTGAGGTGGAGTACCTTGTGTGCCCAATACCAAGATTTGAAGGGTACAGCTTCTTCAGGCTGTCTGCATTGAAGACGTGATTTATAAGACCCATTCCCTTTGGGAGAAAAAGAAAAAAGGGTTCTGTTTGGTTTTACTTTCCTGGTAACTTTCTAAGTTCTTCTTCTGCTTAGTGTTGATATAGTATTAATGGAACTTTAAGAGAAAGGCAAGTAACCTGAAAGACATGGGAAAGAAAAAAGCTGAGTAGGTGTCACAGTGGTATATCAGATCCCAGTAGTCCTGTTTTTAAATAAAGCAATATACATTTTTGTGCTGAGGATTTTCACGGAATAATCTACTCCCTGGCTAAAAATATATCTTCTGAAAAGCACTAAAAAAGTGTTGTGTTGTTTAAAAATACGTTAAAAAAGGCTGCCAGAAGACAGGCAAAGAAGAAAAACAGTTGCAAGAAGGAAGTTCTAGGTAGAGAATACCTTTTACAAGTTAGTGGTAGGTATATTGGATTCACTTTTAAAGTGGATCCATGATAATGTTTATTAGATTCCACTGTCATTCTTGCCAGTGTCTGAAATAAAGATTTTTTTCAAGAGGCTTGTTTACTTAAACTTTTCATATAGCCAAGTTATCTTCTATTTAAAGCAGAAATGCATCAAAACGTTTTAGTCGGCCATCAGGACAGGAGCTTCTTTTGGCAACAAGCACTATGCAGAGACAATTTAGCAGCAACAATAGTCCAAAAAAACTGCTCAGAGAGTAGAAATTAAGACCAGGTTGTCCTATGAACTCCTGGTTCTGCCACTGCCTGTGGAAAATAGTTACATCCTTCTATGCCTGGTCTGCCTATCACACGTGGTAACTGTGGTATACATGATGGGTAATGCTCCTCTAGGACTTTCAAAGATACACAGGACAGGTCTCAATGGCTCATAACCTGTGCTGCAGATAGAACAACAAGAGAGTGAGATGGGACAGGAAGGACAACAAAAAGGTACAGTAGCATCATAACTGCTGACATTTTTATGGACTAGGTTACAACTCAGAGTCCTAAATATGCTTTCACCAGTGTAACAGACCCAAATGTTGTTATATTAGCACCACTTCTGGGATCAATCAGGTCAGATAAATTTACTCCACAAGCTCTTTTTTACACTGTGGTTATTACAATTTTTCAAAGTGCTGTAGTTGAGAAACATACTTCAAGGATAAAAGAAACCATCACATGCTCTCCAACTCTTAAAATATCCAAATTGATGAGGTAGTCAATTAAATTCTTAGCATCACAGCTAAGTATTGTAGCTCAGTAACATAGAGATACTGCAAATTATTATATCACCTACTGGAAGTTCATTCTGAGAAGCAGTTCTTACTATGGGATTTATAGAGCAGCCCACTTTAAAGGAAGCTGGAATTCCTGTAAACATTAAGGAAAGCTGAAACCCAAGCAGGTGCAGGAATGAAGAACAGATAACATGGTGCTAAAGTTGAGAGAAGGTGCATTTAAAAGCATGTGTATGTGTATGTGTGTGTGTGAATTGGGCTGTTACAGGTAAGAGGGGGAAAGTGCCTGAAGAGGCAACAAATGATGCTTGAGGGATAACAGTTTGCATGAGGTATTGAGCAGTCATGCACAGATACACATGCTGCTGCAGCAGAGCACTTCTTACTCTTGGACTGATTTGAACAGCTTAATTAATCTTCCTCTGAGACCCCTGAATGGGAAGACAAACTGCTTTCTGACTGTGGTCAGAGAACATACATAGAGAATTGCCCCATGGTTTTTTTGCTGGTGTATTTTTTATTTCCAATCCTCTCCTTTTTCAGGATGGAATAGGCTGGTGATTTTTTTTTTTCCTGATCACTATTCAGATTGAACAGAAATATCCTCAAAGCAGGCAAGTATTCTCTTGGCATAATACTTTCAAGGCTGTGGTCATTATGTGTCTTGTAACATCCCCTGTGATTCTATCACCTTGAGAAAGTCTGTTTGACCTTCTCAGGCCTCCATTCAGTCTTAGATTCTGTTTATTGCTACCTATGGGTAAAGTAGTTGCCACTTCCTTGAGTCTCACTAACGTAAGATTTAGTCATCCATTTCCTTGTGCATAGTCTGTAACCGTATTTCTTTTCTCTTGAGATCGATTTGCATCAATGCTCTTCCAAATCTGCAGAGTTAACACCCGAGGTGCAGGGTGTCTTTGGTAGGAAGTTTTTTGTGGCATCATTAGCATGCTCTGGGTAACTTCTGTGTGTCTGTCTGTCACTGTATGCACAGATACACCTAGCACTACGATGCTGGCATGTTTGTTTTAAGCACACACCCAAGACAGGTAACAAAATGAGATACTCTCACTGACAAAATCAAAAGAGCCCATCAAAACATGTTACTTTTTCTCTAATTACATGGTTTCTTAGCAGAAACAAACTTACATACATCTCACTTAAGAATACAAAACATTCATTTGCATTTTACCTTGTGCACTTTGAATGCCTGGGATGACTCGCCATCACTCGTCACAATTCCAGCGCTCTCCTGGCCCCTATGGACAAAATAAAATCAACATAAAGCACTGAAATGAATATGAAACACTTTTACATACAATGGATAGGTGTTTTCTAAATGAATTTTAATGTAGGCTTATTTGATTTATTTTACAGACTTAAAATTGCTATGTTAATTTCAGGTTTCTTGCCTGTGTTATGCTTTATTTCAAAACAGTCACAATAAGGTTTGTGCCTAAGTCCACTGAACTCAGTGGGAATCTTTCCACTAATAAGCACTGGCTCAGGCTCTTACTGGAATCCAATTTCAGTATGGGCATAACATAAAAACAGATGCTTAATTGGAAAAGCCATTTTTAGAGGCATAATGGTCTAGGCGATAGTAGTAGGCTCTATAGTGCTATTCTAGTTCTGCTTTGGATTGGGAGATGTTAATAAAACTGATGGTTTTGCTTAGGGGAATGCATCGTCTTTTCCACTGATTACCTACACAGAAGCTTTTGCATTTTTACACTTAGGCAGACAAGCTAGCTTTTACACCTCTAAAAGCTACACAGACTCTCTGATAAAAGCATCTGAGTGCATAAACCTAATGTTGGGCATCTCAGCTTCTGAACTCAGGCGAAGCAAGTATGATGTACAAGTGTCACTGCAAATGGAAATACTTCTCTTACAGCAGATCAACCTCAGGCTAGCAGTTGTGCTTTGTTGAGCACAAGAGCTGATTCAGCTGAAATACGGGAGTTTTCCCTGTCCTGCTGCCTGTCCTCCCCAGCCCTTCTCCTCGCTGGGTCCCCTGGGTGTACCCCAGATCCCCTGATGCTGCTCTGCCCAAGGCAGGCAGAACACTGTGCACCTGCCCATGGTTTGTAATTCAGTCCTTATCCACTGAAAAGGTTTGCTTTGCAGACTGGATTTTTTTTTTTTTGTGGGTAACAGTGCAGGCTGCTCCATCTCCCTTTAAAATGCTCTCTGAAATAAGGCAGTGTTGCCTAAAACAAAACTGCTGCTATGTGCCTGCTGTGCCTGTAATACTCATCAGGACTTTGGTGGACTAGTGAGCTCCTGTCCACTCTCATATATAGTAATGTCTGAATAGGAAAGATGCTTTTCTAGAAAGACTTGCAACTAATGTCCTATTTGTGCATTGGACTGGTTTAACTCAACTGAAGTCACTGGAATTAATTAGTATAAGCAACAATAAAATTGGGCACAAAGATCTACAGAATGGATGCTAATCTACAATTTACCATGCTCATTACCAATTTTCTCTTGTTCCTAAAATCCCTTTATTTGTTACTAGTCCCAGCTGGATGTAAAGCAAAAATTTTAAAGAACACTTGCTTACAGAAAGCAAAACAAACCGAACTTCCCACATATCTGAACAAATTTAGCCTGTTAGTGACACAGTTCTTCAAAGAAAATAATCAGAGATGAGGACATTCTTAAAGCCATTTACTTTAACTTGGGAAGATGTTCCATCTATAAAGATGAAGACGGGTAGTAAAACTTAAAGGTTGATACACTGCATTCAGCAACTTGTAATTGCAATGTTAATATTACAGGCAATTTCCATTTTAATACTGTCATGGTTCCTTTAAATATTAACTAAATCAGTAGGAAGAGGGAAGCAGACACCCCAAGGAAGGCCCTGGTCAAGGCATTGGGTTACATCTTTCACTTAGCACTGACAAAAGACATGGGAGCTCAGTGTCATTACCGTAATGCTTACACCACTTTACCAGCTGAGCCAGACTTTAAGTATGCCAGCTTTTTATTAAAATATCGCTAATATATAAAACATATCTATACGGCCCGCAGTTCAAAGGCAAACAGTGCACAGAGATGTGAAGATGTAGGGCAGGACGATCCTAAATGCGCTCCTTGTGGAGAAGGTCCCGCAGCCGTGCCCCCTCCAGAGCAGGGGCTGCCTGGCAGCCTCCTGACAGAGGCCAGGCCACAAGGGGTGAGGGGGGGTGTGTGTGTGTCATGTTGCTTTGTTTTGCTGGGTGTGACAAACAGCTACTACAGCTTTGGCTTTCGCAGGTAGTGAAACGTAAGAAATATTATGTATCATAATATGTTGGGAAATATTATGTGCAACTATGTTAAGAATAACTTTGCTATGCAGATATTAACTAGTTAACATTGTAACTGGGTTATATAGCTTGAGTTATAAGATACCAATATAACCTGAATCGTAACTTTCTATACCTATATAATCTGAATCATAACTTTCTATACAATGTAATAGCTAGTATATGGTTAACTAATGGCTTAACGCTTAAATAAACAGAAACTCGCCAGGTGACTAATCTCAAAAATAGACAAGTATAGCTATATATGCAGCAGGATGTACTAATGAGAAGTTGGCAGAGGTGAAGCCAATTAGCCACAAAGTAAAGAATTTAAACTGGTTCCACCAGAAAGACCTAGGAACACCATAACTGCGCATGCTCTGAAGACAAAGTTGAAAAGTTCAGGATGTGAGGAAGACCTGAGTCGTCACCAAAGAAGACCCCTAAAGACCCTCACGATCATAATATGCATGCGCTAAACAGGCGGATCAGGGGAGAAACTACGTTAATCCCTTCTTAAAAAAAAAAGCAAATTACTTCTCAGAAAAATTATGCATATGCATTGTGGTTTATTAATATGCATAATGTTAACGCATATAAACGGGAAGTTTGTGTAAGTGTGTGTGCCTCTGGCTATGAGCCACGCACCCAGCGCTGTGATTTTGCTTTAAGTGACCTTTGTCCCCTATTGTCCCTTATTAAATTTATAAAACCCCAAAAAAGAGGAGTGAGCTTCGTTTCTCACATGGGGTTTGGGTTTTTTTAAAAGGAACAAAACAGACTCTTTTTGCCTCTCTTCTCACACCCTGGTGCCCGCACTGACTCCCCAGAAAGAGCAGAGCAGCCCGGCCCGGCCCGGCCCGGCCCAGCCCGGCCTGGCCCAGGTCTCCCCTCCCCGCTGGCGGAGCCGCTTCCCTCGCTGTGCTCCAGTGCCGAGCCTGCTTGTTTGGCAGTATCTCAAGTTACTCCCCTCAGGCAGCTTGAGCCAGTAAAACTAGATCCTTTCATCTCGGCGCAGCTTACTGACAACCAGCCGTCTGGTTTCCTAGGAAACAAAATCTTGGCTAGAAATAGTGAATCATTTCCAGGTCACTTTCAACATGGAGAGTGGAGCAGGGAAGCATTGGACTGAGGAGGAGGTTAAAGCCTTGTTAAGCGTCTGGTCAGAAAAAAATATCAGAAAGCAACTGCACGGCACCCTGAGGAATAAAGGAATATTTATCTACATTGCTAAAAGGTTGCAGGAGTTGGGAGTGTGCAGGGACTGGAAACAGTGCCGTGCAAAGTACAAAAACCTGAAGTACGAATACAGAACGGTTAAATATGCCCACAACTCTGGGGATGTCACTAAAAGCATGAAGTTTTTCCATGACCTGGATGCCATATTGCGATATGAGCCTGTCACACAATTAGCAGCAGAAGAAAACGGCAGGTGTTCTGCGACTGAGACGCAGCTGAACACAAGCCCCACAACAGACAGCATGCAAGGTAAAAAAAATGTTTTTGCTTCTATTTTTCTCTCTTTCCTTAAAACCCAAAGGGAACAAACCCGAAGCCCGACTTGGCTGCCGCTGGAGCGGAGGCTGCTCAGCTCCGGCAGCGCTGTTAGAAGTGACTGGATGCACGCCTCGCGCAGGGAATAAAATGTTAGCACCCACCAGTGTCGAAGTCTGTAAATACAGCGTAATTCCAGCAAAATTATGCTAACTGCCTGTATAGCAGCCTCGGTGAGTACTTGCTAGTGTCCAGGCTCCTGCACTGGGTGAAAATGCTAAATTAAAATAAGCTGCTTTCTTTCCCTTTGCCATTCATTTGCAGTACTTTGGAAGCAGGTTTTGTAGAGCTCCGATTCAGATGTAAACGTACGAAAAAGAAAAGAAAATGTTGGAATTGTCAGGGTGTTGTAAAAATCGTTATTTGTGATACAAGTGAAATTTAGGATTTTTATTCTTATTTTGCATATATATATACACCAACTTGATAATTAGGTGTGATGACTTAAGGTAAATTATTTTATAAGCAGTTTTACTTAAATAATCAAGAAACATACTTAATAACCTCTCTTTAAAAACTCTAATTCAGCAGTGAAAGTAAAAATTATTGTATTTATCAGACTATTTTGTGGCAGACCAAATGAATACAGCTGCCTTTATTCTGAAGTGGGTTTTACTAAATTATTTGCATCTCTTGTTTTATTCAACCTTCTCTACATATGCATTTAAGCTCTGCTTAGCATTTCATTAGGGTCAATCTTCTGTTTGACATCACTCAAATCTCCTTGTCACATTCTAAATGTCACTGAAGCGTAAGCCCCAATGACAGTTATAAGTACCAAAATAAGATGACTAAAAAGAGAAATTAAAAGCTTAATTTGTTCCTATGGTATGTAGCAATTTACATTAATTAAGACTGTGAAGCTTTTTTAAGAAAACAAAAAACTCAACATTATCGTTAGGGGATATTGTCAAAGGTATAGAAAGGAGCTGGACATCGAGCTTGTCCTTGTGCACGTCTCCCTCTACAATGATGTTTTACAGGTCTGAGGAAAAGAAATTGCCATTTTTCATTGTCATTGTTTACCTTAACAAAAAGCTTGACCTTTATTTGTCATCACTAACAGAAAGCCTCTAATCTGTCAAAGTCACTTCAAATTAAAATGGCCATTTTATAATGTTGTAATGTGCTCTCTGCACTGTGAATTGCAATCCATTTTTAATTTTAAACTTGCAGAACTGAGGCGAATACAGGCTGATAAACTTTGAGGACTGCATGAAATTAAGATAGTGTCCTACATCTGGGGATCTCCCATTAGATTATTCTCTGTGTTTTGATGTAGTTTGCACCTGGTAATCCTAATTCTCATCTGCTTTAGACCTCTAGCAAACTTAAATCAGCAAAAGTTAATTTCAGTTGTGAATCCCAAACTATAGTATCTATAAAAATAATTACCCCTGGGTGAAACATGCCTTGTTTTGAAGCACTAGGACAATCTGGTTTTAAATGTGGTATAATTAAATATATCTCTTTTAATTGCACAAGCATTTCTGTTACTCCCTCCAAAAAAATAAAAGCAAACAAGTTTTATGGATAAACAAAAACTAAATGCAGCCAACTGTAATAATGCAACACTAATGCAAAAATTGAAATGCAAAGATTTTCACAACAACCACAACTGAGCCGCAATGAAAGCACACTAAGATAGAAATGTGTCCTGCAGCTATGCAGAATGCATGCATACATCCATAACAAGGGGCTCAGGGAACAGCTGTGAGATCATCAACTTTCTCTTTTAAGAATGCAAGTCAAGCAACTAACACTGTACTAGAGGCCCAGTCCTATTCCACCTGCAGTCAGAGTATGCTGCCTGCCCAGCCCAGTACTTTGATGAGCACTTGTAAGGCAAAACTGGCATCAGTGGCTCTGCAGCTGATGCTCTCTTTTGTGGGGACAGAGCTGCTGGTGGCACTCCCACTGAGGGAAAGGTGATTCCTTGCACAGGCAAAGGCAGCCCCCTACCCCTGCTCCAGCAGCGACTGCAGGCCCCCTCCTGGGCTTCTCCCTTTCAGCCACAGAGTGTTACAGGAGAGGAGAGAAGAATGGTCCCTCGCCTCTTTTAAAAGAGGCAGAGATGTCTCATTTTGAGGGGGCTGGAGGAATCAAGGATGTCTAGGCTTGTGGCTTGGGTAGCAAGAACAAACTAAAACCTGTGACAAATAATATGTGTCCACCATGAACATTTTACTTTATTTGAAGAAATTGGTAGCTATACTAGTTTGTCTTCTTAAAAAGCATGACATGGGACAGGGCATGTTCCCAAATAATTCACCGTATATTTACCATTCTGCTTAGCCTCAGTGTCAATATTCATACACATCCTTAATGTAAAGATACAAAGCATGTCTTTACATTATCTCAGCTACTGGGAGATTGCTGTGGAGGGGGAGCAAGAGGAAGGGAGGAAAAGAGACTACTTTTTTTTATAGGACTGAATGGTATTTCAGTAGTGTTTCCCTGAGGATTTTTCATACCTGCTAGAACCAGTTTTCTTTTGAAAGTGTATTTGAAGAAATTATTACTGAAAATCTCAATCAAATCTGAGAGAGGTGTCTCAGGACAAACCAGGTAGCAACACCTACCAGTTCCCAGCTTGTTCATGAAAAGATAACACTTTATGCATAAGCACACGCAGAAATGTAAGCAGAGATGCTCATGCTGTCCTCTCAAAACATGTTTAAGAGGCAGAGTTGTAGTTTAAATAATCATCAAAAAAAGATACAAGTCAACATGTTCACTTCTCTTCAAGTACAGTTTGTGTATTATCCCACTAATCAACAACCAAGAAAATCTATGTAAAGCGATGGTGTGCTGTGGAAAATGGTATCTTTCATTAGAGCTCAAATGAATGACCTTCCCATTTTGTTAACCAGTTTGGATTGTTTCAAGTTAAAAAAGTATTAATAAATTAAATACATTATTTACAAAATATTTGCTTAGTAATTCAAGTTATTTACACTTTTTATATTTCTTTGTTTAAATATTAAGGCATTGGTCACCTTGCTTGACCTTCACTTTACCTCAGCAAATGCAGAAAGATTATAGCTGAGCAGAAATGCATCAGCAATGACTGGCAGAAAACTCAGCTACTAAAATGCAGAAAGATCCTTCAGAAATGCTGACTTAGAAGTGCCACTTACATATGGTTTTCCATGTCGGGACTTTCAACATGTCATTGACAAATGTTTTTATATCGTTTTTTCTGCTCTTCAAATGCTTTTTAAAAAATTTTTCCCCATCAAAGATAGTAATACCTTTTGTGGTAACCATTCTTACTAAAAATAAAAAATGTTTCTCTTTTAATATAACAATGTAATTAATCTGCTCATACTAGTGCTGATGGCACACTCAGAAGCCTTCCAGCAGAGAATTTATTCCCCTCTCCCTGGTTTGCTTTGCTGCTCTTAGCAGCTAAAACGCCAGTCCTGTCACTGGAGGCAGGAGCAGCAGCTCCTGCCAGGGAAGCCAGGTGGACAGCTGGGAGCAGTCAGAGATCAGGCCACTGCATCTATGAGTCATCGTGAGCCTTGCTGAAAGTCCGGAGGATTTAGGGTAATGTGTTCAAACGCAGTTTTCAGTTTCACCGACATCAGGGATAGCAGGTTGCATCCTAACTGTGCCTCATTACTGCTCCCGTGATGAACCACCGCGGAGCTGGGAGCTTTCATCTGTGTGCCCTGCCTGCCTGGAGCTCACAGAAGCTCAGCTCCCCGTACAGGCAATCAACATTTCAGGCCTCCTGTCAACATGGTATGTTGAATATGTTGAATACAGCACACTACCATAGGACAACTTACAAGTCTGTCCTCTGTGAAAATCAATCTGGTTCTGAACCTGACTTACATATGCTGCTTTCTAAACTTACATAGCAATTGCTGTAATGTTCCTTTTTAAACAAATGTAGAAAAGCTATGCTGGAAAAAGCTAGACTTAATCCCGTCAGCTACAAATACATCTGTTGTCAAGTCACAGTGAATATTTTGGTTCCCTCCATTAATGAATTTGGTTCCATACCATTAATGAATTCCATTGATTTCCAGAGCTCTCTGCAGAACATTCTTGTTTTCTTCATATTCTTCTAGGAATTTATTTTTGTTACATCAATAGATTTGTGATTTTATGAATCTCTGTGCAAAGTCTGCCTTTACTTGTATGTCTCTACATTATCTACTTTCAAACTATACTTGCAATGTGTAATACTGAGTCAGAAGAGCAAACAAGTCACTAGAATCAAGTCAGTTTCAACCAGAATTCTAAAATGCATTTCAAACAGAGTTCATATGCAAGACATAAAATATATAACTCATGTCCCCCTTATGGGGACAGGCTAAATTAATTTAAAATTTAATTTCACTACAAATTAAGTGTTGAAATTACCAAGTTAAATATCTTCTCATGGTGTATGGACACTTTAATTTTAACTAATTTAAGCTTATTTAGTCCATACCTATTTTTCATCTAAAAACTCTTTCCTTCCCAGGTGAAGTATCAGTTTCTTTAGAAGATGATGAGGAGGCTCCAGGAGATCCACTACTTTTTATATCTCATGCCAGACCAGTTCAACTAGGTATAGTATGATGGTTCAGAGAGATCAAAAACTAAAAAGCAGCATGGGTGTCAGAGCTTCCTGACAGCTTGAGTACACCGTCATTCTGTTTCTGATCAGCGTAGCTTTAATACAGCCGCACTCTTGCACCGTCTCCTTCCCAGCATTAGCACTCAGCGGTGTCGTGCCTCACTGGACACTGACCACTTCATATGATGTAACACCTGCATGACCACCGTTCACATGCAAAACACATCCCATGCTATAGCTTAATCATGTTAACTGCATTAACCATGGTAATTTTGTTAAATGCTAGTGGAAAGTACGCCAAATGCTAGCGTGGATACCCATGTCAGCTTGTGGCTTTTCCCTAGCTCATTTTCTTAAATCATGGATGCTTAAAGCAGTGAGTGAATGGCCTGAGCCAGGAGAGAGATGCAGAGCAATCCAGACTTGCAGTGGTCTCCAGCACAACTTCAAAGTCACCTCTCCAAGCAAGGAGTGGTCAGCAATGCTTTAGTCCAACCAACCATAGAACAACTCATTTGGAAAAGGTCCTACTCTAGTAGTTTTGCTCAGGAAAGTTAAAAAAGCAAAGGCATAAATCTGGCAAGCCAGAAAGAGGAAGAGGATCGTAGGTGTGAGCCCCTTCAAGGGACTGCTAAAGGAAATGGAGAAACCTGAACGCATTTTAGGGCATATTTAAGCAACTGATGTGCTGATTCCTTGCCTGGATGAACAGCAGCCCTGTCCTGAATTTCCTACATGCTCTTTCTATTTTTTATATTCTCTCTATGCCTTAGTATACGTTCCAGTCCAGTTAAAAGAACTTTCATTACAGAATCTGCAAAGTGCCATAATCAGGAAGAAAACAAGGCACAGGCTAAGCCTATGGATTTATGTTACACATTACATCCCTCTTGCCTGCCATAGAGAGAAATTAAGGAAGAGACCAGAATGTCACATGGAATTTATGCACATATAAAATACTTTATGCACATAAACAAAACATGCAGAAAATATCTGAATCAAATTTTACAGGAATATGTCTCTATTTCTCAGTGTTCAACATATTGCCAAGCAGAAAAGTCTTCAATTGTGAGGAAGCTTTCCACAAAGTCAGCAAAATAACTTCAATTGCACGGGCTTTCAATTATGTATTAGTACTAAAATGCCCTCCCCTAGTACCTCTTCTAGTCTGTAAGTTTCAAGCACTATTTCAGAAACCACTGAAAGAAAAATGTGGGGCACTTTGTATCTATAATGCCTAATATTTTGGTTTTATTTCAGCAGATTTCTCCGGTTTGAGGAAGCTTAGAAAAAAATTAAATACAGCATAAATGCGTATTTCAGATTAAAAAATAATTTATATCCTGCTTAAACATTTTTTTAAAACACATTAGAACTAAAATGCTTGTAAGATACAAGGAAAATTTTTGCGCTGACCGTAACTTGGACCGTAACTGTTTCAAAGCGGTACTTGAATCAGCATGTTTTTAAAATCAGCATGAATCAGCATGTTTTTTAAAGGGAATGAGGAACAAACCCACCCACCATTTTCCACTCTGCACACAGCAGAGTAAGTGAGCAATATACCAAGTCACCAGAACTCATCTGAAGTAATATCCACAACCAAAAGTGAGCTCTGTTGGAAATGAGCTGACTAGTGAGAAATACTGGTCTATACAAAGAGTAAAGAAACTTTATTCCTCCCAGATGCCCTCATGCTCTATGGCTTTGACTGGGAAGTGTAGGGAGCACCTTCTTGCATTCTTCGTCCTCTCTTCTTCTTCTCATCCTGTCTAGGCCTTTCCTTTCTGGCCTGTCTGATGTTGGAAGTTGTCAACTGTGGCAGTTCCTATGGTTTGATTCACCTGTAAATCAGCATTTTCTTTCACTCCCTCAGGAAGAAATGGAGAAATTTTGATGTGCCACCTGAAAATTACCTTTCTCAACTACATTGCCTATGAGCTGGCTGCTGCAGAGTCCTGATTAACCCAGGACTGTAAGGGGGAAGAAAAAATGGTATCCGTTAGAACAACTTACTGACAACTAGAATGAATTATGGAGACTAGCAAAGAATGGCTTTATCTAGGACAAGTTTGTCCCCAGACAGGTTATTTTAAGTATGCTCACTGAAGCTCTGTGCACAATCAAGGGTTAGATATTATTGCCATCACACACATCTCAGTGGCTATAAAGTATCGAAGCCCCATAATCTGGTTTGCCCTTCCAGAAAAAGACACGGACAAAGGCATTTATCACTTCAGTATGACTGCAAAAACCTGTCAGTTACTGTGCATTTTCATGCTGCTTTATTTGATGATGCCCTGGAATTGGTTTTGGGTTTCTTTGTGTTTTTTAGTTATTTTTGCAAAGATTTAGAAAATGCATGAAAGATCACTTTCCAAACTGATTTGATAATCTAAACAAGTCTTAAAGCAATTTCATAAATAGAAACAGGGAAACATTAAAAAATTAAAATCTATCATATTTCACTGTTTTAAGTTATTGCATGGGTGGCAACCTTTACCTCATAATGTTAAAAAATAAAGTTGTAGATTGGAGAAAATGAAAAGATATCTTAGTTTTGCAGAGTAAGACAACTCAAACTCTAATCTTTACTAAAAAAACCCAAATATTTTTGATTGATCTGTCCTGAGAAAGATGGAGGTTCTGTGCCATGAGAAATGGGTTCTATCGTACAAATGTTTCACTTAAGCAAAAGTCTCCATTCCTCTGCTCCCCACAGCTGGGGTGCTTTGTTAAGAAAGGAGGATCAGATTCTTCAGATCCTTACCCAGGTTAAATCTCTCCATGTGTGTAAAAACTAAAGTATGGCATGAATGCAGAAAGTTAAGTCTTGATGCTGGTGCCGGTGACTCGGGGCCAATTTATTATTGTGCTCATGCAGCACGTCCTGTCTTCCCAACAGTTCTCTTCTCCTCTCTGATGTCTGAAGGACAAAGCAGCTCATCAGTTGTTCCCAAAGGTGTCACAGGTAAAAATTTAGTGTATTAGGGAACAGAAGAAAGAAATGCTCCTCTTAGATTAATTAAACGTACATGTGCTATCTTAATATCTATCTTCAAGTGAAGGCAAAAATTGTATCAGAATTAACAAAAATGCTGACAAATTAATAACGAAGAGCTTGATTTTAATGTCACCTCTGCTCTGTCTTTCTCTGGAGAAATAGCATCCTTCATTCCCACTCTCTCTGTCCTTTCCCCACCCCAGCTACCCAGTGCAGGTAACCCATATCTGTGTCTCTCCCCTACCCCACACAATGCAGGTAATCCAGCGTCAGCAGTAGAGGCTTCCAAACCACCGGCTTTTATTCCTACAGTAGCAAATGAAGGAGGAAAACATTGGACTGTTAATGAAGTCAGAGCTTTGATACGCATATGGTCAGACAAAAATATCCAGCAACAACTGGAAGGGACAGTGAGAAATAAAAGAATATTTGAACAAGTTGCTGCTAGACTTCAGAAGTTTGGAATTGACAGGGACTGGAAGCAGTGCAGGACAAAATACAAAAACCTGAAACATGAATACAAGAGTGTAAAAAGTGCCCAAGACTCAGGGAGTACAAGTAAAAGTATGAAATTTTTTAATGAACTGGATGCTATTCTGGGGCACTGCACCATGGAACAAGCAAGTAAATCAGATAATGATGAAAGCGAGAGGCCTCCAGAATGGACAGAAGCAAAATCAGAAAAGGATTCCATAGGTAAGTACTTCAACATATCTACCCACATATCATTTAAAATTTTAAGTTTTCCAGCACTAGAGAGACCTTAAAAAAACTCAAAAAGTGCAAACAGAGAGATTAACCAATTGGCTCTGGGGGAAAAATGCCGAATGGAAATTTACTATCTGTCTAGTAGTTTTGTATTATGTGATAAGGTAATATTTTGGATTGGGTGATTGCCCTGTATTTTTTTAATGGAATTGAGAAAGAAAGGAGGAAAAAAAGACAAAGGCATAAGATAAAATGATACAGAGAGGCAATTCCAGTCAAAATCGTGTCAGAGGAGACTGTTTCCAGTTTAGATAAAAGAAATGGATCAGAGAGATAGTCAGACTATATTACTGGAAAAATTAAGACATTGAGCAAAAGAAATCTGTAGTTATAGACATGGGTTAAAAAAATTGACATATAAACTGTCTTTCTCTTATGGTCCGAAATAGCTCAGTTTTATTGGCCTTTGGAGCAAGTCTCCCAAACTGGTGAGACAACTGTGAAAATAGCAAAAGGAACAGCACCAAGAATGCTGGCAGAGCTTGCCTTTGGTTTTGGGTGGTTATTGACAATTACTGGTAATGGATGATCAATGCAGAATTAGAGTAGACTGATGAACCTACATGTCCCAAGAGTTAAAATATTTTTATTGGTATGTACAACCAGAAACATGCTTGTTGTTTAAGAACAGAATTAAACATTGAACTTTTAGATGAGGGGATGATATTATGTTGGCCAAATGTAAGACTAGAAGTTACTAAAGTAATGGAAGAAGTCAAGAAAAATGTTACACAAAGACCGGCTGAAAATGTGAGAACATTTTGGGGGAAGATTCACTCTTCAGCTGCATTTTGTAGACATTTTGCAGACATTTTGCTTATGCATCTACTTTGCCTGCTGGCATAAAGAGAATCTGAGGCTAGATGGATTTTTTGATTTGATACATGACAGCTGTTTTTATGAAGTATAAAAATTTGGTGCCCTAATTAATTTAGCATTATTTACACAGAAATGCCTGGAGACACAGGTGAAGAGGACTCTGTAAGTAATATGTCAGAAGACCTACAGGTTGCAGATGTAAAGAAAGTTTCTGCTTCAGGTAATCTGAAAAGTCTTCTATTTTATGTAAATACCTAAATTTAGTAAATTTAATTTAATTTCTAAAATAAGTCCAAACTGTAAGTATGGGTAGAAAATGCAGAGACCTAGAAAATTTTAAAACAAGAGATAATGTCATAGAGATAACTGCCATGTACTTATGTATGACATTTACAATGTCCTGCTAAATTTGATAAAATCAGTCTAGTAAGCACTCATTTCAAAGACTTGTGACACAGAATGTAGAGAAGAAACTACTGGTTTAAGCAAGTTGAGTGCAATGTACTACTGCACTTACATTTACCTAAACTATCTATTCCCAAAGATTAGTATTGTTCAGTCTCCTGTGCCTGAACAAATACAGCATCTCTTTTTCACAATACGTGATCAGGATATAATTGTGTAAATGCTCATGTCAGGGGATGAAGACTTCATTTAATAGTCTCACTGAATATGAAGGTTATATGCTCTGCTCTTTACAAAGAAAGATTATGGTTTACATCTGAAAACATAAATTTCAGGGGAAGCAGAAGTTTAACATTCAATTAGAGACACATGGAAGTCTCTCAGGCTGACAAGTTTTATTGCCTACAACAGAGCACCTCATGTTCTGTTTCAGTAGTGTGAGGCAGAATATGGTCTAAATTAAGCATTAAGGAGTAGTCTTACAGAATTTAAAATGGTCTAATGTGAACTTGAAAGATTTTAGTATCAAATTAAAAATCTTCTGACAGATGATGTTATTGTAAGTACTACTCCAGAGAATGGGGCAGCTCTGCATATAATGAAAGAAACAGCTATGGCAAGTAAGTAAAGAGATGGTTGATCATGAGAGGTAATCTGAGGTATACCAGACAGTAGCATTTTTGTTTTTTTCATTCAATAGCAATTACATTCATAAATTTAAATTTACTAACAACAAAAAACCAAAACAAAACAAAAAAAAACCCCCAAACCAACATAGCAACCTTTTACCAGCTCACCATGGGCACTTGAAGCATGCAGTGGAGAAAACCAGGTTGTCATGACAAGTGCATTGCCTATAGGGACCTCATTTTGAGAGAGACAAATATGAAAGAAGTCATAAACAGCACCTTGTGGGATCCAGTTAAGCCTGCTTAAAGAATGTATTAAATTCCTTTTCTCCCCATCAACAAGTAAAATTACTACTTACACATGGACAGTAGTAAGACACTGTAATAATTCAAAGATTCAGCAGTGCCCCTTAACTGTCATCTGACAGTTTTCAACCGCCTGGTGCTACATACTATTGTAACTTCTTGGACTGCACTCTTCCAAACAAGCTATTTAAGATGAAGTTAAATGAATATTTCTAGTAAAGTTCTGAGTACACATTTCTGTCCTTTAAGATAAGTGTAGGTGTAAAAATATCTGTAGTTTACCATCTCCCTTTTCAAATATATGTATTTTAACTGCATACTTTGTTTATTTCTGGGTAATTGTAAATGCAATATGATTTTGTGGGGAAAAATTAAAATAGCAAGTGCTTCAAAAGTGTCTGTGGCTCAGCCTATCCACTCATAAGACTATTTTTTAAACTTCCGTGAGGGAAAAAGGCAAAACCACACTCCATCATGAACAACTTCAGTTTGCAAAATTCTTTCCCTCATTCCCAAACAAACAATACACACTCAAATAAGTGGTAAAAGACACCTAGTCTTTAATTTTACTAATGGCAACATGATTAGGTATTGCATAAAGCAGAGAAAAGATGCACACTTTTTACATTACAATATCATGGAGACCCTTTGTTCTCTAGTTGTGGTACATGCTTTTCCTAGACATTCCAAATAATTTTGAAGTGAGAAACTGGTAAGTAAAGAGATTGTATGTACTTCTGTACTCATAAATATGCTCACTGATAAACAGTGAAAAAGGCAAACAGGCAGTGATATATTATATTGGTTGTTTGATATCAGTAATGTCTCACGATCACTAGCATTTAGGATGTGACTTTTTATAAAGCTCCTGCATATTCAACAGAAATTTTGTAGAAAAGTGTTTCTCAACAGGCATAGAATTATTAAATTTATAGGTATTTGTGTGCCTTGAAAAAAAATTTGTAGAAAACACTAATTTGATAACCTAACCCTAATAAATGAGAATTTAGAAACAGTTAAACTCATATCTAGCTATCTTCCTTATCATTATATGCAATTAATGTACTCTGCAGCCAGAGCTGTATATGCACTTGCCTATATGAATATATATATATATATACACACACACACACACACACGGGTTAGCCTGGGCAGACATTGCCTTCTGGCAACTGCAGCTGCATAAATGCACAGAAGATGCATGAGCTGTCTCAGAGTACATGTGCTTCTCATGATCTTACATGAATCTGAGTCACGAGCCATAGGAACGCGGCCACCACTGCCAGTCTACAAACAGCCCATTTGGGTTTGCCATACTCTAGTAAGGAAAATACGAAGATGGTGTTAGTCAAAAGACAGGCACACTAGCTTCAGGAAAACACCTAGTTATTTGATGTGCCATGATACTGTTTTTCTCCTCTGCCCACATGAATTTGCTACTCTAAGAGCAGCAAATGTCCACCTGAGAAGAAGACAGAGGTAAATAAATCCTCACAGTTTGCTGCACAGACTGTCCTAGTTGCTCACATGTCGCTGTCAGCACTGCCCAGCTGGGGGAGCAGAAGGACCACAAGAGTCCCCAACACGGGGGTTTTCAGCTAAAGCGTCCTGCGATAGGACTGCGGGTTGCTTTCTCTTCTGGCAAAACATAACCCACATTGAATCGATCTGCAAATAAAACATTACTTGGTCATTTTTACTGATGTCTTCAATTTCGTGGGATCACTTTTAGTTAGTTACAGAAATCTTTTCAGAAGAGCTGACTACTTCAGTCTAAACAATCTGTCAATCTGAACTCCATGTACATTCCACGTGTGTCAGACTCAGCAGTACGACCACAGTGTTTGATTAAATCTGAAGTGCCAGGAACAACGGTGGAGATGAAAACAGGTTTCTAAGAAATACCAGTACCCTGATGTTCTTAAAAATACCTACAGCAAGTATTTTACTTCAAACAAATTCCTTTCCTTGTCATTGTTTTCTTAGGATTTTTGGTACCCCGTACACTTTACTCTGTGTCCCTCTCAAAACAAATTTGGAGTAAGTCATGACACTTCCAAGATACACTCCTAAGCAAGGGTTTTTTGTTTAAAGTTGTTGTTTAAAGTTAAGATCTTAAGTCGGTACATACTCAGGCTCTTAACATTGGCTTGAACACTTGCTGCTGTGTGCACAGAATTTTAAAATGTACAGATATAAAGTCAAAAGATAATGTTTCCATACATATGCCCCAGGCTAGTTTTAAGCAGTGTTTCAGAGAAGTGCAAACCCCAAAGTCGTTGATTATTCACTGCCTTAGCCTAGGCCTATTTTGGGCTGCAGACACAAACTCTTAGCTGTGCATCCACAGTTTTCTGTATGCACTCTCACAGGTCTGCATGACAGAGATGGCAGCAACTTTGCAAGTTGTTGGAGAGTAAACATAAGCCACACACTGAAAATTTTCCCTAGCTTTAACATATCGCACTTCCCTTTTATACTGTACAAGACACACATGAGAGTAAGGATTAGGAGACAAATTACTAATCTTGCCTCATAAGCCAGAAAACAAGATAATTAGTGATAGTGACAGAGTGCCAAAAGAGAACAGAACTTGTATCAGTCTGAGCGGGTGAAAGGAAAGACTGTGACAGCATTGCTCGGG
Source organism: Corvus hawaiiensis (assembly GCF_020740725.1). Taxonomy (NCBI): domain Eukaryota; kingdom Metazoa; phylum Chordata; class Aves; order Passeriformes; family Corvidae; genus Corvus; species Corvus hawaiiensis. The sequence continues at coordinate 29,067,638 of NC_063217.1, forward strand.
TGGCCTTGTGAGCAGTGCTTCAAACACAAAGTAGAGATTAAGCATATTTGCTGGCAACTGTCTATAGCTTCACTGAGCAATGCAGATGGAGCCACTGTGTTTTATCCATGCCAGAAACTGTTGATGGCTTGTTCTGTTTGGCTCAGTCCTGCTCTTCTTGTGCCCTCCCTCCCAAACTCTGAAAGGTGCCTTAGAAAAAAAGCCAGGCTCCCTACCCACATTCTTGGCTCGCCAAAAAAAAAAAAAAAAAAAGAGAAAGGCACATGAAGCTTGTCACATCATAAAGAACATCTGACGCAAACAAAGCTGTATTGATCTGGGGGTAATTTTTAATAAAATGGCTCTAGATTAAACTTTATTGCTCAATGTTTAGGGGCAATATTCTTAAATGGACTGAGAACAGGCTGGGAGCCAGAAAACTGCTGTTATTGATCCATGATGTGGCCTTCACCATTTAATCTCTGCAGAGCAGTGTCCTCACTGGGAAGCGAGGATCAGCAAGACCACTTGCATCATCCACCTGCCCACCCCTCTGTCCCAGGGCAGAGGGGTGGAATTCTCCCTTAAACAACAGTAGGCCAATGGCAGAGGAGTGGAGATCTCCTCCCCATGGAGGGGAGCCCAGGGACACCTCTGTCATCAGCTGTGTGATGTAAACCCCTGCAAGCTGCAGCAGCAGAGATGCTCTCAGGACAGGCTTTACTATTTAGTACATTGTTTCCATCAGGCAGGCGGCCTTACAGATCAAATGTCCAGGCACAGCACCCTGATGCAATGTCAGGACCCTTGCTCCTTTTGGGGCTTATTCAGACAATCTTGGCATCAGTCACTTTGGAGTCTTTCAATAATTTCAGTATGTACTGCACCCTTTTTGCAAGTCACTGTCTTGCCTGTTCTGCTGCACAAACATTTGCCAGTACCTAGATATCTTACACCCACCATCAGTGAACCATGCTACAAATTCTGATCCAGGTTAAAATAACTTAAGAGTTTGCACATTTAACCCATAAACTTGTATGCTGTAGCTGTTATGTGGTGTTCTGGATTTACTTTAATATGTAAATGAGTACACTCTGCTCTTAAGCCTATTACTGCAGAGAAATGGCAGCTTAATGTGTTAAGAGAGGAAATCTTTAACAATAGTTATCATCAGTGGCATTCTGAAGTGGGTGATTCTTAAGACATCACTGAAGACCTGTTTAGTTTAAGAACTCCGTAAATGATTATTTTTTACAGAAATCCTTGAAGATGAGGGGGACTTTGCCAACTCCACCCCAGCAGCTCTGGAAGCTACACAAATAAAGAAGGAGACGATTGATATAGGTAGGTCATGACTTTGTTGTGTGTCTCGGTTTTGAAAGACAGGTGTCTGCTAAGGAAGGCAGAGGCCCCCCTTGAAGTAGCAGATATAACCCCTTTTCCCTCCAAGTTATTATATTTTGAAATCAAGAGCCTTTAGGCGAAGATGTGGGAAATAGGAATAACAGTTCTTTACTCTATATATATATGTATATAACCAGTCAAACAAAACAACAACAACTATGGCAGTAACAGCAATCACAAACCCAGTGCCAGCCTTCTCGGCTGTCGGGCCATTTCCCCTCGGGTGCAGTTCCGCTCGCAGCCGGCAGGGGCGCTGGCGGCTCCCGGTGAGCAGGGCAGGTGCGATGGTTCCCCCGCGGCTGCAGGGGGCGCTCCGGAGCGAGCTCGGGAAACCCGCGGCTCTGGTGCCCTGGGATCCCGGGAAGGATGGAACAAAGGCTTCACAAACCGCTGGGCAGCTGATCCCGGGCTCTCAGGAACAGCAGGCTGGAACGGCAGGCTGGAACGGCAGGGACGGACGCAAATCCCGGGTGGCAGGCGAGATGTATCCAGATGGGAGAACCCCACGGAGGCCCAGGCAGGCAGGGCGAGCAGGGCTACAGCGTAGCGAAAGCTCGAAGCAGCAGCGGGGCAGGGCAGCCACAGCCCGGTCTCCAGCAGGGCAGGGAAAAGCGGCTTTTGGGGTCCCGGCGTTGCTTCCAGCAGGAAGAAAGAACGGCCAAAAAGAAAGAAGCAGCAGCTCCTTTCTCTGCAGCTTCTCTCTCCGGACGCTCAGAGCGAACTGACCCCACACCCAGGTGTAGACAAAGGAGTAGCCAGGCCCGCCCCACTCCTCTTTTTGTCTTTCTTAAGTACAGCTATTTGTCCCCTAGCAACATGCATATGAGAGAAAATTCCTTTAACAGGAAAAAAAAACTAAGACTAAACTAAAACCCCAACATTGTGATAGTTCTAACAGGACATTCTACTTTATTGGGCATTGCAGATTCCAAAGGTTCATATGTTATTCCAGCAAATTATACTTGTTCTACTTCTAGGTTATGAAAAATTATGGGGTTTGCTTGATTTCATAGTGCAGAAATGTATGAACACTGATTTCTCCTTCCCATAATTATAAAAAAATCTTATTTTCCCAGACAACATGCTCCTTTTTTTGATGAATATGATTAGTCTGCATTTGACTGTGACACAAATACTGTTTTTCTTACAGTTTTCTTACAGTTGCTAGAGAGAATAAAATGGAAAGGTAAATAAATAGCTGTCTCAAAAACTCAGAACATTTTTTATCTAGTCTGTATTTTCAAACTACTTCATGGCTGCATTTAATATCAGATTATTTACTATCAAGCAATTTCCACATATATTCTGGACTGTTTTAAATATAAAACTGAAATCAGCACCTCAGCAATATGCAGAAGTCATATATTCAATGACAAGTGATCAGGAGAAGATTTGTTTTATTTAAAATGTTAAAATTTAACATTAGAGTGCAGTAGGGATATTAATATTTATTCTGGAATAAATAAGCATAAAAACCATAGAAGATCATGGAAAAAAGACATCAGAGGAAATAATGATGACATTGAAATACAGTGACCTGACACCCTGGATCAAAATATTCTTTACAGTACTGCTGTTTGTACACAGAAGTTAATAGAAAAAAAAAACAATTATAGTGAGTCTGTGAACAGCAATTCTTTGGCCTTTGACACTGGAAGTTTCTACCATAAGAATATTTCTATTGTATGCATCAGGCATATGCCAGCCAAGAGCTTCCTTTTCAGCAATTATGTTATCTGTAGTTTGGATGTTGAGACACCCTTTACAACTGTTTGCATTGGCTCCTCTTGATCAAGACAACTGTGGTGACTGTGACACTGAGGACAACATCAGAGCAGTGCCATCACAACAATGACACACAGAAACACAAGTGACGCTGAGCATAAAGTACATCTGTGACCCTGGAAGTTGAGACATAGTGAGGTCACATGAATGCAAAGTGGAGGATAAAATGTCATGCAGCTCAACTGACGGCCTCATACACACAAACTCCCTATCATGCCGTATCCAATTGAGCACAGTAATCACGCAGGTCAGCATTACACAAGTGCCACTGCCAAAGACAGGAGGAGATCAGAGAGCCAGTATGGTTGAGAGAAGGAGCACAGAAATGAAAACACCATGGGGAGGTTGGTAATAGTTTAAAAAAAAGGAATCTATTAGGAGCCTAGGAGTAGACCTATAGCTCCATTTTGGCCCATTTCCAATAGCTGCAAGTGTTAAGGAAGATGCAAGAATTTTCTCAAGAGTTATAGAGCACCTATTTATGAGAAAAACCACCTTTTTTCTAGTACCCCATGTAAATCACACACACATGCTGATGACTGTATGATTTTCAAATTTTCCACAGGTACAAAATATATTCCTGCACATGGCTTATGAAAAACAAGTATTTGCCAAATGACTTAAGAGGAAACAAGTTATAGAGCAAGTACAAATTCCAAGTACTAGTTTGTGCATATCCTGGCAAGTACCATTACAGAAAGCACATCAAATGAACCTGTTTATTTACAAAGAATCTCTATTTCTGACAGTAAGCACTCAGTTTTTCAAAACATAAAAGGAATATTTACTTCTACCTGTTACCAAAACTAGTATTGAACATAATTAGTCTATAACATCCCCTAGCAAACAATGAGAACTCATCTTTCTCTTCCTCCCAACCCAAAAAGTAAGTCAACACAAAAGTGAACTTTCAGCCTCAGAGTAGTCCGAGCATGAGCAAATGAACCCAGAACCAGCAAAGCTGGGTTTTGATGTTCATACATGATTTCAAGAATTTCTCAGTAGGCAGCAATGAAGTTGCAAATAAAAGCCTGAGGGCAATCAAGAGAGACTTCAGGGCCTTGGAACTGGTTAAGGGATCAAGAGCACAAGTAGTGTTCTCTTCTTCCAGTTTCAAGAAACAGGAAGAGCCAGCAGATCACTATTTGGCTCCAAGCCTGGTGACACTGGGAAGATGCTGGGTTTTTTAGTCACGATTCCATGACACCAGACTTGCTAATACCTGTCTGAAAGGGGGGATAAGGATCTTAACTCAGGAGTTAGCAGGGCTCATTGAAAGAGCTTTAAACTAAATTTGCAGGTGGAAAGAGATAAAACCAGACTTACTAGAGAGCCTGGGGACAATATGCCAGTGTTTGAGGGATGTGTTCTAGAGAGGGAGGTCCTTCGATCTGCTGTTTCAGTAGAGTCAGGAGATGGACATCAGCAAAGACACAGGGGGGTTATTGATGTGTTAGAAACCACAGAAGCACTTAAGAATAACGATGTAAAAATTAGAACTTCTCACCTCCAAAAGATGGTGGGGTCAAAAGCCCAGCTGTGGTGCATCTATACCAGTGCACAACAGCTAGGGCAACCAAAAGGATGAGCTGGAAGCCATTCTGTAACAGGAAAACTATATCATAGTTTTCATCCTGAAGACAGAGGGATGACTTGCACAACTGGAGTGCTGCAATGGATGGCTATAAACTTCAGAAGGGACAGGCAAGGAAGGAGAGACTGCGGGGTACTCTGCATGTTAAAGGGTGTTTTGATTGTGTAGAGCTCATGATGGTGGCAGTAGGGTTGAGGATGTATGGGTAAGAATCAAGAGAAGGCAACAAGGCACGTATCCTGGTGGGAGTCTGTTACCAACCACCCAGCCAGGGCGAAGAGGCAGCTGAAATATTTTATAAGCTGGGAGAAGTCTCACAGTTGCTGGCCCTTGGGGGAGACTCCAGCAGAGGTTTCTTACCAGATGTCTGCTGGAAATACAACACAGCAGAGGACACAGCCTCGGAGGTTCCTGGAGTGTTTGGCAGACAACTGCCGGACACAGCTGTGAAGGAGCCAGCTAGGGGAGGTACCCACTGGACCTGGTGTTTGTGAATAGAGGATTGCTGGTGGTTGGAGCCTCTTGGCCACAGCAGTCACAAAATGGCAGCTTTTTCAGTTCTTGGTGAAGTAAGGAGGGAGGTATGCAGAACTGTCACCTTGGACTTGGCCAGTGGTGGAGTCACCGTCCTTGGAGGGATTTAAATGACACGTAGATGTGGCACTTAGGGACGTGGTTTACCAGATTACTGCTTCCATCCTAAATGATTCTGTGACTCTGTGATTCTTCAAGTCTGTAACTAATGGGTTAGACTAAGGGCTTAGGACACTTTTAGGTGGAAATAGGTGTTTCCTACAAGAGGATGACAATAATATTAGCAATCTATTTGTCTAAATCCAAGTCTATTTAAAACTGTGTGTTTCTGTAGATGATGATTCTATAAGCACTACCTCAGAAGACAGATCTTGTACGCCAGTAGCAAAACAGATGGTTGGGACAGGTGAGTATTAATTTCCATGCATTTATTATGAGATAAATCACATTGTAATTTCAGTACCAAAGCTGGAGCAATAAGATCTCTACTGTAAACACAGCTCTACTTTTCTACTCCTGACTCCAGTCTAGCTTTGTCAGTAAACTTAAAAATTAGTTTCATAGCTCTTCTCCTTGTCATGAGCAAAACTTGTATTAATACTGTAGTTCAACTTTGCCTTCTATACATATCCGATGAGCAGCATCTGCATACTTCTGACTATTTTTGAGTCTGAAGATTTTTTCTTCTGTTGAATCCCCAGTAGCCTTTTCATTTGCATGTTGCCATTTTAATTTGAAACCACACTTCTCACCAATGCTGTCATCTTTAAAGCTTAAGGATTATTGCTTTCCTACATATAACACTTGGATACATCTGTCTTTAATTTCACAACAACAGTGGTAAAATTATAGTGACAAAATGTTGAATTTTAGATTCCTTGGAGAAGCCAGAGATTCCACTTGCTACGTATTTTGCATACTTAAGAGAAAACAATTGTGTATATATACTAATATTATAAAGTTACAAGATTAGTCATTAGTTGCAATTATGCTTTCATATATGTATATTTAGAATGTATTTATAGCATTTACAGTTAGTTGGTTTTTTATTTATATTTTCAGACAATCACATTCCCTTGGAAGAAGCACAAAATCACTTTAAAGTTATTACAGTTAATGATACTGGAGCAGGAAAACATTGGAGTGATAATGAAGTTAGGGCTCTGATAAACATATGGTCAGATGAAAAGATACAACAAATGCTTGAAGGGGCCACAAGAAATAAAGAAATATTTGAGGAAATTGCCAGAAGGTTAATGAAACGTGGTATAGACAGAGACTGGAAACAATGTCGCACAAAGTACAAGAACCTAAAATATGAATACCGTGCACTGCAGAAAGAAAATGAGCATCTTGGAAATCCCAGGAGAAAAATGAGATTTTATGATGAAGTTGACTGTATCTTAAGAAGACAGACTTTGGGAACCTCAGGCTGGGGATGTGAAAGCTCAAGTCTCCTATCAGGTACTAAAAACTTCAGTGATGAGAGAAAGTGCTTGAAGTGAAACTTTAGAAAGTTGCCTGTTTGAGCCATGCTGTAAGTGTGAAATGTGTGGCCAGAAATGGGGAGGGAAAATAAATGGGGAAGCTGTATCTGCATGGTCACATAGTGAATACTCAGGGAACACAAGTGGCCTACGGAGACATGTAGAAGTGAGAATATTAGCAAAAAGTGAAAGCACTGAAGCATTCAATGCAATTGGAGGATCTTTGCTTTTGAAAGCCTAAGTGACATACAGTGAAATGGTGCTAGAACACATGGCAGGTTTTAGAGGTCATACAGCAGGCATGTAAAGTCTGATGGATAGAGAGCTGCAAGCTCACACCATTTAGAATTACACAAATCAGTAGCAATCAAGCCAAGTGCAAAGGCTCCAAAAAACCTGAACTATATTAATTCAACACACACTGCAGTCAAGACAGAGAAAAATCCAGGGCAGTGATGTTTATTTGAGCACTTCTAATAATTGTATTAATTTTGCTAAAGCAGATTCAGTTTTTGAAATAGAGTTTGCTTCTATTTTAGTATCAAAAACCCACTGATCTAGGAACCACACAGCTAATCTTGTGTCTGCTGTAAGGGTTCTCGTGACTGCCCAACTGCTCCAGACCTCAGGGGCACCTGCTCCTGGCTCCAGGCAGATCAGGTGCTCTTGTAGAAATAACTGAACCTCTGCAACTTAGGGTTCAGTGACTTAAGATAAAGCAGAACTAACTGTGATTGTTCTCAATGTGTTAGATAATAGTTTGCAACATCACAAATCTTAGTTGAGGACCTGCACCATTTCTGCAGCAAAGGCCAGATGGACAGCTTGAGCAGAAACTGCTGGAACCATCCTTAAGCCAGCTGGTCCTCTGTCATAAATCAGAGCCCTAATGTGGTGTCCAAAGGCACAATACAGTAGTGCATTAGTTGTGGCTGGAATGACATCCATAGAGCTGTGGGGTGACTGTTCTTCTCCCCTGCCTCAGTCTTGTGCTTGATCACATTCTCAAGACATGTATTTTCTTCCAAATACAGGAACTGAATATATTACTGCTCGTTTCTACTCTCCATGAATAGGTTTGTCAGCACCAAGTATGCTGTCAACACCAACAACCAACTTGGCTGTTTTACATTTTAGCATGCTAGAAAAGGAGTGTGTAATCTGGGCTGTGAATGCTGATGCAGCAGCCAGTAAAGCAATAACCTCTCAGAAAAGAAGCTTCAGTTACTAATCTGTTTGAGGCATCTGCCAAATAAATGTGTCTTGTCCTAGGGTATTTGCTTTTGTAGTATAAAACTTTCTGGTATGTGACTAACTGTGCCTTGAGAATCTCGACAAAACACTTAGTCACCTTGTTTTCCTCTTCTAAGTTTCAGTGGGAGATGCTACATCAAACACAGGATCTTTGAGTATCAAGAGGAAAACATGGAATGATGGTAAGAGCCCCTGACTTTTAAAAGCACCTATACACTGCTGTTGAATTGGATGCCAGATTCTTACACCCAGTATTCAGACAGTTACAAAAAATAATCCTGGAACTTAACACCGAGCTCCAAACCAACATTCTTCTTTCACCCACAACAGTTGGCAAAAGAAGAGTTCTGATAAAAATGTAGGGCTAAGGAAAATTGCAATTTATTTATTTAAATCCTCATCCCTGGTATAAATGAGGTAAACATAAACGTACTTGATTTGTAAGAATCATATGCAAAGAAAAGACAGTATTTAAAAAACAAGATGTCTCAACTGCCCGTGTTACTTACGGGAAAGTAGGGACAGGCACAGTCATGGATGTGATTTCCTCATATTGCACTACTGTGTCTGTAAACACGTAAGCAGGTTAAGACAGCTGTGTCAAAGACAGGATAGGCTAGAGAATCATGGAGAGAGAAAAATGATGGGAAGGATTGAAATATGTGGCATGTGATCTGATATGGGGAAGGTCAGCAGCTTATTTTTCTTCCTGCAGAATTGTCAGGCCCTAAATAAAATCAAACAATGAGGAACAAAAAAGCTTAGTTTTAAGGTGCTCACCCCTATTTTTAATACTGAAATGATATCTACAGACAGATGAAGAGAAATTATCTGAATATGACATTTTTTGAATTCAACCCCTTTAGTTTACCATCACAAACTGTACTAACACTGTATTTAATCACTCTGTGTGATTAAATAGACTTTCATTTATTGCCTATTATATAAGTACCTCTTGGAGAGGGCTGAAGCTAGGCAAAACTGAAAGTCTGAGATATAAGTGATTTTTACAGGGTCTGCCGCATTCCTACTCTCCATTATACAATGATCCCTTACACAGCGTGAGGCAATGCCTGCCAAAAGAGCAGAACAGAAGAACAGCTTTAGGAAAATCCAGCATGTGCTAAACTTCAGTGTCAGCAGTTCATTGACTTGTGCACTCTAACTACGTACTTTGATTTTGTCCACAGAAGTGTCACCTGTTCCACTTAAGAAAAGTGCTTCTGAAAACACCATACTCCACTTCCAAAAACTGCTAACAGAGAGAGTGCACACGGTAACAGAAGGCAAAAAGTTTCTGTTTGAAAGACTTTGTAAGCAGGAAGAAATGCAAGACCTCAACAGAACACAGCTGTATGCTGATCCATCAGCTATACAACAGGTTGGTTTAATGAACTTTCTATGAAATTAACATGCAGATAGGTTCTGTCAGGTAGTAAGAAATGAAATACTTAAGAGTGTGGGTTACCCACATGAGTACCTGCTTGCTTCCCTTTAATACAATCACCATCAGTCATTTAAACTAAAGCAAGACATGAGTTTCTATCATAATCCTTAACTATGAGCTCTTAGCAGTGATGTCAGTCTGATAAAACACAACCTCTGCCTACATGGGTTGGCTCACCTACATGCTACAAGTAACAGCCTTAATTGAAAGAAAATAGTATTTTAACTGATCAAAGAAAACATGTACAGTTAAAATTTCATCCCATAATTTCCAATTACCGTCTCCATGGTCTTCCTAACAAGTTAGTCCTCTGCAATTAACCAAACAGTGGAAGCTGTAGGAGAACTTTTTGCTTAGGCAGGGCTGGTGGGGAAAACACAACTCTTAACTCCTTAACCAGCATTTACCCTTCTCCTAGCCTCTCCCCGTGCTTATGCTGGTGTGGGAGAACATCCCTCTCTGCCTGCTGAAGGCTTGCAGCAATGTGCAGCACTGCACTGGAGAAATGAGTGAGCCAGAGAGAATGTACACAGAATTGATGCCCACGTAGAAGGGGCAGGCATGAGTTCTGCTCCCTATTCTGTACTGGGCAAGGGGTCTGTTATGTCCAGTAACCCACAGAAAACACAGAAACAGTGCAGGGAACAATGACATGGTAGGAGACAAATGCCATGCCATAACTGTTATTCTGCAAAATCCTACTAGCCACTACTTCCTTTTGTGATTGTGTAAGTACTCCATGGTCTGTATTACATTTGCAGGGTTTTCCTCTGCATCTGCAGGGTTTTCTTTTCAGTGTATTCAAGTAAAACAACTTTCTGGATCTCAGTCATGTTTGGGCACAGACCTACACAGCCTGGCCAAAGCCAGGTCAGTTCTAGGCAAATACAAATGCACAACTCAAGTCAAACAGTCAAGTCCTTACTGCAGCAGCAACAGCCACCAGGTTTATTTATACACAGAAGCCTAAATTCCATCCAAGTCCCTTTTCATAAAACTTCACATAAAAATATTACTGGATATAATGTGTTATTTCCTGCTTTATGCTTAATTATTTCCTTGTCTATTCTTTTATGAGAGACATTAAGAAGGCAAATACTTTCCACCAAGGTGGATTTAATCTGCCATTTGACTAGCATTCTTAAAACAATTCTGAGAGAGAGCCCTAGAAAATAATAGTTTTTTGATCACATTAATTTATACAGTGACAGGGATACAGTTTTTTCAGTGTATGCTGATCTACCACTTTTCACATTTTACACTGATTTCTCAGTATAAACCTTTTTTGGCTTGTAATACTGTCACTGAAACTATAATTTCCAGCAATACTAGTATCACCATTGGTTTAAAAATCTTTCTTCTCTCTCTCTTTACAATGAGCTGGTTCAAAGATACATCCTTGAACTTGCATTGTATTACTTGCATACAGAACTGTTGTCTTTGGAAGGAGGACAAGGTCTGCCTCTGCCATCACAGCAGTCAGGTATCCCCATGGAACGTGCTGAGTCAGCTGAAGACCTCACCATTCCAAACACTATTAAGATCACGGGTTACTCCTTCCACATGTGAACCAGAAAAATGCGTGATCCAACCCTAATTCGCTCCAGTACATTTAAACAGTTTAGTTCAATTTAGATTTAAATTATTGTTTGAAATTACTGAAAATAATATGGGTAACTTACATGTTTTGCTCTACCTTCTCTGTTTCATGAGTGCAGGGCTGAAATTGACTTGGTAACTCATTTCAACATGAAGATTCCCCTTTTCTCCATGCTACCTTGAGTAATCCAGTTCATGCTGGATGCCCTATAAACCAGTTCATCTCACTAACCTCACACAAGACTAACTCATCTAGTAAGAAAAAACCCTAAATGGTCTTCTGTGTGAGTTGAAGTAGCTCAGCAAGTTCCCAGATGTGCCAGGTCTAACTCTAAACAGCTGAAAGGTTGTTTTTGTTGCAGTGTGCCTGTCCTTCCAGAAGAAATACTAACCTGAGGGAAGCAGTTAGCCCTGCAGAGGTGACAAACTGCACTTTAAATCCTGCATGATGCCCAAGGATCCAAACCTTTCTAAACCTTGTTGTCATCCAGTACAACAGCCCAAAAAAACCCCTTTCTCTCCTTCCAGAAAATAAAAAATAAAAGATTTTATGTTCATTAAAATCAGCAGACCTTTCAAGAATATGTATCTGTTTTTAAATGCTGATATTCAGTTGAGAACAACACAAAAGCACTGAGGCAAAGGACTCACTGATTTCTTAGCAGGTCAGAGCAGAGAATTGCAGAGCACACTTGCAGTCTTTACTTGGAAATTGTTCATATCAACACCAGGTGGTAGACATAAGGCAAGAACTGACAGAAAAAAAAGATCACAAGTGGGTTTACTTTCCAAGTAAAGGGTTTTACCTCAGAAAACTTTCCAGAGAGCAGGATTTATGTGACAAACAAATGTCCAAAGAAGGTGGACTTCCCTTGGTGTGGGATTCCTCTTCTATTCTGCTTTGTGACTGCAAAGCATAGCTTGCTTTTTGTAATTGTTTTGTCAGAAAGCTGTCTTCTGCCCTGCTGTTCATTTGTTGTTGATCAAAGATGGTAAGAGATGTCAGGATCAAGATGGGGCACTTGGCATCATCTGATATTTATGTGCTATTCCCATTTATACAGATAACAATTAATTTACTCGAGACAGATAAAGTGACATCAAGACAACCTTTCTTCACTGCCGCTGTAGTTACAATTCCACATAGCTTTTTCCTTAGACAAAATTACCAGGAATGTTGCACGTTTAGAATTCTGGTTGTCTAGAACTATGATCTGTCTCCTTTGGACAGCATCTCCTGGCGTACTGACAGTGGGCTAAATAAAATGTTGCCAGCTGAAGGATTTCTCAAAGCAGTCCCTTCAGAAATAGTATTAGTTAATCCAGCTCATCCTTCCAGTGTTTAGTCCAGACACATTTATGGGCCAGTGAAATGGAACATGAGACACCATCTGACACATGCTAAATGGTTATGTGTAGGGAACTACCACAGGACTGCAGTGGTTTGGGAGGATACCCTTTCTTAGACATAGATCCTCAAAAGAAAGGCCAGACCAAGTCATGTCCACGTAACTGATCCTGGGAATCTTAATATAAATTACATCATGAAAATGTTCCAGCTTAATAATCAAAACCAAGTAATGATGGCAAGAGCATCAATCCTATAAATAACAGAGGTTTTTGCTCTTCTCCCTCCTCAAATATCTGCATTATTGCCAGAGGGCCATTAAGATTCCTGTGAGGGCAAATCTGTCTCCTCCCCAGTTTGCAAATGGCAATACTGAAATTTTTGAGTTGCAGCAGATAAATGGAACTGTTACCATCCTGACCTACATTAAAAAGCTTCATTCTTCTCTAAAGCGCACTTATTCACTAAGATAAATGGGTCACTTTACACATCTTTGATAGGGCTGTTATTCTGGAAAGTCCTCTGAATGCCCTTTTAGATTACTCGACAAACTGTTTGGGCCAAAGGCTTTGAGAATAAGCTTCAGGAAGCAGAAGTGCTTGCAGTGATGGTGGATCCACAAGCGCTGTCTGCATCATAGGCTTTAAAGACTCTGCCTTCAGTCATCCTTTGTTTCTTATGCAGCTAGGCCTCCTTTGTGTTGGCACAAGCATCCATATGGCCAAGTGGCTACCCAGCTGACAGAACTGATTTAAATTAAAACTAACCTAACAAAAAGCCCCTCCAAATAACCCTGCTTTTTTTTTTTTTTTTTAATGGGAATGTAAGACATGGCAGATAGTTAAGCCAGGATAGCTTATTTGAACTGAACTACCCAGTGTGAACACAGTTTGCTGCATACAACCCTCTCTCCATGCATGAGGCTCAAATTTAAGGTAGGGGCAGACAAGCCAACTGAGCAATCCTGTGAAAATTACTGGATAGCTGTATAATGCCTACATGGATGATGTATCTCCAGTCCAAGTGAAGAAAAATGAACAGTCTCACCCCAGCTCTCTATCTAGGTTAATGTAAGTCCGTTGGCCGAAATAAACGCCATAACGGCTGCCTCTGAAATGTCCTCCTGTATCACTTGTTTGGCACCACTTCTCTCCTGATTTTTCCACTCCTTCTTACATGATCTCATTCCAGCTGCATGCACATCCAGAGATAAGAACTTAGACTGAACTACATTTTGTGACATGTACATCGAAGAGACCTCAACTTGGTTAGAATGAAATCTAGCTTCTCTTCACTTTCCCAAATGAGTGTGCAGGAACCTGAGCCCTGCAAGATGTTATGTAAAACAACCAGATATAAGAGCTCACCACAGCAAAAAGGCCTTGCTCCTCCTCTCTTCTTGCAGGAGCAAGCCCTGTGGAATGTAATTAAACCAGGCTGTCATCACCTGCAGCACAGAATGGCCTAAAACTTAAACCAAGATAGAACTAAAAGACAGAAGTGTGTTTATGTCCATATTCAGTGTCTGAAAGTACTCAGGAATGTTTTACCAGCACATACACAATGAATGTTCTTGTAAAATAGCATACAGACTCAATAACTAGCTAGGCAAACATCTTATCCTGTATATTCCATAGAGAATTTACATAGAAATATGATTAATTACAAAATTTGGTATTTAGACAATTAAGACAGTTGACTCTGCAGTTCTTGCACCTGGGAATGAGGGATCTGCTGAACTCATGTGCTCTTGAGATGAAATAAAAAGATAATACCTTATATACCAAATTATCAAGATCATTACCTGTAGTATATCTGAGTTCCTCAGAAAATTCCCATCCAAATACTGTTGCAATTTGAAGCTTTTTGATTGAAAGATTCACAGGGTAAGTCATGATACCAATGGCTTGCTAAATAGCCTTTAAAAAACCCTACCTTGTAGCCAAGATGTTGTATATGAAATGTAGATAAACGCTTTATGCTATATTGAATGCAGGTGTTTGGAAGGATGGCTAATGGGAAGCAACTTTACTAGATTGAAAGACAAGTTAAGTTTCTTAACTTACATTGTTGATATCTGGGTTCTGTTATATGGGTTTTAATAATGGACAGTTACAGGAAAGGTATCAAAAAGCACACTGGCCAAGCCTGCACTCATAACAAGTTCCATACACAGGCCCAGCTGAGACAAGGAATACTCCCTGACTTTATGGGACTTCCATCTTCATAGAAAAGGGCTTTGAAAGACCTTTTCTAAAAATGAGTATAAAGCTAGTACACTTAGGTTTCAGTACACAGTATTATTGCCAAAAAATATTTTCCAGAGAATTTTGCAGAAAGTTAACAGAAATCACACTTGTTCAAAGATAAACTTTGCAAATTTGTCCTGGTCAAGGACTCAAATGACGTTTAATAGATTTGTAATTCAGAGTAACTCCTCCTCCCTCCCTCACCGCCCCCAAGAAAGTCCTCTCCTTACCAATACCCTCCGATTTTATTTTGGCATGCTGTCAGTGGATTTTGCAGTGACTGTGTTCCCTGGCTTATGAAATGCAGAGATGATTTAGAACATCCGCTTTTAAGCCTTGCTAATGTTGATGCCAGAGTAACATGATTTGCTTTAGCAGAATTAAAAGTTTCAAACATAGTGAGCATTCACTGCTAACATAGCTGTAAAATGTTACCATGGTGTCAAGTTAAATTGATAAAATGTTCTTAAGTGTGTGGAAGGCCTTGATTAGACTGTGAGTAGGAATATACTGGTTTTCATTTTAATTCACCATTATAAAGTTAAAGCCAATAAAAAGCTGTGTTTTACGTCTGCTACAAAGGACTGAGAATTTAAGCCTCAACAACTAGCAGCTGCTTTTTAATTACTAAAAGAAATGCAACCCCAAACAACTTTTAAAGTTGTTTCTGTTTATGTCACAATAGTGAAATTTCAAGTATATCTTTTGTCTTTCATGATGTGCCTACTTGTGGGCTCCAGAACTTTGCTTACATATACACATCGATTTTTCATGCAGAACAGTTTCAGTGAGTGAAGCAGCGAGCACCACTCATACACACCACTGCACATATGCTTAAATATTTTGGTGGCTTGTTCCAGCTTACAGAGTTTTAAGTTTTCAGCTGCAAACATTACCCCACTGAAGAAAATCTCTTCAGTGCCACAGTAATACAAACTATCAACTCATTCTTGGCCATTTATGAGAAACAGCAAAGTCCTTCACCTTGCTGCAACCAGCTTATCAGAACATAAAGCACAAAGAATTTATGCTGCATGTTTTTGTGGCATCTAACAAATACTCTGGATTTTTACACACACAGGTAAGATTTCAAAGATTAGAAATTAAAACCTGTTCTCCTCTTTGTGGCCCAGTCATCTCCAAAATGCAGCTTGATACAATGCCATGCTTTAATATTCTGAATTTTAAAATCTAAGACCAATTAAGGGCCAAATTCTGTAATTTGATTTATTGCACAGGACTCATTTGCATATAGAAGAACATGCTTATATCAAAGGCCAGTAATCATTACATAAATATCCTTACTAATTTGAAGGTGATGTCTAAGGTCTGTATTTTCTAGTGGCCAGTCAAATTTCTGTTAGTCACTCAGGCCTGACTTGGATGGCTCATTAATATTTACTATAATTTTCTTTCATATTTACTTATTTTTAAAGGCCTATGGTTAAGAGACATGTCTTAGTTTTTAACTTTAAAACCATGGGCCTAATGCAGTTTACTGATACAGTTAATCCTAAATTTTAACTCTGACTTTCAAGTGGCATTCCGAAAAGTAGAAAGAAAAATAGCTGTTATCCTATTACTTCCTGATCAGGATGCCAGCCCTTTTACACATCACAGTAGGACATTAGTGAAGAAAATAGGAACGTTAATATCTCAGCTATTTAACAGTATTTTATTGAGTGCTTGCACAGGTATACCTAACGGAACAGACTGATTCACTTTACAGATGCAATGTTTATGCCTTTAGGAAAGCATCCCTTAACATTTTTGACCATTACTGAATTAGATCAGAATCACTGGTAGTGCATATATGCCTCTACTTGTAGCTTCCTGTAGAATTTGTGAATTGCTTAGTTTCAATCATAGTGTAAGTATTGCTATGTACAGTTATGTCCTCCACAGGGGATATCTGATACTAAAAAGCTCAAGCAAATTAAATATACTTGTCAAGTGCCCATCAAAGAAAAAAGAAAAGCATATTGAAAAGTTATGAAGTAAGGTTGCAATGAAAATTGAGATAATAAGATACAAAGTAATGAAAATACATCAATCATCTTTTTTCCACCTAAGAAACTCCAGGTCCACCAGTGTAACTGTAAGCACAAACAAGGTAAGATTTTTTCCAGCCTCTTCACAGAAAAACGATGCAACCTAAAATGAGATTATAGATTACATGGCTTTGTTCCTGGTATTTTGTGCTGTATCACTCCCAATAAAACCATTTTTGGTGGACACTGGCAAATATATATACCTGCAGCCCAAAGAGAATTATTAGCATATGAGAGTCATGTAGGGATGCAGCATTTTACCAGTAAAAGTATATGAAACTCTACTGTAATAAACAGAAAATCTTCATGTAAACGATTTCCTATTGTTGATCCAAAACCAATTTCAGAGCAACATTTACAGGTCTGTGAGCTCAGAAATACAAAGAATATATTTTATCTATTTAGTGCATGTGCACTTGGAGAAGCCCACCTACCTAGAACGTCAGGAATGTGTTTATTTAGCACACTTTTTGCAGCTGTAAAGTCAAGCACAGTGAAAAGGCTCAGTGTGTACTACTAAACGAGGTTGTGCGTGTCTGACTGTGCAGGTGTTCCCACAAGGAGGATATCCCTTTCTGGCACGACTGAAAAAATGATTGACATATGTCAGTCCATAACATTATTATTTTGAATACTAACCAAGTGGAAGCTGAACCCAAACTTCATTCTGTAGCTCTGCATCCACACGGATGACAGTAAATCAGGTCTGTTGCACATTGCCATAGACAGGTAGAAGTTTTATTCTACCATGGTGATAAATCTAAACCACTACCGCTAGTAGGAGCCTAAAAACGCTTAAGAACTGCTCTGTTTCGGTAGTGTCGGATTGTGTGATTTACACTTTAAGGTGAGCATCTCGAGAGTGACGGCCGGGCCTCGCCGCGACTCCGGCAGGAGGTCGCCGCTCGGCGTGGCTGGGACGGGGCGGCGGGCGCATCCCGCTGCGCGGGGCGTACCCCCCTGCCGCCCGGGGCTCATCCCGCCGCCCGAGCGCATCCCCGCCGCCCCGGATACGGCCACGCCGCGGGCTCCGCGCAGGGACGTGCGAACGCCGGGGCCGGTGGCACAGCCCCGGCAGCGAGAGCGGATGCGACTCAAGCGAGATGCAGCCGAGGTCCAAAGGCGTTCGACAGCTGCTCCTTCGGCGGGACTGGCTCGGGAGGCAGGAAGCGGAGGGCTGTTCCTTGCGCTTCACCTCCGGGATGCTGCCAGGGCTCCCCGCCGAGGCGGAGCGGAAGGGACCGCTCGGGACGCTCCCCTCCCCTCCCAGCGCGCTCCCGCCGCCGGAGACCCGGGGCCCTCTAGGCTGCACGTGCCGCCGCAGGGCCCCGAGCAGCCGCCGCGGCCCGGCCCAACACCGAGCCGCGTCCGGGCGGCCCCGTCTGGGCACACCTCGGCCCCCGCGCCCCTCTTACCTGTGCTGCAGCCCCACCAGCCCCAGCGTGATCACATGGGGCACGTCCAGCTCCGTGGGCCACGCGCCGGAGGCGATGCAGCCGAACACGCCGCACTCCTCCCGGATGCCCAGCTCCTCCAGCTCCATGGCGCGGGCAGCACGTGGCGGCGCGGCGGCCCCGCTCCCGCTCCCAGTCCCAGTCCCGGCCGCACTCCAGCGGCTCCCGCGCGCTGCTGCCGGCGGCGCGCTCAGCCCACAACGCCGCTCCGCCCGGGGCTCCCGGTGGCCCGCCGGGCGCCTCCCGCCCTCATTTACATGCGGGGGGGCGACACCGCACCCCGGGCCCGCTCTACCGCCTCGCCCGGCCCCGCCTCCTCAGCTTCCACTCTGCCCCGCGACCCCGCGGGGTGCGCCAAGCCGGGGGGATGTTTGCCCGCGGGGTGAGGTTGCGGAGGGCCGGGGGCCGGGCGCGGCGTGGCGCCCGCATTGGCCGGGCAGAGGGCCGGGGCCGTGTTTGCACGGGACGGGGGGGGATGATGCTGCCGTCCGGGGTTCGCACGGGGGGCTCGGCGGGGCCGCCCCGCGGCGTAGGGCGGCGATTGGCGGGCGGCGTCGCTGCCCGCTGCCCGGGCTGCCCGCCCCTTCCGCCGGCCCCTTCTTACCCCGGCGGCTGAGCCCGCCGCGTGCGCTCAGGCTCTCTCCTGTGCTCTAGGTGCCCGCGCCCGCTCCCGCCGCAGCCATGGCCCCCGCAGCATCAGGTAACCGGGCGGCCGTCGGGGGTGGGTGGGTCGGTCGGAGGTGCCGCTCTCGGGGGGCCGGTGCCCGCTCAGCGGCTTGGGGTGTACGTGCTTGGGAACCAACTTTTTCCCCGTGTAGTTTTAATTTTTTTTTTTTTTTTTTTCCCCCCTGTGGGTAATCGCTCATGCGCGAGGGTGGGCACGGCTGCAGGAGAGGCGGCGAGGGGCAGCTTCAGGCGCAGGATGCTGGGGGCGGCAGCCGCCGCTCGTATTGCGGAGCTCCGGGATTGCCCCGAAGTTTGAAGAAAAGAAAAAAAAGAAGTGGCGGGGCTCTTGGCCGCCCCTTTCAGGCGGCAGCTCCCGGCTGCCCGGGGCGGTGGGCGGCCGGGGCACCGCCTCCGCCGGAGCTGCCCGGCTGCGGCCGGCGCGACCCCCGTGGCGCCGGGAGCGCCGGGCAGAAGCCTTGAGCGGGGCTTTCGGCCTCGCTGCTTGGGGGAACGTGGCCAAATCGGCCCGCGGGTCGGGGCTCAGCGAGCTCCTCGTGGTCAGGGACCGCAGCGCGGGGTCCTGCTGTATCCCCATGGACTCGAAGGGGGTGGCTTTGCCTGCGGAAGTAAACAAGCCTTTGCGAGGCAAAACTGACCGTTTTGTTTTGTTTTGTTTTTTTTAAATTCCTCTAGACCTGAAACTTGGCAAAAAAGTTAATGAAGGTAAAACGAAAGAAGTGTACGAGCTGCCAGATATCCCGGGATGTGTTCTCATGCAGTCAAAAGACCAAATAACGGCGGGAAATGCAGCCAGGAAGGACCGAATGGAAGGGAAGGCTGCCATTTCCAACACAACAACTAGCTGTGTGTTTCAGCTGCTTCAGGAAGCTGGTAAGTATTTTAAAGGTAGAGTGTATATGTCTATATGTTACAGACGTTATTACAAAACACTATTGCTTTATAAGAGACTTTATCCTGCCTTGAGGTTCTGGTGGTTTTTTAGTCTCGTCTCTGTTAGTTTTTAATTATGTTTTTTTTCTCTGGTACTTTAGAGCTGCGCGAGTGACTTGTTCGTTTGGAACATGAGAGTATCTGCAATAACCTAGTGTTGCAGATAACTGCAATGTTTCTCCTGCTTGTTTGGACACGCCCCTAATCCCCTCCGCTCTGCTTTTGTTAGTTCTTCCATATCCTACACCTCCTTGCCTTTAACTCCGGGCTGGATGCATCTGCCTTGCTTTACTACATCTGCATGCATAGAACGCACTGCTAGCTAGTGGCACTACCAGACTTTGTCTAGGCTGTGTGAAATCTGTGTACGTAAGCTGAAACATAAAATTAGAGTGTTCCCCGCCCCCCCCCCCCCCCCAGTTGTGTGTTGTAGCAGCATAAACTTCCTGTAAGATTTGCCCCTAACATTTGCAAAGGACCACGTTGCAAAATACATTTATCAGTCTGTATTGAACGTATCAAGAGCTTAATCCTTACTTTAAAAGATTCAAAGTATTTCTCATGCTAGAAGTGAGCTTTCACGGGGCACATAACTAACTTGAGTCACTCAAGTAAGTTTTGCACTGCACTTCCAAAAATGGAGCCAGTAGCTTTGCTTTGAGAAAGCATTTTGAAGTGTCTTTGACTGAGTAGTTTGCAAGTTGCAAAGAGGGATTTGTGCTGGTGATGAGTCTGCTAACAGTACTAGAATACAAGGCACTAGTAAGCTTAGTTAAGACTGCTTATAGCTGTGTGCTCAGTATGCTTTGAAACATTCACACAGAGACTGCTTCAAGTACCAGCTGAGTTACTCTAGAAATTGGTATTATCTGTTATAAGGTGTGGTGATAGCTCTCAAACTGTGAAGTCCTAGCATGTTTAATATGTGGGGAAGAGAAAGATGGTTTCTCTAGAGTTTTGTCTCAGCCCGTATTTTAAGAATTACTTACACAGAAATATGTATCAAGTAATTCAGTGTAATCCTGAGTCACTGGCTTTCTTGGGAAGCCTGTTGTGCATACAGTACTAAGAAGCCTCCTAGGTATTTGACTATATTTGCAGCTGATTAAAACTTCTAGTTTTCATTTAGGAACAGTTAGTGAGATGTTTTGCCTAATTCTTGAATGGCAGTAGTTAAGATAACAATTAAAACACTTCATACCCTACAGACTGTGCACTTTTAACATGAAGAAGCCATTCTGTTGACCTCTCAAAAATCTGTGCGTGGCTTGTACCCATAACTTCCACAGGTGCCATGGGAAAACATGCAGAGTAAACTGCAGCTGCATTTTAAAGCAACTAAAGAACTTTCAGGGTTCTTCTCCAGTTTCCTTATTTGAGTGGTGTAAATGCAGATAGTGGGAATGCCTGATTGTAGAGGTAGTTTGTTTGCCTTGCGCAACTCTTCTTTACCTCCTCTTTCAGATGTGATGATTTACGAAGTTCTGTTAAAGTTTCTCTCTCTTTTATAATAGAGCTAATGTCAGCCCAGCAAAAGCACACATCTGCACTGATGAAAAATGTAGTAGTGAACCAGACAGGGGCCTTAATGTGCAGCTGACTATTTAAATCCTTCTGCCTTTGAAGGAAATGCACCAAACTTTTGAAGAGTCAGTGTTCATAGTACATTTTAAGACTTCTTGTTTCTTCCTTTATGGTTCTGGAAGTGGAATGGAATAGAACTACTTGGTTTGACTGAGTGCAGCTCCTTTGCCTTCTTGTCCTGACAGATGCCGATTGGGCTTGGCAGTTGTCTTGCCCTGGCTGGGGAGAAAGGTGGGACTTTCCTCAAGAGTGAAATTGGAAAAAGAGCCATTTTGCACTTGGAGTGCTGATCTGCATGTTGGCTGTCCCTGTTTAATGTGGGGTCACTCATCTACAATTATGTAGGAAGGTTGACTTGTTGCAGCAGGTTTGAGTGCACATGCTTCTGAATCTTACTGTCTTTTGCCTAAATCACCAAGATCTAGTGTCCTAAATAACTTAGTTTGTGATGAAAGGGACAGCAAAGCCATTCTCTCTTCCCCATCTGCTTTTATGAAGCAAAGTAGTGAAGACTGCTGTGCTCTGTTACTCCTTTGAAAGGCTCCAATTACTGTTTGATCTATAATGAATCTTTCACCAGAGAGTATGGTTAGGTACTTGGTTGCTGCTAATTTGTTTTTTAAACAAGTAAAAACGTTGTGAAGGATAGATTACGGCTCTGTGAACAAAATTAGGATTTCTGAGTTACAAGTGAGAGTTGTATGATAAAATTGGCAAAACTAATGACTTGTGGAAGATAACTGTCTTTTGCAAGGCTGGAGTGGGCTTAAAACACCCTGAAGAGATTCAGTGTGTCCCAAAAGTCCAGGGAAGAACAAGATTCAGGTGTGCTTTAAAAAATTAAAGATGTTTGTGACTACTGTTTTAACTGTAGAGTGTGCCTACTAGTGGAACTAAGTTGCCGTCTTTATATTTAGGAATCAAAACAGCTTTTGTCAGGAAACAGAGTGACACAGCATTCATAGCAGCTCACTGTGAAATGATCCCAATTGAGTGGGTGTGCAGAAGAATTGCTACTGGCTCCTTCCTCAAGAGAAACCCTGGGGTCAAAGAAGGATATAAGTTTTACCCACCCAAAATTGAGATGTTTTACAAGGTAAGTTTCCTTTCCTGTGATGTTAATCAAACTTAAGCAGAGCTAGAACTCTGTATTAATCTCCTTTAAAATGCTGACAGATAAAGCAAGTATGCTAATGGCTGAGCAATCCTTTCAGTATCACTAGTTTGCCACCCTAATGTCTTCTTGCATTCTTGTCCAGCAGCTGTTTTGTCCAAAGTGCATACAATACTGGCTTACAGCACAATCAAAGAATTATAAGCCAAACTGTACTTGAAAATAGAAAAATGTAGGTGTAAGGGCTTTTTAGGCATAAGCTTAATGCATCAGTTGAAAAAGATGTGTTGATATAGTTGAAGAAATTAAAATAAACTACTTGCATGGTGAGGGTAAGTAGCTAGCTAGTCATTTAGGATTCTGAACTCCTTTGGGAATGTGTGCTGAAAGATATATCTGGTGAATTGTAATCTAAAAAAAAAAAAAGTGTTGTTTGTGGTATACCCTGTCACTCTTAAAGATGGTCAGGTGTTACAGCAAGTGTTTTCAATGTTACTGTCATTTTTTTAATGCTAATCATAAAATACTAGTTTGAAGTCTGTATTTGTTACTTGAAAAAAAAACCCACACAAAACCTTGTATCATTTAATGGTTATTTTCCTCTTATAGCAAGCTTAAATTACATGATGTATTTGTTCTGGTTTTCTTAACAGGATGATGCTAATAATGATCCACAGTGGTCTGAGGAGCAAATAATTGAAGCAAAATTCTGTTTTGCTGGACTTACTATTGGCCAGACTGAAGTGGATATTATGTCTCGTTCTACTCAAGCCATTTTTGAGATCCTGGAAAAAGCATGGCAGCCCCAAAACTGCACTCTTGTAGACCTGAAGGTATAAGCATCTAATTTCTCATGATCTGGTTTTGACAGGAAAAATACCACTATGTAATTACTAAAATAGGATTCTTACTGTCTTTTTAGATTGAATTTGGTGTTAATGTGCTGACAAAAGAAATTGTTCTTGCTGATGTCATTGACAATGATTCATGGAGACTGTGGCCAGGAGGAGACAGAAGCCAGCAGAAGGACAAACAGGTGGTGCTTTAATCTTTACCTTCTAAGTGAGCAGGGGAGAAGAATGAAAAAAGTAAACCCTACAGTTTTACATCTGCTTTCAGAGTGGCTTTTCTATATAGTCTTATCTTGTTACAGAGTAGTTTGTATGGTACCTCACGTCCAAGCCTGTTCTCATTAAATAGTTTATCTGGTTTATGGTAGAAAAAAAAATCCTATGTGTCTATCTTCAGCTGGAATACCCAACAGCACTATTGACTGGAGCTATCATAATGAAGTGTGGGGTTTCCAGGAATGGCTGGGATTTCTGACTTGTGCAGATAATAATAAAGTAGTTGCATAACAGATCAGTGAGAAGAATAGAAGCTTTGATTCCCAGGTCTGCCACCAAGTTTCTCAGTTTATTCAGAGGGGTACCCTCTACTAGCAGAGATCTGGCGATACTTAGGAGGCAACTGCAGTGAGGATGCTTTTCTTTGTTACTTATTTTGGTTAAGCATGAATTCAATAATCTTGCCTCCAAAAGTGTTACTAATAGACTGGGCCCACATATGAGGCCTGCAAACAAGTTTGAAACAGAACTTGTCCGATATTTAAACTTGTAGCATTTATATTTCTCCAATATCTCTGAATTACCAGATGAGTAGTTATGAAAGAGCTGGTTTGGGAATGCTGCTGCCAGGAGTTTGTCATGGTTGTTGAGACTAGTAACAGAGACCCTGTGAGAGAAAGTGTTGTAAGCCACAGGGGAAGATTTCAAGGTGTTTGTGGGAGGAAGAGTATTAATTTTAAATTGGGAAGCGGAATTGCGCTGTTGTTTACTTGACCTGAATTATGTAGTAGCACGCTTGAGTGAATTGCTCTGACAGTCCCCTAAAATAAGGTACATGGTAACATCATGTAGAACCTTGGTTGGCTAGTACAGTGCTACTGCAGGCAGTCATGTCATTATAAATCCAATTTTAAAGAAGTTGTATGTTTTTTCTTAAATTTTCCCTGTGGAAAGCTTCCAAAACCTAAATAACCCTTGTGGCTGAAAATCTTGTGTTGTAAATGGCCATAAATTGCAATGTAGAAGGTTGTTTATTCCTGGAATTGCTAGAAACTGTGTCAATATTTCATTTAGGGTATAATAATAATTCTTATTAATTATGGTAGCAAAATTAGTCTTTTGTGTACCCATACCACATTAACTTCATCTGCTGGTTTTGGCTGGGGTAGGGTTATTTTTCCTGACAATGGCCAGTGTAGGGCTGTGTTTTGGATTTGTGCTGAACACAAGGTTGATAATAAAAAGATGTTTCTGTTATTGCTGAGCAGGGCTTACATAGAGCTAAGGCCTTTTCTGCTTTTGGTACTGCCACACTGGTGAGGAAGTTGGGGGGGGATGCATGGGAGGCTGGGAGGAGACGTAGCTGGGACAGGTGACCCCAACTGACCAAAGGCGTATTCCAGACCTTGTGATATCATGTTCAGTTTACAACGGGGAGGGTGAAGGAGGAAGCAGTGGTGGGGAGATGGGAGATGTTTAGAGCTGATGGCGTTTGTCTTCCCAAGTCACCATTACGTGCGATGGGGCCCTGCTGTCCTGGAGATGGCTGAACACCTGCCTGCCTGTGGGAAGCAGTGAATGAATGCCTTGTTTTGTTCTGCTTGTGTGTGCAGATTTTGCTTTGCCTAGTAAACTCTTTGTTGCAACCCGTGAGTTTTCTCACTTTCACCTTTCAGATTCTCTCCCTGATCTCTGGCGGGGGAGTGAGTGAGAGGCTGTGTGGGGCTTGGCTGCTGGCTGGGGTTAAACCACAACACTTCACTGCTTTTATTTTCCTCTTTCCAGTCCTATCGGGACCTGAAAGAAGTGACTCCTGAAGCACTGCAAATGGTTAAGAGAAACTTTGAATGGGTTTCAGAAAGAGTGGAGGTACCTGTTTTTATGAACAACACATCTAGACTTTGATAACTGAATGCCTTCAGTCCTGTTGACTGCTTTTATTTCCCTCTTCCCTCTCCACTCTTTTCCCTAGTTGCTTCTAAAAACAAAGAGCCAAGGTAGAGTTGTGGTGTTAATGGGATCTTCTTCTGACCTCAGTCACTGTGAAAAAATAAAAAAGGCATGTGCAACCTTTGGAATTCCTTGTGAATTAAGAGTGACCTCTGCTCACAAAGGGCCAGATGAAACCCTGAGGATCAAAGCAGAATATGAAGGTAAATGCCAAGAAATACTGATTTGGATTGACACAGCATCATGTTTCAGAATGACTTGGCAACTTAAAAAGATTTATGTGGGATTTTTCCATTTTTTGTTAAACAGAACACCAAGCTGTTAAAATTCTGTTTCACACTTGCTAGTAGCATGACTGCTCTAAGTAATTTTGGAGTAATGTATTGTCGTACTGCCCAGCCAGAACTGCCATTACTTGGAAGTCTAACCTCTGCTTTTATCCCAGTACTAGAACTGCTTTGCCCAAGCCTTGATCATGTTAATAGATTTATTGTAGCATCTTGCTGGTGATGCTAGCCTTTCTGAAACTAGAACAGTTTCTCTAGCTGACTCAATATTCTTATGTGTTATATTAGGCAGATGTTGCTCCCACTGTGTTCTTCTGTTTGATGAAAATGTTCTTGCTTATTACTTTAGATGCCATGAGAAAAAGATACTTGCTTTAAATTACTCTTTGCCAAGAAAGCTTAACATCTCTTCAAAATTGTTTATAGCCTAGCAGAGGAGATATAGGAATTATTTATTTTTGTGGGAGTATACACATTCTACATATACCATTCTACTTGGTGAAACTACGAATGTGGTAACCATAGTTAAAACATTCACCTTGAGGTGAACTGTTTCAGATTTAAGGAGAGCAACACTTAAAGATGCCAGAGGTTTAATGGCTATGTTCTCTACAAAGCTAAGCACCTCTTCCTCTGATGCTAAGACTTCCTCTCAGAGTGAGAAATCCAAATTTCAGCTATGCTAAACAGTAGCTGGGATTTAAGGATGTAAATTTCTTAGACGATATTTCTGTAAAGGAGGAAGTTGGATACAAAATTTTAGTGCAATGTAATGAATTTGAAGAGGTAACTGCAAACACAATTGTGAACTCTAAAGTTCCCATGAAAGCTAGTTGTAGAGAACAAGGTGGATTGCTTATCTCTGAATGTCTTCCTTCCCACCAGGAGATGGAATCCCAACAGTGTTTGTTGCAGTAGCTGGCAGAAGCAATGGTTTGGGGCCAGTAATGTCTGGTAACACTGCTTACCCAGTTGTCAACTGCCCTCCACTCTCAGCTGACTGGGGTACTCAGGATGTGTGGTCCTCTCTCAGACTACCCAGTGGTAAGATGATCTTCACCTTATGCTCTTGTTCTGGTCTAGTTCTGTTTTGTTGTTGTTGTTCTAGTGTACATACACGGGGCAAAGCATTGGAAAAGCAGCTGGATCAGTACCAAGCAAAGTCTGTGGAATTAAGTCACATACAGTCTGATTTCTTAATGGGAGAAAGCCCAATAGCGCAAAGAATAAATAGGAGTAATCTTTTAAAAAAGTAAACCTTGGCTTATCCTTGCTAAATGTTTGATTTTGAAATTAAAAATAATATTAATGGGAATTTAAATGATTTAATTTTGATGCATTTTCCTTATGATCAAAGATCAAATAGTATCTTTCTCAACAATCAGTGTAGGTAAGACCTCAACTCTTAACTATTAATTCAAGGCATTTTTACCTGTATGATTTTTAATTTTGTTAGTAACTTGAGTAGAGGCCCAGAAGTCTGTTCCCTCTGTATAAGGGAGTCATTTGCATGATGATAAACCACGGCTTTTGGTTTAAAGTGCCACAAGGCAGTCATATTAGAAGTAATGGAAAATGTGATGCTTCAGTGGCTTTAAAACTGGATCATGTGGCTCCTGGAGGTTAAAACAAGCCTTGTCTTAAATTATTCTTCAGAGAAAATGTTTTGTTTGACTATAAACTATGCTTTAGTAAGTGGCATTCTCTTCTCTGCAGGTCTTAGCTGTCCTACTACTCTGTCACCTGAAGCAGCTGCCCAGTTTGCGGCCCAGATATTTGGGTTAAACAACCATTTAGTGTGGGCCAAACTGCGATCAAACCTGTTGAACACCTGGATCTCCTTGAAGCAGGCTGACAAAAAACTTAGAGAATGCTCCTTGTAAGTCACACTAACAAGTAACTATTATTAGTTACGCAGTGATAATGGCGTGTGCGTATTCATTCATGTTAGGATTTACCCTTGGATGAGCTCAAAAAGTCCTGCATCATTTCTTGCAGAAGAAAGCATTGTTAGAGCAGAAGAGGAAGTCTGTTGTGTAGTCATCCTTCCCTTGTGTATTTTTTTAATATAACAACTAAATAGAGATGGGGAAGTAGTATTTTAGGTATGTCTTTCTGTTGCTCCAGAATGGTGCTGTTCTGCTTTTAGTCTATCCTGTTAACTACTATGTCAAGAGAATGATAGAATGATTTGGTGTGATCTAAATAGAATTCAACTAGTCTTCTGCATTTCTGTAACAGTAACATTCTCCCATAGTATTAATGTATGTCTTGAACCTTATTAACTGAACTGGACTGCTGCCTAAAGCCAGTGTTGATGGTGTTCCTGCTTGCAATGATGGCATGCTTTCTTTAGCAATAAAATGGCAATATATGCTGTATTAATAGGAAAAGAGTGTGGAAAAATGTTTAAAGAGCCTGAAATAAATACATGCCTTATTTTAAAAAATGTATATACATACACGTATCTTTTTAAAAAATGTGTGTGTATATTTACCCCATTGATATCTTTTGGAATGATGTGATGAAATTGACACCAATTTGCTTGTTCATAACAAGCTATAAATACAAATGGCTTGAGTGGCCTGTAACTTGGCTTGTTGCCCGTTTGCTCTAACTCTTGCCTAGTCCAGGCTTTGTCCTTTTAAATACTAGGCAGATCTACCTTCAGTAGTCCTATAGGGCCTGTGTGGTGATGTTGGACTGTCTTCATACACTTCAATAACTGTAGCTATTCTATGTCTGTATTTCCTCACTCTGTTTCTGTGGAAATTTTACTGAACTGAACAGGGGAACAAATAATAAAGCAACAAACCACTGGGGGGAAATCTAAGCATGACTTTCTTGTCTTTGCACACACTGGTCTCCTGAGTAGGTAAGATTCTAACAAATATGCAATTACTCAAAATATGTAACACCTATGCTTTTACAATTACAAATAAACTATTGAATGCGAATCTGCTTCATGGAGATTTATTAAGTACACTCAAAAGTAGCTATCAGCTGTGGTATGTAACTTCAGGACCTCAAATTAGGTAATAATCTTGTAAGAAGCTTATGCACTAAAACCTGCATGGAACACAATTAGGTGACAATCTTCTGGAAGATACTCTGCTACTTGATTGTCTCAGGAATGTTGCTTTGTTCCTGAAGTACTCCTCTGTGATGGTGTGGTAGGTCAGGCTTACCTTGTAGTGTAACTGGATTAAATGCTGCTGCTGGCCTTCACAGGCACTGAGCATATCTTGTGTATCTGTATAGAAGAGCTCTAAGCAGTGTTCTCTTGAATGCAACAGCTTAAAATTGGTCAAAGCTTACCCTAAAGTAAAAGAACTGTAACTCTTTTCTTAAGCTCTAGGGCTTAAGAATTAGGGCTTCTAATGAATCTCTAAATGAAGTATCAATAATTGTGAGGATTAGTGAAGAACAAAGAAGCTGAAATTCCTTTGTGGCAGGATCTGGATGAGGGCATTTAGTCTAGCAGAAAATTTGCAAATAACATCAAGTTGGGTTGGCATGTTGATCTGCTGGAGGGTAGGGAGGGCTCTGCAGAGGGATCTGGATAGGCTGGATTGATGGGCTAGGGCCAGTGGTATGAGGTTCAGCAAGACAAAGTGCTGGCTCCTGTATTTTGGCCATGCTAACCCCAGGCAGCACTACAAGCTGGGGGCAGAATGGCTGGAAAGCTAGCCAGTGGAAAAGGACCTGTGGGTGCTAGTCAACAGCAGCTGAACATGAGCCAGGTGGCCAAGAAGGCCAGTGGCATCCTGGCCTATCAGCAATAGTGTAAGCGGTAGTAAGTAAGGCTGGGGAACTGATGATCCTCCTGCACTGGTGTGGCTGCAGCTTGAAGCCTGTGTCCAGTTCTGGGCCCCTCACTTTAGAAAGGACATGGAGATACTGGCACATGTCCAGTGGAGGGCAACAAGGCTCATGAAGGGTCTAGAAAACATGTCCTGTGAGGAACAGCTGAGGGAGCTGGGTTTGTTTACCCTGGAGAAGGCTCAGGGAGGACCTCATTGCTCTCTTCAACTCCCTGAAAGGAGGCTGTAGTGAGGAGGGCTTCAGTCTCTCCTGCTGTGCCTGCAGTGAGAGGACCAGAGGAAATGGCCTAAAGCTGAGATGGGGAGATTCGGGTCAGATGCTAGAATTTCTTTTTCACTGTTTGTGTTGTCACGCATTGGAATAGGTTGCCTGGGGTCGTGGAGTCACCATCCATGGAGTTGTTCAAAGCTGTCTGGATTTGGTTCTGAGTGATAAGGTTTAGTGCTTTAGGGTTACAGTGATAGTGCTGGGTGGATGGTTGGACTTGATGATCTTAAGGGTCTCTTCCAACCTTGATGATTCTATGATTCTGTACTGTATCTGTGGAAGCACTGACTTTGAAGTAAAGATCCTCAAAACTGGGGGATTTTTTTAGCAAGCAAACTATTTACTGAGTTAGTACATGCCTGCACAGTTGCTGAGGCACATCTGAAAGCATGCCGTCAGCCAGCTCTCCTGACAAGACAGTGATATTAACTTCAACTAGCAGAAGAATTAATGGGGGAAGAGTCCTTGCTCTTTTGTTGGCTTGGGTGAGTGAATTGGATCATCTTGTAATCAGACAAGCACCAGAGCCAACAACTGCAAAGGCGATTGCAGCATTTCTTCCTCCTGGTGGCAGCAGTCTGCTCACTCAGATGCATAATACACAACCTGAGGGTTAGTTACACAACAGGTGAAGGTGTCATTTCCTATTGGGCCCTACCCAGCACTACACTGGGTGTTGGCTCTGATGGGTAATCAACCTGACAAGCTTACTAGTCACCTGGCCACCCTAGCACCATGCTGAGATAAGACAACTACACTGGTGTCTCTTCAACCCAGAGTGCTGTGCTGTCTGTAGTCTTGCCCTATGCAATAAAAATTATTAATAGATGATGATTTGAGCATTAACACCTGAAATACTGTTTGGTCTCTAGTTAGTTTTCTCAAATTACTGTCACCCTGATTATACTAACTTCATTTGTAAAATTATACCAATTTACATTGGGCATTAGCATGTTAAATGGTTTAGTTGCCATACAGATGGTCATTCTTTTGGATGGGGTGGGTAATGTTTGGGGGGTTTTTGTGCAGTCTGTATTGAACTCTCAGATGCAAATCCTTGCTTGAGGAGTTGTCTTGCAAAGAAGCACTAAGACACAGCAGCTGACATTAACAGTGTGTTGCTGTGATTAGCAGACAAAACCTGCATAAGTCTGTCATATCTGCAAGGACTTTCTGTAGCTGCCCTAAAGGTCAGCTGTTTAGTTTAGCTGAAACTTCTTCACAAAGCTTTTAATGTGAAATGAAAATACTTCCCCTTGCTTCATCACTCCAACTATTACATTGATGCAATAGACTAAAAATTGCTCCAGTAGCACTTGTGCTATTTTGGTCCAATTTTAAAAACAATCCTAACAAATTCTTAAATAAGAAAGTGATTTTATCTTCACAGAAACTATTACATAGAGCAGTTAATGAAGTTTATTTGTATTTGGTAAATTGAGTTGGAATACCTGTAATGAAAGTCTTTTAAGCACCTGCTGTGGAACCTAGGACACTGAATTAGATCATGTCCTAGTTAGCAGTTACCTGCTTAACAGTGTATGTTCTTTAAAGATATCAGCAAAGAACTGTTTGGACTTAGCAGAGGGAAGTGCTGAGGGCAGAACTTCTTTTACATGCTTCAGGTACAGGAGAGTGGCACCTGATGCTCAGTCTTACTAACATCATTTCATTTCCACAAAATGCCAACCCCCAAAAAACCCCATTTTGTAAAATGAGGGAAAAATCAGTCATGGCTGCCACAGGTTTGCTCTCCATCCACGACTCAAAGGTTAAAGCATCTATGCAGAACACTGAAGGTATGGTTTTAGTATCTGCTGCCTGTGGGGAGCTGTGAAAGTGAACTGAAGGCCTAGGAGAGGATGTGAGTTAAGACTTCTTGGGGATGGCGTTAAGGTAGTCCCTTTTTAAAGTAATTCATACCCAAAGTAAAATCATGATTGTTCCTTCACTGGAGTGGGCATTTGGACCTTTTTTTACAGGCTCAGTGATTTCTTTAGCACTGCAACTTAATTGTGAAACAGTGGTGGAAATTCTGAGCCATGGTTTAAAATCAAATCAGAGGTGCCAGCTGCACTGTATTTGGATTGTGTTGCAGTTGGCATAGCCTATGCATGTTCAGATGACACTTCCTGTTCAAAACTTCCAAAAGCTTACACATGAGAACGATCAGTTTCTGGCCTCAGGCAAAAATAAAAATATAAATGTTGTTGGAACACTCAAAGCTTGTTTCAAAGTACATACTAGAGGAGAAAGTAATAAAAGTTTCATCAAGGGTTAATTAAAAAAAAAAACAAGAAAACCCCCAACACAAACTCAGAATTTCCTGCAGAGCTTAAGTGCCTCTAGAATTGTACTGCAGTCCTAGTTCCCAAATCCCTGTTCCATTTGTGATCTAAATGTGTGCATTCAAAGCTTCTCACTGCTGCTGTGCAATGGCTACCTTGGTGAGAAGGACCTGAAGCCACTTAAGCATCTCCTGTTGCACTTTTGCAGAAGCATTTTAGATCTTACAGGGCAAAACAGCCTCTTACCAATCAGCCTTATCAGGAAACACAAAGTTAGTGTTCCAGTTGGAACCTCGAAGCACATCTATCCACACAAAACCTAACATGCACTCTGCATGTTAAAACAGCCACCCTCGTTATAAGCAATTTGATCCCCTTTCTACTGGAAGAAAGGACAAAACTTCACCTTTCCCTCAGTTCTTGGAAGAGTGCTTTAACCACCACAGGCATGCAGA
The DNA here is from genome assembly GCF_020740725.1 of Corvus hawaiiensis. Lineage (NCBI taxonomy): Eukaryota > Metazoa > Chordata > Aves > Passeriformes > Corvidae > Corvus > Corvus hawaiiensis. The sequence goes on from NC_063217.1 coordinate 29,100,277, forward strand.
GATCTGTGGGAGGGAAGGCAAGATCTTGATCTCCCCTTTTCCCCCCACACTGTCTCAGTTTGTTTCCTTAAATAACTGCAACAGAGCTTGCCTCTAGAGCTTTGGGTTTCTGCGTTGGCAGTCTCATAGCAGGCCTCAGACAGGTCCTGTTATCTTTCTTCTGTATGAATATGATGACTATGAAATGTCAGTTCAGCTACAGTGGGGAACTTTCCACAGGATTTACTTACTGAAGAGTATTCCCTGAGTGCAAAGGCGATCTTAGACAGATTTGTTGTTCCCTGTAGGAGGTAAAATTCAAAACTTCTTTAGGAAGGAATGAAGATGTATTTGCACAGAAGTTGGTAAGAGAATGAACTGTAACAGCTTATCTCTCTCTCTCCTGTTCCGATGACAGATGTCATCACCAGTAGGAGGGTATCTTCACAGAAAAATAGTACAGCAAACAAGCTGCCAGAAGCTCAACAGATGCTTGTGAATATCAAGCATTAAGTACAAGTCTTTTTCAACGACAGCTTTTCACAGAAAAGAATGGGCTGTCGTTCACTTGGTGCTTCTCAGACTCCATGATTTCATCCAGCAGGCAGCTGAAGCATCTGGAGAACAGGTCTGATACACTGGCAGGGAAAGAGGATGGGCTGTGGCCCCCGCAAGGAACCCTCAGTTGTAACTGAGTGAGGTCTGATGCAAGAAAGGAAACATGAAAAAGAAGGAAAAAACCAAGGAAAGAAAGAAACATTGCCCCTCCCCTTACAGCACTGCCAGGGAGAAGCTAGTAGCCCACTTTGCCAAGCCCCTCCTATAGCTCTTTATGCTGATAAAAACATTCTGAGCTGACAGACCAGAAAGCTCTTGAGCACAAGGAACCAAAACACACTCAAATAGATAATATAATTAAGATGCCAAGCTCCAGAGAATTTGTTTGGATTGGAAAGTGACTGTATTTGTCTAAATATGGCACAGCCTCCAGTTTCTCGTTACATCACTTCCCTTTTCTAACACTAAACATCTACTAAATGGCCAGTTTCATAGCTAGTACAGGTCCATATTCAAAATGCTTTAAAAGTTATTTCCAATATAGGACATCTTTCCAACTTACTTACCAAACAAAACCAAACCCCTCCACTGGAATTGTAGACTTCTTTACCAACTGCTTTCTTTTTAACACTCAAAATATTTTTTCCTAGAGAGCCTGTCACATCCTCATAGGCATTTCTGACTCCAATTTAACTATCCAGAGTGCAATTTTTTTTTTTATCCACACTGTAATTCTGCTATTGGTCTTTGCTCGTAAAAGCAGTTGCAGTCATGAGCGTAGAGGAAAGCATAACTTCACAAAAATCAAGACTCAGTGGACTGTTTTGTTTTGGTAAAGGCCTTAGAATATCTTAAACCCTATGATTAAACTTTACAGCTTTAGGTTTTTTGGCTTTTTTAATTGTAGAAAAGCACATAAATGAAAGGATAATAGACAGATTTCAGCATGATACCATGGATACTATCTTCCTTAAACAGAAGTAGTTTCTGGAAAACCTTCTTCCCATTATGAATCCAGTTGCAGATATCCAGGTTTTTACAGTCAAAGTCAGTATTGAATAAACATCTCAGCCTTGGTGAGGTGCAGGCCAGGCAGATATGGTTTGTCTACTCCTCCTCAGAGTACTCAAAAGACAACCATTCTGGGAACTGTCCTTGCCTCAATGTCAAGTGAGCAGAGCCTGGTACTGTGGGGCTCCCCCATGCTGTTTTCCAGGACTCAGCTGTGCCAGGTAACTCTACCCTGTCTCATTTGTCATTTATGCAAGTGAGCCTAAAGCACAATTTGAGTATCTAGCAGGTATTTAGCCCACCCCACAGATACTGATGCAGAGCTCAAAGGAATGGGTTAGATCGCTTAAAAAACCAAAAAGATGACACAAGTTTTGTAAGCATTTAGCAGTGTTTGAATCTGGCCTCATCTTTCATGGGGTTCAGAACAAACATCCTTCTATGAATGTTCTAACATCACTTCAAGTTTCTCTCCCATCAACATATCTTACAGTCATCTTTGCACATTTTCCTTAAAGAAACTTAGGGCCAGTAAAGGCCCACACAGAAATGATTTACTAGAATGAATGTGACAAATATTTGCCAATTGCCAAAAGAAAAATCAAGTTAGATGGAGAAACATGAAGTTGCCATTTCATACCGAGAAAGCTGAAGTTTCTAAACCTAACATTCGTCAGTGCTCATCCAGTGCAGCAAGCTATTACAAGAAATGATGTTTGGTAGGAGTAAAAGGCTAGAGGTGAATATTAATCATAAATTAAGAATTTCAGTGAGATCTCTGGCCATAATTTAACAAAACTGGGAAGAGGTCCTTGCCAGAAAGGTTTGAAAAATACACATCACTTCCAGGCAGATATTTCTGAGTATGGTGACTCTATCCCACCATGCTGGAAGTTTATGAGCTCTCTCATATTAACATACACGCACATCTGATTCACTGTATAGCTATTTAAGGATCACTAATCCTTTGAGACACATCTAGTTTTGTTCTCATGCTTACATAAAGAACATTTCTACATCAACTTGTCAATCTTATGACTGAACAAAGAAGGCACAATATCATACATAAGGTGCCCCAACAACACTTGAGAGTAGCTCTTGTTGGCTGGTCCAGGAGTGCTGCCCAGCAAAGGAGACTCCCTTAAATCTGACAGAAAATGAAACGTTGACTATTCTGTTGACTGTTGCTCATCATCAGGCAAGACTAATCATTAATGGTGTTGTACCTTGCCTACAAAGGAATTGAGTGCCTAAAAAGGAAGTCCTCTTTTCCCTTTTGCTCATCTAGATCCCTTGCATTTCATTCAGGCTTAATTACATTGATTTTGAACCTTACTGTAATAATGTAAGGTGATCAAACTTTGTCCTTGGCCAATTGTTCGATAGCTAAAGAAACCGTGCTGTGTGATGGGGAAGGGGAGGGGAAGAAAATTTAAAAAATAACTGTAAGAATAAGAAAGAACTCCCCAAATTCAAAATACAATGTACAAAGTACAGCATGGTACTCTCTCCAACCTATTTACTGAAAGGGTTTTGCAAACATTCAGTTGAGTTTGTTGTTCTGCCCCACTGTAACTGCACAAAGCAACAAAATCTGGTACACAAAATATTCACTAAAAAAATTCCAATATGAGAAACCTCTTAAAAATCTTTCATCCCCATTCTCCATTTTCTATCATTCCCAAGAGCACCTAGAATAATCACATCTGTGGAATGGTTACTGAAGAGTAGTACTTATAATCAACCTTAATGCAGCATTTGTTAAACACAGTAACTTTGCTTTTCATATTGTTGTTGTTTTTTTTCAATGAAGTTTTGCCTTATATAGTTTATACATTCCAGAAGTAAAACTCCTTTAAGGACAGGACAGCGCAACCCAATTGATACTTGCATTTTTACTGTATTAAAAAGTCATGGGAGCATATAAAGACACTTAAAAGCCACATCTTTCAGCACAGTAGGCAATACTCAATTTCAAACTCAAGCTATTGGCAAGAAGAAAAAAAAAAATTACCGCTAGTTTATTTGGGTATTTCAAGCCTGGCTATAGGGACTTTTAACTGCCAAATTAAAAATATCCTGCCACCTCCATTCTTAAGAAGATCATGGTGATACAAAGATTACATTTCTAAGGTTATAGCATATGGAAGCAGAAAAATAGAGGATTCCCTTTCTTCTTTTATTATGCAAATAAAGCTTTCCAAATATTCATCCAGGACTTTATTCATCCCCTAAAGGGGAAATTTACCCTAGATAGAAACTGACATCACAAGACGATCCAGCAGATTTCAGGCTGCCTGTAATATCTCCAGCCTTGAACTCCAGAAGAGAACGAGGCCAGAGCATCTGACTAGCAAGTCAGTGAAATACCTCACTGCTCTGCAAGCACAGTTTCCTACAACTTCTAAGTTTTGCAAAATGCAAACCTCATATCTGATTTAAACTTAGTAGAAAGAAAAGCAGGACACCAGGAAAAAACTTGTGTGACCAACAGTCAGTCTGGGACAGGTACTACAATCAGAAACAGATTATGTACATAACAGTTACATCATGAAGTGCTCACAACCTTAATGTAGGTTAAACAGCAGCTTCTGGTTTACTTAAGATCCCAAAATAGAAGCACACAGAAAAGGAAAGTGATTTTTAGTTTCTGACGAAGTTAAAAATATTACAAACTTTAAGCTTTTATTGAAAATTAAATATATTAGCAAAAGCAAGATTTAAGAAATATTTTACAAATGATTTACATACAAGAAAGCCAGTATCAGACATATTCACAAATATGCAAACCTTTAATTACAAAAAGTACCTATTGGCAGCATGATGCTAACCCTGCCACTGCAGTGTGCTCTACTATTGATATGAATAAGGCATAGAACTCACATTTGCACCAACTTAAAAGGGTCAAATAAAACTTTAAGCTTTTGAATCCTGGATGCACAATCCCCAACAGACACGCACACGCACACTGTAAGATTTCTTCTTCTAAGCTCTACAAACTAAGTGTGTGCTCTGGAAGAACAGCCTGAAAAGCCCAGTAGAAATGTAACTGGTACTAGCATTTAGATTTCAGTTTCCCCTAACATGTACAGGCCTTGGTATGTAAACCATATTCACAGTTTAAGTAGTTTTAGACAGAAGTACCTTTTTTTTTCTGCATTTGTTCCTTAAAGTTGGCTCTCAGTTCAGCATACAGTTCATGTCACCTGTTTTGTGATGCATACATTTACAAGATAACTTAAAAAAATCTGTGCCATATTCATGGTCAAGATAGTTAAACAAGAGTAGTAACATCCAACTGTGACATTCAATACTATATTTCAAATATTTGTGCAAACAGCAAAAGAACAGTTGTATGAGGCAAATATATGTAAAACCTTTATTACCTCCTCAATGTTGTAAACTTGGACTGTCAGCCTTAAGGTCCTGCACTTCCACAGCTTAGGAAAGTCAATTGCTAAAATGATCAAGTCTCAAAAAGGTTCTTTTCTACGTAGTGCAAATTTTAATGTAGATAACGTGAAAAACATATCTAGCTGGATTGACTTTGTGCAATTGTCAGTGGTCTTCTCTCGTAGTTGAAGAAAGTGTGCATTCAATGAACCATGTGGTTCAGGAAGCCAGGAGGGTGGAGAGAAAAAACAGTTCCATTACACTTCTCAAACCAGTGCTAGATGTGCAAAGGCAGCAAAAATTCCAGCTGCTACTACAACCAGAACAGAATAACTTTTCAGGAAGACCCAGGCGGTTAGTCACTTGGACTGGTCTCTAGAAAAATATGTGAGTATATGTTGGATTTTTATCAGACGGTCTTTTAAAGACATCATGGAGAGAACTGACAGCTGGTATCTGGGGTCTACTGGGAGAACAGCTAGAAGCCACCAACACCAAGCAGGACCATTGGGCATTGCCTAAAATTAAAACATAAGCTGGTTACCCATAACCAATGTTGTATAGTTGACTACCATGAAGACATCAAAAGACAAAGTCATTGATGACCAAGACTACTTTAAAGTAACTACTTTAGATAGTAACCAGAGAATCCCAGATCTATGAGATTAGAAGAGTGCTGAAAGGATCTCTTCTCCTCAACTGAGAAGTCAAAGTACACTTAAACTAAGCTTTATAAAGCAATTATTTTTAAGACAACATAGGAAGCTCATAGGTTCCTTGGGAAAAGATGGCTAAGTACAGGACAGTCACCCTATAACAAACCTCCCTGATAAAAATTATATCTAATACTTCTCGTGCTGTTCCTAAGGCTTGAATATTCTCAAAGCCTAATGTTTTCATTATAATTACCTTTATTTGATGGACTTCTCTGTCACCTCCCAATTCTGCTCCCTTTCTCATTACCTTCTAGACAGAGCAGGGCTACTTCCTAAGTTTCTTCTAAGCTGTTAAAACATATTCTGTAATTTTATTCCTGTACTTTAATTACCAACAGCAACCATTAGATGTCAGGCCTTGAACTGCACTTAATACTCCTCAGTAGAGGTCCTACCGCTGCAGAGAATATTAAGTACCTCAAATGATTTGCTAAAATACTGGTGGTAGTGGTACCCTCCAGGATGACATTTCTTCACTTGCAGCTCTATCACATAGCTGACACATTTGTGTCCTATTACAAATCTCAGGTACATACCAGAAGTATTGCTGCCCTGCTAATTACTCTGGTTTTGCACATGTATTCCTCTTTCCTAGTATGCTGTTTTAAATCTACTTTTATTAAATTGTCCTAAAATCACTTCTGTCTTCATGCACTGGCCTCTACAGCATCTACAGTCCCCCCAGACAGGTTATGATAGTCTCATAAAAGTATGTGGCAGATGGGTGAGGGACAAGCTCCCCTAAGATCCCAATTCACATATAACTCTGCTTTGAAAACCAATTTTTATGTATTTTTAAGTGTTACTTTCCTACAGCCTCCACTCCCTCAGGATCTCACCTTCACTAATTGTTTATAATAATCATCAATATAGATTGCTGCAGCTTTCTTAAGAAACATTTGTCAAATCCTAGCAGCTGCAGCAGTTTATGGCATTAGCTCAGAAAGGAGGAAAGTGTTACTTGTGATGATCTCTTTGCCAAAGGGCACTGCCTGCATGTGGGAGTTTCAGTTTCTTTCCTGACTTTCACAGGGGAGAAAATAGAGGGCTTTTTCACTTTGAATTCTAGAAGTGTTATACAAACTAACAGTTTAACTGTTACTGGAACTTAAAGTGTTTTCAGTTTACTAGTTTTATTACCACATCAGCATATCATCTTTTCCTGCAGAAACTGCTGATCAGTGACAGAATTGCTTTTTGTTGCTCATTTTAAGAGAAACAAGGTGCAAGCCTTATTACCTTTGAAGCTGGAGAAAAAAGTGGGAGTTGTTCTTTAATATTTCCAGTTATTAATAGGGTTTTTATTTTTAGAAATAAGCATCTAATAATTAATATTAAATTATATCTCACCTGTATATTTTCCTCCCTGTCAGGCATTGGTCCGAAGTGCTGAAGAATTTGAGTGCGAAATTTGTTTCTTAAGTTTTGGAACCAACTGCAGGCCTGACTGTAAACAAAATTGTGAAGCTCTCTCAATTTCTTTAGCTCTTCTTCATCAGCAACCTGTAGGACGAAAATTAAGAAAACATGATTAGTGATAAAGAAACAATTAAGGTGTTTAAGCTAAAATAAAAAATCACTCAATTTCAACTATATTTAGATACATTTCTTGCATTCTCCTTAACCTTGACTGCTCATGACTGAATGGTAAAGAGGTCTTGTGGTATTTTTAAAGTTACAGCTTCAAACTATTGTTGAAACAAAAACTATAGTTTTCTTATTTGTTTTATAGTAATAAAAAAATTAAGCTAGCTTCTAGGGACCTAAAAATTTGAAAGAGCTTTCCAGAACAAATCAAGCAAAAATCTTGGTATATTAATACCACTAAGTATTTAGACAGCATTCTGGATACCTTAACATCTTCCAAATATTCAATGTCTGCAGTGCAATAACCATCTTTCATCCCTCTCCGTAAAACTCTAAATCTCTTTCCACCAATTGTATCAACAACAGACCGTCCATCAGGTAGAAAATGAACGTTCCTAATTTGCAGCATGCAACCATAATCTGCAAAACTAGAAAAGAGACCTTGTCAGTAATGCAATTATACACTTCTGAAAAGACGCTTTTTGTAATTAAAAATGCCATAAGAGATGGAAGGTTAGAATTAGGTTGCAAACCTACCCATTTTGAGAATCACTTATGCACATCCCAAACTGTTTAGTTCCAGTTTCCATACTCCTGCGAATCATGAGTCGGTATCTTGGCTCAAATACATGTAGAGGACAAGGCACAGTAGGATATGCCATAGTGCAAACAAACATTGGAACATTCTTGGTCAAGCTTCAAGGGAACATAAAAAGAAATATATGCCTTCAACATCTAAACATTGAGCTATGCCAAGACAATACATTTTTTTCAGTATGTCTGATATGTTTGATGTCCTAAAGCACTCTTTTCAAAGTCAAAATACGTTGTAGCAACTTCAATGAATGATAAACCCACATACCGATAACAGTGGCTGAATACCTATTTATTGATTTGCATACATACTGGACAGTAAGACTCACAGTTTTCTAGGTAGTGAATATCCAGTCAGTGAATGACTGGCTCTGTTTTGGGGACAGGGGTATCAGCTACTTTTTCATTTTTGCTTTAGTCTGAGCTATAAAAGCAATTAAGCCCTCAGAGACACAGTTTTCCTGTAACTAAAAAGATGTAGTAGTAACTACATAGTAGCTAGGTCACCATTTAGATTATTTTCAAGGAGGAACTCCAGATCACAAGATGCAACCCAGGGTATAATTTGCACCTTGCACTATGCCTCAGCAGGCATAACTGAAAAACAAAGTTTTTTTTTTCATTCTGTTTTATCAAGTATGTATAGTTGATAATAGATACAAACATGTTATCATTAAAACATTACTGGGTATTTAATTTTAATACCTTTCAGACTATAAAAAATTCCATTAAATAAGTTGCATGAGATGTAGTTTAAAATAGTTTTCCAACATTCATATCTACAATACATTAAGCTCTATGTATCTGAAAAACTGAGATAAACAACATGTTTACAAAAAATCCCAGGGTTTTTTATTACATCTATCTGTATATGATTAATGTCTATCATGAATTGCTTTGCAAGAAATTCAAGTCTCTGAGACTCTGCAGTGAACTGAAGACAATTTCATTAACAGCAGTCAAGCTAAAACCAAAGCTCCATGACAGTGCATGCAGAAAGACGAATGGAAGGGGAAACATGTTTCATAGAACCATAGAACAGCCTAGGCTGGAAGGGACTTTACACATCATCTGCTTCCAGCCCCTCTGCCATGGGCAGGGACACCTTTCACTAGACCAGGTTACTCAGAGCTTCCTCAGTGGCCAAAGGAAGGGCTACAGATGTCATTTATCTGGAATTCTGTAAAGAGCTCCCCCCTCAACATCCTCTCTAAATTGGAGAGAGATGGATTTGATGGGTGGGCTGTCAGATGATAACAAAGGGTTGGATGGTTGCACCCAGAGGGTAGTGGTGAAGAGCTCAGTCCCAGTGATGAGTGGTGTCCCTCAGGGGTCCATACTGGGACCAGCACTGTTTAATGTCTTCACCAATGACATTGACAAAGGCATCGACTGCACCCTCAGCAAATTTGCTGATGACCCCAAGCTGAGTGGTGTGGTTGACACAACTGAAGGATGGGACGATATCCAGAGGGACCTGGACAAGCTTCATTCTCCTTCTTGCACCCATAATATACAATGATTAATGACTATAAAAATAATAAAACATTTCTGAAAAGGATTTCCATACTAATTTCTCAAGTTTTTCAAGACAGGAAGCTTACTTGGAGTGTTCAGCAGTTTCTTCAGCATGAATTCTTTTTCTCTCAAATAATTCATCAGACAAATATTTCATTATTAATTCCTCCAGCAGTTCTGTGATACTGTATTTTCTGCTTGCAAGGTACTGTAAACAATTAAAAAATATATTAGTATTTCTTTTCATGTATTTTAACAAATAGCTTGAGAAAATGCAACTTTAAAAAAAAATATGATCTATGAAATGTGACATAAAACTCGTAAAAACGTACAGCTCAGAAGTTTTTGTTTCATTACTTAAAACCTAAAGATACTCTAATATTTGAAAATTAGATTCTCTGTGTAAGTTCTTAGTTTCTGACAACTTGAATGTCTAACTCAGTTTGTATTTCTATGCTTACCAGAGACAGAACTGACTTCCTACGATATACAGCCATACAAATAAGAAAAGTGTAGAGAAATCACAGTTAAAAACTGAATAGTTACCAAAGTTTACAAATATGCACGATTTATTTACACCAGTAAACGGCCAAAGAAACACAAAATCTCTAAGACCCTGAGGTATTGACAAAATTTGTCCCAAGTTTTTCCATTCTAACAGTAATCCATAGCCCAAGCAAATCCAAAATGTTGGCTCCAAGTGAAACAGCCTTAAAATTATACAGTATTTGTATTTGTGAGCTTTACCGAGAAACAATACCTCTTTCAAGCTCTCCTTACAGAGTGGACACTGTGGAGCATGATCTAAACACCGTTCCAAACAACCTTTGCAAAAAGTATGTCCACAAGGGGTTGTTACTGGCTCAAAGAATAGCCTGAAACAAAATTATTAGAAGTTAGATGTCATGGCCAGTGTGTGTTTTTCTAAAAATGTCAGTGATTAACCTCTTGATTTTTTAAGACTAGCTATACTATAACAAAGAAACAATTAATCCCAAGTCTCCTTATTCTGCTTTTCTGATTAAGCTGGACACATTCCAAAACTCTAAGTAACTAAACATTTACCCCAACATACAAAGACTTTGGTCTCCCTCCATAGGAGACTCAGAATACACAAAATTAGGTGACTCTTTGAGAAACTGGGTTGTTTTAACAGCAGTATTACATTTTAATAACATAACTATGAATAGTTGAGTATACACCATATATTTTATGGTATTTATTCTGAAAATCTAGACGGTTCAGTAAGAGTTTTCAAATACATCATCAGCTACATTTAAGTAGACTAACATTCTGAAGCATCTGTGTCTCCCAGACAAATACAAGGTTCGCAGGCTATACTTCTAAGCATTAGCCTTCCCAAAATAATTTTTATTGACTGAAGAACCCCGAACACTTAATCAAAAAAGATCCTGTCCTTTTACATTTACCAGTTAAAACTGCCAAGTTTAACTAAAAAGGCAACTTGATTAAAATAGTCCTATAGTATATAGTACTACAGCAAGTAACATTTAAATACACATTTAAGTGCAGGGATAGAGAAAAGCTGCAAATTATTGACTGGTATCAGAACTCATAACAACTTACAAGTACCTCAGTTTATACATGTAACAGATATGCGGCCAAGCATCTGTAACAAATATTGAATTAAGGACAAAATCTTACCTCATACATAGAGAGCACTCAAAATCTGATGCATCAATCAAATCCCCTGGAATTGTTCCAAAAGCCAGTGTCATGTCCCTTTTTGTACTTTCTAAGGAAAAGCAGAACAAAATACTTCAAAGAAAGGCACAAGGCACTAAATACTTTTAATTTCGAAGTAAGTGACTGTTTACCTCCTTGCTTTTTATGTTTGTTTCTTCCATCTTCACATACAACTGTATCCTGTTCTGAAAAGGAAAGCTTTCTTTTTAACAAAGCACCTTTTCCTTGGCCAGAGAGAAGGGGTTCAGAAGACACTCTCTTTAAGCCATCTTCCTTGGCAAGGTCTTTTGTTGAGTTAAGAGCATGGGCAGACCGTGCACGATTTAAGCCTCCACTCACAGGCTCCAGTACATCTGATCCTCCTAAACTCTGTAATAGTAAGATGAACTGAACTGTATTCTAAGAATAACACAAATCTAAGTATGTAAGATGTGACTATGCAAAGATATATAGGCCACACTGATATCCAGTTAGTGGGTACCCATTAGTTAACTAGAGAAATTTCTAAGTCAAGACAGTACTCAAATTTGCTTAGCATTAACAATTCAAAAATCTTCATCTGCTTCAAACAAAACAAGAATTGTATTTCATCAGCTTCAAAAAAAGAAGAAAACTTGTATTTCTCTTTATTTTGAAGTCCCTAATACGAAACTTCAGTACCTTCTAATACTGTATTTATTACTCATTCTAGTTCACTAGAATGAGGAGTTTTAACACTACAAATGAAAAGAAACTACTCCCAAACCACCATTCTTTCCCTCCAACTTAGCTAATTACATAAAATCAGTATTTACACTGGAAAGTAAGTGTGACAAATCAGGGTATCAGTACATCTAATGTTTACACATCAGTCAAAGAGCGAAGTTATTGCAGAGTTTTTGTTACCTGCTGAGGACAAAGCTGTAAATTGCCGTAAGATGCAGTCACCTCAGAACCAAGCATAAGAGGTTTATTTCTAATATGTGGTGAATTCCAAGCAGATTCCTTCAGACTTTCACCTAGCTTCTCTGGTGACAAAACATCACACAGTATCTAGAAAAAACAGCTCAATGTTAATAATGACAAAAAAGGATCTACACATACCTTTGTTATACAACACCATATCAAAAACTAAGAAGGTAATCTACATGAAGTTTTTCTCATGAATAGATCTTTATTCAAGCAGTAAGTGTGATGGTAGAGTTGAGAACAACTAGAAACCTACATACCTCGATTGCTAAAAAATCTTTTCTACTGCAAGTCAAACAGAGTTTGACATTATCAATCCAGTGTTATGCAGTTTTTTCAATGTAAATTTTTATTATCATAGAAAAAACTGTTGTGCTCTGGGCGCAGAGGGTTTCAACTTGGAAAATTTCACTTGCTGCCTGTTTTCCAGTTTTCTACATATTCATTTAGTAACTTCAAAAGCACATGCACTTTTAAACTTGTATGTAAAATGTGTACATTGGGACTAACTCTTCAATGTAGTATGATTTAAGAAATATCCTAAAAGGAATCTGCCACCTGAACATTCTCTGTATGTAATAAAGATTTTTAGATACTCAAGTCTATCATAATGGGGGTTTCATAAAGGAATCAAGTCAGAGATAGGAATCTAGTATCATAAATAAAATTACCTTTTCTACTTCTAGCTTGGCTGGAAGAAAGTCCTCATCAAGGGCTAAGCACTGTAGAAACAGTTGTAAGGCATCACCTACAAAGCCAGAGTCTTGCAGCACTTTTCCTTTCCGGAAGTAGACCTGAGAAACAGATACCATGAAGACATTTGTAGAGAATATGTAGAACTGCAGTATTGATCTTACAAGCATTGCAACAGCGCTAGAATTAGAACCCACCATGACAGAAAGAATATAGCTCTAACAAATTGGAACTGTGTACAGTGTGCGTGATCCATATCCCTTGTCTAACATACATCCACTACAGTGTTTGAAAAGAGTCCTGGGATAGGCTGGTGTTAGTCTTCTTCCAGTTAACTTGTTTTGTCTTATATAAAGGACTAAAACCCTCACTAGTGCTGCATTCACAGCCCTTAATTTCCTTCTTCTGTGAGCCTTTAGAAAGGAAGAAGAGGGACAGGAAGAAGAGGGTCAGGAAATACAAATTATTACATAACCTCACACAACAGCTTACAGAACACTTTTTTTGCCCTCTCCTTTGTTAAAAGCCTTACGGTTCCAGCCTGCAGGAGAGGGGTGACTACAAAAAAATGACCCACACAACTGTTCATCCCTTACATACCTCTCAACCTGTATTCTTAAAACAAAACAATGCCACTCAGAATTAATTGCTTCTTCCAACTAAATTTTATGCTTGAACACTAAACACCAGTTTGGAAAAAAAAAATATCTGTGTATTGCTTTCCTTGAAAGAAAAAGAGGGAGGAAAGACTACTGGATTATGCTGAACTTACGTGAAAGTAGATGACATTGGAACTGAGACCTTATCTCAACTTTTAAAAGTTGCAGTGGCAGTAATAGAAATAATTAGTTAGATAAACCAACAGTTGTCAAAAAAAAGTTAAATCAACAGTATCTATTTGTATATAGGAATTTGGATAATGGGCCAAAAACTAAACTTAAAAAACAAATAAACAGAAAGAAAAATCCCGAAAAAAGACTCCACCAAACCCCACAGTGCAGTGTCTACAGAACGACTGACAGTGTGAACAGTAGCACCTGTTCAACAAGACTGCGAGATGAGGACACGGATCCTCTGTTGATTTGGGCAGTTTCCTTTAAGATGAATTCTGAAGAAGGGAAGTTTGCTAATCCTCCGCTTACAGACAGTTTATTTTCCTACAGAGGTAGGGATTGTTACAGGAGTCCATCCATCAAACCAAGCTCAGTTAAATAAAATGATGCTTCTTTCCAAACATATAGAAAAAAGTAGACAGTACTAACAACACTGAGATGTGAAAAGCAGGAGGCTTTTTGAATTTGCAGTAGCCATGGAATTGCTGAACACAGGAGAAACCAAGAAAACTACAGTTATCTCCCTTTGTGTGACAAGATCTTGCTGCTCCTGCTGTGTTCAGAGTTTAGACAGTGCTACAACATGTAGAATTCTGAAGACCACAGACTCCCCAGCTACTCGTACTATTTGCAAAGCTCAGTTCCCACTGAGTTTATTTGGGCTTTTTGAAGATAAACTTTCCAAGCTAAAACAGCAAAGTGCCCCTCCATTAACAAAAATTAACAACTAAACAAAACAAGCCCCAAACCCCAGCTGTTACAGGTTACATCACCATGAACTATTGCAACTTTCATTATATTTGTCAACCAGCTCTAACCTGCCATACTCATCAGCAGACTGTCTCATACAAGTTAACTATTTCAAAGATAACTTTTAGCATTTTGCATGTTTTAAAAAATAACATTTAAAGTAGCTGACTTAGATTTTTAAATTGATGCAAGTATAATTTGGAATTTATTAATTTTACAGACAAACACAATATTGAAAAATGATGCGCTCATACCAACTTACCTCTGGCCAATTTGGCATTTTAGAAATAACAAAATTTAGATCTTCTATGGCTGTTTTATATTCTTGGAGGCCAACATATGACTCAGCTCTGTAAATTCTTAGCATCAAGTCACTGGAATCTGCAGACAGAAATTAGGTAAAATATTTTAAAAATCAGAATTTAGTAATTTTTAATTAGATTTGCTTTCAAAGTGATATGTCGTAATTACAATTTTTTGTACAATCCTTCCAAAATTACTGGAGTAGCTTCTCTCTCACTCCCTATTGTTTAGATCAAAAAAATGGCAGTAATTACTGGTTCATGTCTTGTAAGTTAAGGAAAGAATTTTGGATCCGAATGTATCTTGCAGCAACAAGAAAATTTATTTTCAACTATTGAACAGAGAGGCTCACAAAGCACTGCTCACTACTGCTGGAGCACAAAAATTGAGGACTAAGTAAACTTTATAGTACATCCAATCAAAACCACAGAAACCTGGGAATTCAACACACTTGTATTAAAAGTCTAAGTATTGCAAATGCTTTCAAACACCCAAGTTTTTGTGCAGACTGCAATTTGTTTTTACAGTGCCTGGCCCTTCTGACTATGACTGTAGATGACACTTCACAGTGGCATACATCTGGGAGCTACCAGAACCACGCTTTATCACTATGTGATAAAAACAGTCAGTCAATTCCAGAAAGCCTTTAGCACCAGCTGGCAGCCCTGTTGTAAGGAGCTGTAGTAGTGGAACTTGTACAGCGGGGAAAAAAGCAGGAAGTGTTCAGTAAGGATGAGTTCTCATGTCCAACATAAAGCATTTTGCTCTTCCAGTACAGCAGCCTATTTAAATAGGAAGGACACTCATCCCCATGCCACTAAAACTACAGTTTTGTAACACAACTAATTACAGTTGCTGCTTGGAAAAAAAAGCCAGAACACTGTTTTGCTCTTACTTGTTTTTAAAAATATACCTGGTTTTCACTGAATGAGATAAACTAGTCAAAGGTTCATCTACTGTAAACAGTACTAAAATCAAATATTTTTTCCAAAAAGGCATTCTTGGAAAGCTATCATTTCAATTTAATATTCTTATTTTATTCTAAATGTCTAGTATAAATTCTCATAAATTTCCAGCATTAGCCTGTTCTACAGTTACAAGGCAACCTGGCCAATGTTCCCACAGATTGCAACACACTGCTCTGTATTTAGATTCACAATGTCACATGTAAAAAGATCATAATGGAAAAGAAAGGCTTACGAAAATCAGGGAATAATTTGTTTAGCTGAAACTAAAGTGTCTTCCTGATTTGTCTTTGAGTTGACAGTTTCCCCTCAAATATAAGTATTACCAAAGCTGGTTTGCTTCATTTTCATATTCGATATAATAAAATGTTTGTTTTAACTGAAGTCTGGGAAACTCTCTTTGTCTGAGTCAAACACTAATTCTGCAAGCAGAACAACTCTGAAGCCTGATTTCCTGTGGCTGTGTTTTGTGACTGCTATAGCCTAGCAAGGTGGGAGCTCAGATTAAACTCTTCAGATAGTTTTTCATGTTGTATTTGACTCTTTGGTGTCCAACAGAGTTAGCAGCAAACCAGACTCCTTTGTGCAGAGGCAGCAGTAAGTGCACGTCTTTGTTCTCTGATAAGCTGCCTATTTGTAAAGAATCAGAGGAAGCTCATCTTTTTCAGACTTTCAAGTGCAGAACATGACCTGAGGAACTCTGAGCCTTTTTTCCTAGGGGGGGAAATGAGGGGTAGTTTGAAGATAAAAATGTGAGTTCAAGTCTACAGCAGGCAGACATTTTATCCACTTTTTTCTTCCAAGGGAAATGCATGATTAGAACTGAACTAGTACAAAAAGTTCAGCTGAGACCCCAACTCTGCTGCTGAACATACAAACACTGTCACTGAATGATCAATAGATATAACAAACCAGATCTGAATATTCGGAAGACCAAAGGTAGATGATTACTGGTGGTGTCCCTCAAGGCTAAGTATTAGAGCCAATGCTTTTAATATCTTCATGCATGATCTGGACAAGGGCATTGAGTGCACTTAAGTTCACAAATGACAGCAAGTTGGGTGGGAGTATTGATTTGCTGGAAGGCAGGAAGCCTCTGCAGGGGGATCAATGGGCCAAGGCTACCGGTATGAGGTCGAGCAAGGCCAAGCGCGGGAACTGCACTTTGGTCACAACAACCCCCTGCAGTGCTACAGGCTGGGGGAAAAGTGTCTGGAAAGCTGCCCAGTGGCAGAAGACTTGGGAATGCTGGTCAACAGCAGCTGAACATGAGCCAATGTGTGCCCAGGTGGCCAAGAAGGCCAAAGACATCCTGGCCTGGATCAGCAGTAGTGCAGCCAGGAGGACCAGGACAATGATCATCCCCCCCTGTACTTTGCACTGGTGAGGCCATGCCTTGAATCCTATGTCCAGTTTTGGGCCCCTCATGACAAGAAAGACATTGAGGTGCTTGAGGGAGTCCAGGGAAGGGCAATGGAGCTGGTGAAGGGTTTGGAGCACAAGTTTGACGAGGGTGAGTTTAGCCTGGAGAAAAAAAAGTCTCAAGGGGGACCTTATCACTCTCTACCACTGCCTGAAAGGAGGTTGTAGACAGGTGGGGGTTGGCTGTCTCTTCTCCCACGTAATAAGCAACAAAATTAGAGGAAATGGTGTCAAGGGAGGTTTAGTATGGGTATCAGGAAAAAGTTTTTCACCAAAAGGGTTGTCAAGCATGGGAACAGACTGTCCAGAGCAGTGGTGGAATCACCATCCCTGGAGGGATTTAAAAGATATGTAGATATTAAGGACATAGTCTAGTGATAGACTCAGCAGTGCTGGACTAACAGTTGGACTTAATGATCTGAGAGATCTTTTCCAGCCTAAACAATTCTGTTTCTAAATTTATATATCCAATTTTTTAGACCACAATTCTATTTCTAGGCTTTGTTACCATGAAAAAAACAAATTTGCAATGTTTCAGTATATATTTTAATGTTTCTCAGCTAAAGAGAGGATGCAAGCTAATTCTGCATCTTTGGACCAAAGACTAAAGAGAGCAGAAACACAATTTGTTCTTGAAGTTTCAATTTCAGCAATAATATATTGTAAATACATATATCACTCACTTCTAACATCCCAAAGACAAATGATTTTAATAAAAAAAGGCACCAAGTACTTGCAGCATAGAGCTGTGTGTATCAGTTTTATTATTACATTAGTAAGAAAGTATACAAAGGTGTACACACAAAATCCCATTCAATACGTATTCTTGAGTTGTATATTACTTCCAAAGCATCTCCTCTTACTGTCAGTATAAACATACCAATAAATGGACTACCTCTGATCTGATCCTGCATGCTTTTTCCATGGTTCTTACTACACCAAATTCTTCAAAATAAAAGACATGCACATCAAAAACACTATGTAGAAATACTTTAGGACACAGTATTTATTAACACAGAACTACAGGGTCACCCTAATAACCAGAGCTGGAACACACAACCCATAAGAAGGTGCCGAGAGAGAACTGGGCTCGTTTAGCAGAAAACAATTCCTGAAGGCATTGGGAGAACACAACAGCTTTTCAGAATTCAAAAGTGGGTTGCCTGGAAGACTGTTTACTGAAGTACACAGTGAAAAACCTAGAAAGACAATGATTATAAACTAAAACAAGGGCAGTCAAGACTTGAAGTAAGGAGAAGATTTTTCACTGTGAGGATAATTGACCTTTAAGCGGGTTGTCCACAGAGGCTGTGGAATCTTCAGCCTGTAGGTTTTCATGAACAAGCTGTACAAACCCTTAAGCAAACCGCTCAGATCTCAGTATTTGTTCTGCTTTAAACAGGAGACTGATTGCTCAACAGCTCTCCTGAGGCCCACTCCAGCAGGAATGAGTGAGATTCAGACCAAACTCAACCCATCAGTGGTGTGTTTCAGGACACTTGACTAATGGCAAGCTGCACTCGTATTTTAAATCAATAGACATCCTTTAACTAAACTATTCAATTCCTGCAATGAATATATTAACTATAAGAATGTTAACGTTCCTTATGGTTTTTCAAAGTCACTTTTGCACCATGGCAAATATGAGTCTTTCAAATGTTTCAGAAATGTAGGAAAGTTATGAAAAGATGCCACTTGAGAGCATCAATGCCTTATTTAGGACATCAGATGTATGTTTATCACAACTTTTAAACTATGTGCATTAAAAAGAAACAGATGAAGCAGCAGTAAGGAAGTGCTGAAGCAGAACATGAATGATTTTAAACATTAATACATTTCTTATGCTACAGCTTTTCCATCTCTAAGTGTCTTCAAAATCCATGTTCTGGAGGAAGATGGCAAGTATACCGGCAGCTATTGATTTGTTATCTAGTGGCCTGGAATCACCTTCAATTCGTAGTTGTGAATCCACAGCTATAAATTCACATTTAATGTACATCTGCACTCTGACTCATTAAGTTCTTCAGTATCTTTACCAGAACATGTGGAATGTTGATAATTCTCAGGACTGGCAACACAGGAAAGAACTGTACAAGGAACCTTAAACTGAGCTTCAAGCACTTAGTTCTAGCACATGTACTGCATTTGAATAATCAAATTTTGAATAAGCATCACAGCTGGTAAGTATTCTCGAATTTTAAACCCATTTTGAAGCCAAAATGGAAGATGTATATTCACATAAAAAAGAACCAAAATTATTTCCCAATAAATATCTAAATAATATCCCTAAATCCATAAAAGAAAGATTAACAAAAACTGTGTAATTAATTTACTCTTATTCTTTCAAAGCAGTCTTGAAACATGAAACAGGAGCCCTGTAAACATTTGTGATCAGTACTGGATTCATCAGTTATACCCTGAAAGCTACTGAGATTTCTTTGTGACCTGTATGAGTCAACGCCGTACTACAGGAAGAAGTCTGCATCTTATAGTTTCAAGATCTAAAATCCATCCTATATCCTACACTTTGAAAATAAAGCGGAAAATAAAGTAGAATTGATAGCTAAAACTGAACCCCTTAAAATTAGGTTGCCAAAAAGCATGTAAAATAGATCTTCGATTTAATCCCATCTACATTGAGAACAGTTTATTCTGGAACTAGACCTAATGTATCTCCCCGGAACAGATTGGAAGGATTAGACTTATACAAGCTTTTGGATTTTTTCCTCCACTGAAGACAACTGTATAAACGTAATACACTTAATCTGCAAAAATATTAATTCCTAAATTACTGAACAGAAAAAAAAATCCTGGTATAAACCATAACAGAACCTCCCATGCCACCAGGTGTTAAAATCCATAGTCAAATTAAAACAACAAAGGAATCTGTCATTGGATCCATTTAGGTATATCAATCATACAAATTTGACTCCCTCTACAAAGAGTAAACTTTGAAAAACTGAGTGTATCGTAAGAGTCCATGGCATCAGCCAGACACACATATTGCGACGGATACAGGAGAGCCTAAAAGCGTGCCTCTACCTCCCCTCTTTGCACCCTGTCCAACACTATATAAAACTCCAACCACACCCACCTATGATGTCACTGCCATTACACAACCTGTCCCCCTCCGTGCCTGTCTGCTTATGCAACTGGGCCCGGCGTGCTGGGAATTGTCTTGGTGACACTTAAGACTGAAAATAGGTCTCTCTCTCAGGAAACAAGGTTAAATACGCCAACGGAATTTCTCTTTGCCCGCGCACTGCGATTACCAAACACAAAACGAAGCAGAGCCCACAAACTCCTCCGTAAACAAGTCCCACAGAAGCGTGCTGGGGGAGACACGACGGAGCCCGTGTGGGACGCTCCCCCACACCTCTGAAGTAAGCAGAAGCAAGTGTGCCCCACTCCCAGGCTGGGCGAGCGACCAAGGGCCGGGCAGCTGCACGTCCCCTCCACTCCGCTCTCCCAATGGAGCGGTTCCTCGAATCCCTTCAAACTCGAGAAAACTTCGGACGCTCTTCACCAGCCCGTGTCGGTCGCTGACGGTTCCGCACCAGGAGATAAGGGCACATCCACCTACTCCACCACACCCCCAGTCCCCCGAGCCCGCCGTCCCGGCTTACTAGCCCGTCCCGGTCCCGCTGGGACACGGGCGGCAGCAGCGGGGACCGCGCGGCTCCGGCGGGCGGCACGGGCGGAGGAAGGGAGCGCGCTCCCCCCAGCCTTACCTGCTCGCACAGCCTGGTTGACGGCGCCCAGCGCCTCTCGGAAGCGGCCCT